>NW_020175018.1:8134006-8221954 GCF_003031525.2 Neophocaena asiaeorientalis asiaeorientalis | reverse complement strand
GGGTTTTTTTCCCCAAAAAAAAAAAAAAAAAAAAAATCTTTTTTTTTAAGTAGAAACATCTTCCAATGCATGTGAAATGATTTTTAAAAATATGAGTGATAGTAAAATAAGTTACAGTACATCCTTATTGTGGAATACCGTAGGAATACTGTATTACAATGAAAAAGGATGAATTTTATCTACTCGTTCATACATGGCTATGTGGCCATGAGATGCTGGGGAAAAAAACCCAGCAAGCTTCAAAACAGGAACAGAATAGTTCCCATCCTTGTTTTTTAAAAATTATACATGCATAGAGAAAGGTCTGGAAGTATATACATCTAATTGTTAAAGGGAGTACGATTCAGGACTCGTGGTAAGTGTCTCTTTTAACTTCTCACATACCTTTCTTTTGTATTTTTAACACACACACACACGTAGAAGAAAGAAGAAAAAAATAAACAGAAAAAAAAAGTTCTCAAATTCTCTTTGGCCTGTATTTTTTGTGGGACTTTGAAAGCTGTTGAACTGAATAGAGGAGGTGGTTCATTCTTCTGGCAAGTGTGAGAATTTCCATACCCAGCTTTTCTTTTTGAAAGAGAGAGACTGAAGGAGGGAGAATGAATTGCTCCAGCATTACTCATTCCTCAGCACATCCAAACAGGTAGTCTCACTCTTGTCCCTGCCACCACTGCAGGCCTGACACACAGAGTAGCAGAGAAACTCTCTGATAAATGTCAACTGAAATAGAGCAATCAGCTGAAAGCCATTTGCTGAGCTGTCTGACTGCCCTGGGCTCCAGGTTTTCCTTTATTCATTTATCATGATATACGGCTTTGGCCAACATACACACAGGAGAGAAATTGTTGACATGTGGAACCCAAGTACAGAAAATCTTTCATTCCCGCCTCCTCCCACACCCCTACCCCCCCTCCCCGGTCTGTTCACCAAATAAGTTTTTGTTTATTTAAAGACTACAGAGGATTTGGCTGTTAAGAACCAAATGCCTTTGGAGTGGAGTTACAACATAATTTATCATTTCCTCTGTTTATTAAAAAATCCTGCATCTTTGAGAAGCACATTTGCAGTGATTGGGGGATTTCGGCCACTCACAAAAGACTGCTGCAAAGCCCCTGCCATGTGGCTTACTCCAAAAAAGGCTCCTCGATTGCTATTTCTATCCCTGTCCCTCCCCCAGCTGACTTCCGATCGTGTGATGGCTGCTCAGGGCTGGTGAATGGGGTTGGACTGAGGACAGGTAAGCAGGGCAGGAGATTATGGTTCGCTTCTTTCATCTTTGACCTAATTCTGACCTTGAATCCCGCTGGCTGTCCTGCAGCTGCTCTGCCAGTACAAGCGGAGGGAGAAGTGCAACCCTTATTACCTCTCGCACAGGACAGAGTCTGAGAGGAGTCAAACAGCAATGATAACTTGGATGCTGCTTCGAAGGGAGGCAGCCAGGCCCTGCTGCTGCCAGAGTGGGTTCCTCTCTAAAGGCAGACATCTGGCAGAACGGGAATAAACTTCCCACCTTCCACCCAAGACATCATAGACAGCAGCTCAGGCCAGTGACCATGCACCTCTCAAAGACAGGGGTCACATCTCACCCGTCTTTGTATTCCCAGCACAGAGCACAGTACCTGGCACAAAGTTGGTGCTCACCGTTTGGGACAGCGGCAGGACGAAGTGGGAGGAGCACAATTGAGATCAGGCCTCAATGTGACTCCCAGGTCTGCCAGTTGCTAGCTGTGTAACCCCAAGCACAAAATCTTAACCTCTCTGAGCTCTCCCCTCTCTGTAGAATGAGACTGACAATGAATAATGAAACCCTCTAACACTTTGGGCAAGTTATCTAATATTGTCAAGTCTTAGTTTTCCTATTTGTAAAATGGAGATAATACGCATCTTGTGAGTTTACTGTGAAGATTAAAAATATTACCTAGAACTGTATCTAGCTCATGACGGCTATATTATGAATGAATGAATGAACAAAAGAACAAAGGAAAAAAAATGACTGGGGGGGAAACCTAACTTAACCTAGTACCCAAAGGTGAGCCACAATAAAGCACTTGTCCATCAATAACACGTAGGCTCTGGGGACAGGGATCTCATTACCAAGTAAATGCTGAGGACAAAGGCAAGAGTAGAAAATGACAGAATAACCGTGTTAAGACCAGAAAGAAAGGAAGAGAAGCCAGCATTTGTTGAGTAGCTACTACGTGCTATTCATTCACAGCACATGTGAATGCCTACTATGTTCCAGGCATTATGCTAACTTCTAAGGAAACTAAAAATATACAGACTAATTACCAAAAAGAACAATTAAGGTTCAGATAAAAGCAGTGGACAGTGCTAGAAGAGCCAATAACAGGCGTCCTAGGTTGGGGGAAAAAACGAAGACTTCCTCAAGGAAGTGCTATCCAAGCTGAGAGCCAAGGATGAACAGGACCAGCCACATGAGGAGTGGGAGAATGGTCCAGGCAGAGAGAAGAGCACGTGTGATGACTCGGAGGCAAAAGCACTGCTCTGGATGCTTACACATAGGTACTCAGAGATCATTAATTCAGACTGAGTCCATCCTTTCCTTTGCGGTTGTTATTCTTTCCAATCAATTTATTTAGATTTTATTGTTTGGTTAGAAAATGGGCCTCTAGCAAAGGTATCCAGGCACAGGTGAAGGCCCACATTGGCCCAAGCAGAGTTCAAAGGTGGGGACAGGGCCTGACTAATTGTTTGAAAAGGAGGCTACCAAGGTGAGGCGCAGGCAGTGCCAAGCCTGCCAATGGTCCTGACAGCTCGGTGATGTCACAGTCAAGGCAAATGGCCCGAGGAAAGGCCCTCTGTCAGCAACAGAGACTCTCTGAGGGCCACCCAGGCCAGAAGGTCCAGAGCAGATGGGGTGGACAGGGGACAGGAGGAAGGGAATCAACAGTGTCCCACTGGAAGGCTGGCCTTCCAAGGACTGACAAGTGCATGGGGACAGCCTTCCGTGTGGATGGGGTAGAGAGGTGCCAATTTGCCACCCATGGGACCCACTAGAAACTGGGCTTGGGAGCACGGCTGGCCCCTGGGGGATTTTCATCCAAGGAGTTCTTTGGTTTTCACTGCCAGATGTCTGTCCAGCTCTGCAACTGTGTCGTCGGCCATTTGGCTGATCTGCAGAAACACAAAATGAGACAACCTGATAACTGGGGCTGAGAAGGGGAGGGGAAGAAATATTCCAGAACTATGAAAGGTTATCTGGGAAATAATAATGGTGACAAAAGCTCACATGGATTGCATCCCAGCCAGGCACTCTACTAGAGAACTTTGTATACGTACTCTTAGTGACTCCTAACAGCGAGAAATAGATACCATGAGATAGTATTATCATTCCCACTTCACAGAGGAGGAAACTGAGGCAGTTAAAATCACTTGTTCAGGATACACAGCTAGAACGCAGCAATGACAGACTTTAATCCCAGGTAGTCTGACTGCACAGCCCAAAATAGTTAACTATTATTACAGAGTACAGAGAAGCCAGTCTTATCTGTCCCTTAATGAACATCTAGAATTTCCTACACCTCAGACACTCTGCTATATAAAGCCCTCATACCAATTAATAAGGAGAATATTAAGATCCCAAGAGACAAGCAGAAAAAAAGTACTGAAAAAAGCTGAAGTACCTCTGGTTAACAAACATGGAAAATTCAATAGACACTGAAGAAGTGCAAATTAAAACAAGACATAATTTAGTTACCATAGTTAACAAAATTTGATGTTGTGGTTTTTAATTATAATATTCAATGCCAGAGCTATGGTGAAATGGATAAACTCACGTATCACCGATAGGAATTCAAATTGATGCAAATGTTCTTATTACCATTTTTTAACCCCAAACTCTCTCAACTGGGAAATTACCACATAAATGGAATCTGAGAAAATGTTCTTAAGTTCTATATGCAAAGATATATACCAAAGCTTATAATCATAAATCAGAAAATCTAAAATGACAGCACGTGTAATTGAATACATACAGCTGTTAAAAAGGGTTAAGACTGTCTATTTCTCATGGAGAGGGTATAAATATAAATAACATTCCAGTATATAGCTCTGAAATGTCTGTTTTATAACAAGCCTGGATTGCTTTTGTAATCAGAGAAAAAGAAATAATGTTTCAAGATATTATTTATAATATCATGGAAACATGCTCATGTTACCCTTGAATTAAAGAAAAAGCAGAATACAAAATGTGTATATACATAGTAGAAATGATCTCAAATACGTTAAAAATACACATTTTTTAAACTAAAAGAAAATGTGTCAAAATGTTAATCGTGATTATCTTTTAGTGATGGGAAGACAGGAAATGTATTATTCATGTCGGTATCTGTCACATTTAGCATAAAACTTAGTACATAGCAAGTGCTCAGGAAATATTTGCTAAATGAATCATTATTAGTTTTCTGTGCTTTTCTATATTCTCCACATTTTCTACAATAAACATATACTCCCTCAAAGAATGAGAAACAAAACACAATACAGAATTTAGTGAGTGTTGCAGCCTCCCTCTCATGTCTAAAGGGACCTCAGGCAGGAAGCCTCAGGCAGGAAGCTTTGAAGGGGGCTGCGTGGTGCCCAGGATCTGTGTGCTCAGCCGCACAGCGGCTGTGTGACATCTTTATTTGCAGACCACAGGCCCTGGCCAGGAACTGGGAAATAAATGCACTGGAAAGGATTTGGAGCAATTGGTTCCAGGCAGGGAGACAGCCAGGTTCTTGCCATAGCAGCAGCTGCATATTTTGTAGTGGGGAGAACAAGGCTTTCCACTGGGGCTGTTGGGCACTCCAGAACAGGACCAGCTTGGAACAGCCGCTTGGGCCTCCTCACTCAGCCGACAATAACCCTTGGCAGGCTTCTTGTGCCCCCACCCCGAGCAGCCGCCTTGCATGGGGTGTGGCGTGGTGCCCAGCAGCACTTCAGCACCTGCAGGGTGGCAGCCTGGGATGGCCAGGAACGAGGGCTGCAAGCCTCCTCTGGAAAAATGGTGTTTGGGGCCAGAGACTGGGACTGGGGGGGAGGAAGAGTACCTACAGGAACAATCTGATAACATGCGTCATGGGTTAAATTCTCAGTGGGGTGACAATGTGCAAGTTCCCACTTTGAGTCTCAGTTTCCTCATCTCTCAAATGGGGATGCTACTCCCTTCCTCAGAGAGTAACTGTGAGGGTTAAACAAAATCATGAATATACAAGTACGTTTAAACTGGTTATTTGCTATGCAAATGTTGCTTGTGTTACTCTGATTTTTACTATCACTTTCTGACTTCTTTTCAAATTAATCAATTGATGAAAATATTTACTGACTCTCTGCTGTATTATAGGCACAAAGTGCCCTTGGGACAGTCCACCTGCAAGTTCATCTTCTCCATCTTAAAATAACGATGATTAACAACAACAAGGACACCAACAACAGCATCTATTTACTAGGAGCCCAACACTGGGCTAAAAACTTTACATGCATTATTTCACTTAATCCTCAAAATGTATGAAATACTATTATTGTCTCCCTTTAATATACTGTGAATATTAATGATTTTACCTGACAGTAGTTCACACCATGCAGAAATGTTTTGTCCTCTGCTACTTCGTTCAAATCCAACAACGTTGCATACCTATACTATAAGGAAGGTGGGACAGGTATTATCCCCATTTTACAGAGGAGTAGACGAAGGCATAGATGTCAACTAACCTGCCCAAGATCACATAAAAAATCAGGGGTAGGTGAGCTCTTGGCTCAGAACTCACCTACCCTGATTGCCAGTTTAATGCTGCTACTCCCTCTGGGGAGCCCACAGAACCTGGCCTAGTCCTTCCTCATTCAAGGGAGGCTGTGCTAGACTCATTAAAACAGTTAATCCCGTTCCCATATTCAAAGCCATAAGGCTGAGAGAGACAGGAGTAGGATGGCAAAGAGGGCAATTACTGAAGACCAGCAACCATACTGGCTACTTGAAAGTGTGTTGTGTCATTTGGTCCTCTTACCAATCCTGTGAGATACGCATTACTTCTCCCACTTTACAGATGAGGAAACGGGCCCAGAAAGGTGAAGCCGTTTGCTGACCTTAACAGCTGAGAAGTGAAAGAGCCAGAATTCGAATCCAGCCCAGTCTGACTCCAGAGCAAGAGCCCTTTCCATTACAACGTGCTGCCTCGTAAAGATGATAACGTCATCATCAACATCATCATCACTGTCATGGTCATGACCACCATCATCATCACGCTGGCTCCTTATATGTTCAGGAAAATGAAAGGCAGAGACAGAAAAGGGAGACGGGTGACAGCACACAATACACCCCTGGGGCAGGCCTGGGTAGCAAAGCTCAGGACGCCCACAGTGCCGGTGGGTGCTGCTCCCACCCACTGCCTCACTCGGTCCAGCCTTCCTGCCTGCCTGCCTGCACAGTCTGCTAGGAGCCCTTCAGCCCCACTAGCACCCAGCTTCACTTCAGAGCGGCTCTGTTTCTCAGAAAAAAGCGGCAGTGAAAGGATCTTGGCCAGATTTACTGGTGGTTTCTGCCAAGTGCTTTAATGTTCAGCAGACCCATTTATAGCAAACTAAAGTGAAGGTGAAACAGCAGGCTGACAGATGTCAGAGTCCCAAGTGGGAAGACCCCGGTCCTTCTTCAGCAGAGCTGGCCTGGGCTGGGGGTTGGGAAGGTTGTAGAGGAGAGGTGGGGATCAGACGTGACTGCAGGAATAGGACCTACAGCTGAACCCTTTTATTCTTATATACCAAAGATGAAACACTTTTATAATACAGTTTAAAAAAAATCTGACTCAAAAGAATTTTGGAAATTAAAAAAAAAAGAAAATTTCACAAAGAATAAAATTATAATTGTTCATAATCCAAATGACCACCATTAACATTCTGAAGTAAATAAGCTGCCAACGTTTTCACATACATGATACTTTTTCATTATAAAAATGGAATATTATAGTGTAACCTACCTTAAAAAAAATATATTCCAAAAGCATTTACTGTATCTGTAAAGTATAACTGTCTATATATAGAGATTCCAGTGAATGGATGTAAAACAAGCTATTTTCCCACTATCAGAAATTTAGACAGTTTCTAGTTTCCTATTATACATAATACATCAATGGACACTGCTGTAGATAAGATTCTTGATAACTTATTTTATTTTACTTTATTTTTTTATTTTTATATTTTTTGCGGTACGCGGGCCTCTCACTGTTGTGGCCTCTCCCGTTGTGGAGCACAGGCTCCAGACGCGCAGGCACAGCGGTCATGGCTCACGGGCCCAGCCGCTCCGCGGCATGCAGGATCTTCCAGGACCGGGGCACAAACCCGTGTCCCCTGCATCGGCAGGCGGACTCTCAACCACTGCGCCACCAGGGAAGCCCTTGATAACTTATTTTAAATAAATCCCTAAGTCAATGAATCAGAAATTGTATGGGTTTTGGTATATACTACATTATCCTCTAGAAAGGTTTATGGATTTATAGAAAGAATAAATCTTTTCTGCGGAGTGTGGAAGTAAAAACAATACTTCTAAGATGAGCAACATTTTAAGTTCACATTAAAAATTCTAGGTTCAAGTGTTAGGGATTAGAAAGGCAAAAAATTTAAAAAATATACATATTCTAAACACGCTGCAAGTGATTTAGACAGCATGTATCAAGAACCTTAAAAATATGTGGCCCCTTTATGCCATAATTCCACACATGAGACTCTACCCTAGGGAAGTCATTTCAACAAAGATTTATCTATAAAAGTATTCACTGCAACCTTATTTATAACAAAAAATGTTTAAACAAACTAAATGTTCAACAAGAGGGCTTATGAAAGCGAATTATGGTATAACCACAAGAGGGACTATTTTGCAACCATCAGGATGAGGCTGTTTACAAAGACTTTTTTTAAGGAAAAGAAAATGCTAATACTCAATGCTAAACAGAAATAAAAAGCTGGATACAAAATTGTACGTAAACTATAAGTTTTCAATCATGTTAACAACTATGTAGTTAAAAAAGGGGAAGGGGGAAGGAGAAACATCCCCCAATGTGGGACTATGGGGTGAATTTTTCTCCATTTTTAAGAACAGTCTTCTGAATTCTCTACATTTTCTACAATGAGCCTACACTGCTCAGAAACAAAGTAAACAAATACATTTAAAAAAACTTTTTGATAAAGTAACAATCAGCAACAATCAGCCCCTGTCTTGCTTATTTAAAAAAAATAAATAAAAAATAAAAACAAAAAAAATCACACCCAAAACTCCAGATCGGTGCCTTCTGTTGGGGAAAAAGAACAAAATGAAGTGTGCAAAAAGACAATTAATATTTACTTTACTCAAGCTTTTCTGTAAGAAGTTAAACAAAATGATCCCCATTTGAAGGCATTACCAAAAATGTTAACATTGTTTCACATATCCCTCCAGTGTGGGATGAAGAAAACACTTATCTGAATGAAAGAATAAGAATGACCATCATTACAGTGGCTTTACTCAGATATGTGGAGAAAAAAAAATCCATAAAGGTTAGGCACAAAACAGTAATAGTATTCCCTCCCTCCCTCCCTCCCTCCTTTGCAGGATCTTAGTTCCTCGACCAGGGATCGAACCCGGAACCTATAAGTGAAAGTGTCGAGTCCTAACCACGGACCCCCAGGAAGTCCCAACTGAGTATTTTCTCTTGCAAACTTTTAACCATATGACAGTAAATAAAGTTATTAACAACAATGGTAAGAACTAATATTTAAGTGATAATATCTTAAATAATAAAGATTATTGCACTGGATATATCATGTAATATATATAGTATGATCCTTTTTCTTGTAATATTACATATGTGTTTACAGAGATAACTTGAAGGCCTGCAAGAATATGTTAACAAGGGTAATCCCTGGGTAATGAGATTCCAATTACTTTCTTCTTAATTTTTTTTTTTTTTTTGTGGCCTCTCCCATTGTGGAGAACAGGCTCCGGACGCGCAGGCCCAGTGGCCATGGCTCACGGGCCTAGCTGCTCCGCGGCATGTGGGATCTTCCTGGACCAGGGCACGAACCCGCGTCCCCTGCATCGGCAGGCGGACTCTCAACCACTGCGCCCCCAGGGAAGCCCTTAATTTTTTAATATACACTAAACATCTATTAGTTTAGTATAAGAAAAAAACTAATAAAGTTGTTTTCATTTTGGAAAATAATAATAATCAACAGTAATAAGCATGGAATAAAAAATCTAATCTGAAGAGGAAGGTGAAAAGGCAGGTGCTAATGAGCGAAGGCTTTGGGTGAGATCTTTGTCAAGTAGGTTTTATCGAGAGTGCTGGTATAGGGGCTTCCCTAGTGGCGCAGTGGTTAGAAATCCGCCTGCCAATGCAGGGGACACGGGTTTGAGCCCTGGTCCGGGAGGATCCCACACGCCGCAGAACAACTGAGCCCGTGCGCCACAACTACTGCGCCTGCGCTCTGGGGCCCATGAGCCACAACTACTGAAGCCCGCGCGCCTAGAGCCCGTTCTCCACAACTGGAGAGGCCACCCAATGAGAGGCCTGCGCACCGCAATGAACAGGAGCCCCCGCTCGCCGCAGGTAAAGAAAAGCCCGCGCGCAGCAGCGAAGACCCAACGCAGCCAAAAAGAAAAATAAATAAATTTAAAGAGAAACAAAAAGAGTGCTGGTGTAAAAAAATAATAAAACTAAAAACCCAAAAAACAAAATCAGTGAACAAATCAAACAAAACAACAACAAGCACACAGATAAAGAGAATGGATTTAGTAGTAACCAGAGGGAAGCGGGGTGGGAGGAGGACAAAATGGGTAAAGGGGGTCAACTGTATGGTGATGGGTGGAAACTAAACTTTTGGTGGTGACCACACTGTAGTGTGTACAGAAGTCGAAATATAATGTTGTATACGTGAAACATATAGTATTATAAATCAATGTTACCTCAATAATTTTTTTAAAAGTACAAGAAGACAGATTACAAAAAAAAGAAAAAGGAGGTTGCTGGATATCTGATCATTCTTTCTTTTTTCAAGGAGCGTGGGCTCTGGTCCCTGAGGCAGATGCCCAGACTTGCTGAGTGAGGAGTGCCTGACAGGCCCCAGAGGTCCACAGGCTCACCACCAGGAAGCAACACAAAGGCCAAGTGTCAACTGCAGCGATGGAATCCCCTGGGAGATAGACATGGAGCTGCCCCAGCTAGACTCTTCCAAGGCCTGGGCAGTGCTCAGAAAAGGCCGGGCTAGTCTCTGAACCTCTGTGAGCTAATGCAGGCAAAGAGGAGGGATCAAAGAGGTCAGGAAGGGCACGCCGAGGGGCTGGTGTCACCTACTCTAATGGTACTTCTAGCATCCCAGGGCAACCCTTCAAGGGAGGAATTACGAAGCCCTTTGTACAGAGGAAACAGACTCCAAGGAGTCAAGTAACTTCTCCAAGGTTATAAGACATCAAGTGCGGAACCACGTCTTTCTAACACTGGTGCCGTTACAGGGGTATGCTGCAATGCTTCCAGGTCACTACCTTTCCTGTCTGCTTTCACGTATCTGGGAGTTCTTTAAAAATGCACATTCCTAGGCAGACCTACTGAATCAGAAAATGCAGGAGTGGGCCGGGCATCCATCTAAAATTCTCCCCTGGGTGACTGCTGGGCCTGGTCGACGACTAGCATTCTAAGTGCGAGTCTAAGAGAAGGGAGTAGTTAGCCAGTTAACGGCCCCCTCCTGATGAGCCCCCAACGGCTCTCCTAGCCTCCCGCATCTTCCCTTTTTACTCCCCATCCTGCCCACACTCCTGTTCAATCTGCCTAAGATAATGCTTTTATTGTGGACGAGGAGGCTTTGGGAAAGCCCTTGATATCATGCTGAACATTAAAATTTCTATCTTCTCAAGACTGGTAAATTCATCTTCCCATCTTAATTCCACTGGTACCACTCAAGTTCAGGCCACCATCATTTCCTGGTTGGATTTCTGCAACAGCCTCCGGGCCTCCGTTCTTGCCCTTTACCATCCGTTTTCCACCCAGCCACTGCAGTCATCTTTTGAACACAAGTGTGAGGCCCCACTGTCTGAAAAAATAATCGTTCAAGGGAGCTCCTGTTTCAGAATTACCTGGGGAGCATTTTAAAATGCATACCCCTAGGCCCCACCCCAGACTCACTGACTCAGTCTCTGGGAGTGGAGGGGGAGGGGAGGGGAGGATATACATGTTTTTATTAGCTCCTCAAGTGACTGGAATGCTGTGATGATAGATTAGATTAGAATATTGTTCAACAAGTATTCACTCCTTCCCCCAGACCTCCATGAACATATATACTTCCCTGCCCCAGTGGTGCTGGGCTTGGCCCGTAAGATCTGCTTGGCCTGTGGGTTGTGACAAGATGAAAAGATGCCCTGGGAGGCTTGTTGACTCCAGAAGATTGGAGAGATGTACAGCAGACTCGAGCCCCATCCAAGATCTGAAGGAAAGTAGTACACTGAGTCCAGCCTAGAACAGCTACATCCCAGCTGACCCACGGAAGCAAGCATAAGAAATAATGCTTGATATATAAATCACTGAGTTTTGAGGTCCTTTGCTACATGGCATTCTTGTGGCCACAGATGACTGATAAAGATGCAGAGCCAATGTGGGAACCTCTGGACGTGTTAAAGTTCAGACTCCTCACTCTGGTATACAAGACCTGCTATGAATTGGCCACTGTGTCTTCTCTGTCCATTCCCAGTGTCATCCCGGGTCCAAGCCTCGGTTATCTAACTGAATGGTGTTCTTTTCCATCACCATACCTTTACATATGCTGTTCAACATTTCCCCCTCGGCTCTCACTATTTCACTCCAGTAGCTCCTTTAAGACTTGTTGAAGTGCCACCACTCAGCACACTGAGAACAGGGCCAAGTCCCCAATTCTCCACACCAGACAACCAAGCATAGACAGGAGAGCATCAGAGTATAGCCTCTGAGATCAGTCTGCTGGGTTTGGATCCCACTGCTGCCATTTACCAGCAGTGTGACCTTGGGCAAGTTATCTACCTTCTGTGGACCTCAGTTTCCTCACCACCCACCTCACAGCTTTGTAGTGATGAGGATAAATGAAGTGCTGTAAAGCATTCAGCTTAGAGCCTGGAACACAGCGGAAGGTCAGCAGCTACCTCTCCTCCTCCTTATTCCCAGGGTCCAGTGAAGGGCCAGGTCCAGAACAGAGACTCAGCCAATACCGGTCCCATCAGTGAAAGAACTAGGAGTATTCCATTTTCATTCTCCTCACTTCAGGCATGAACACGTGATCTTCTGGGTCAGATACATAAGCACTACATCTGTTGGCAACAGTACCTGTTTCTCTATGAGCCTAATGGTGTCCTCCGAGGCCTTATCCTTCGATTTCTTCAGCTTATTCATTGCGTTGGTACGAACCTTCCGTAAAGAGTCTTTGGCCTTGTTGGTGTTCTGTTTAGCCAGTTTCACCAGCATTTCCCTGTGCTCCCTGGTTACTCTGATAAAAGACAAAGAACATTCAACAAAATCATCCCACACGTTAACAGCCAGCCAAGAATTCAACATCACTTTGCCCACTAGCTCAGCAGTTTGTAACTTTACTCTCTGCCGGTGGAGGGTCTTCACGTTCCTGACACATGCCCATGGGGATGCTCAAGGTCAAGGAGAGTTCCTGGTGAGATAGCTGAGAACAGTCAGTAAGAAGAGTGTTGCTTAAAAGCATGAGCCAGGGAGTCTAGGCAGGCCTGAAGTCAAATCTTGGCCATGCCCCATACCAGATGCATAGCTGACTTCCCCTCCTCAGAGTTCCCATCTGTACAACGGGGATAGTCCGTACCTGACTTAAATGGGTGGTGTGAAGATTGATTATGCGATGATGTGTGTATATTGTTTAGCACTGACCTTGGCACATTTTAAGTGCTCAATAAAAGGAAGCAACTATTAGCTATAATTCCACCCTTTTGTCTCCAGCTAAAGAAAGCAGTGCTAATGGATGATGATGCTACAGAAACAGCATCATCTCTATACCTCTAAATCACCCAAAACCAATAAGCAGCAACCTTCAGAATCTTAACTATTATTATAGCAAATTACTTGTGAATCACCTCAACACTGGCCCAGACACAACATGTCAGACACAACCACTGCACCAGTTAACTTCCTTAAAGTACCCATGAGAGTGTCTGGCACATTAAAAATGCTTAATGTCAGTTATTTTTACTATTAATATCCTCATCATAGTAACAACAACGAGCACATTGAAGGGCTATTGTGAACACCCGCGACAGGCACTTTATAAGTTTTTGTAAGTTGACCCTTACAACTGTATGAGGCAGTTATTCTTCCTATTTCACAGTTAATCATCACAGCAAGCCAGCAAAGTGGTCTAGCATGTTCGTCCTGCCTTCATTTCTTGGTCGTGTGCGCACTGAGTGCCTACCACCTGTCAGAGTTCTGGTTGCACAGAGTGTGCTACGATGAAGGTGACAGACCTCTGTCCTGTTCTGAGGGAGCTTAGCTAGGGAGAGAGCTAAGTAAACAGACCTTTACAATAGAGCGTGTCTGAGTTTGGGGAGGGGTCAGTTTGGGGAGGGAAGGCTTTCCTGAGGAAATAATATCTAAGCATGGTAGTCATTAGGCTTGTTCACTACTATTCTGGTTTTTATCCCTTCCAGTGGGAATGCACTTCCCCATCCCCTCTGAAGTTCGGTGTGGCTGTGCAACTTGCTCTGGCCGGTGAGACGTGAGCAGAATGGGTGTCGCCTCAGGGCAGAAGGTTTATAAGCCAGCGTGCACTGCACCACATTTGTTTCTGTTGGCCGCAGTGCAAGTTGGGAGGGAGCCTCCATCGGCTTAGGCCCCAGAGAGACTATGATGAACAGTGCCCCATGCACCATGAGCAAGAAATAAATTTCTGTTGTTTTAGCTATGGAGATTTGGGGGTTGCTTGTTACGAGAGCACTGCCCATCCTATCCTGACTAATACACCACAAGGATCTAAAGAATGAGGGCAAAGTTGCCAATACAGGTAGGGATCTCCAGGAGGAAGAAAGAGCATCGTACAAAGGCTTTAAGTTACAACGAGATCATGTTCATGTGAGGGACTGACTGGAGCACAGAAACAGAGAAGGGAGTAACAAGAAAAGAGGCTGGAGAGCTGTATCACAGAGGGTCCTGTAAGATCATGAACTCCATTTCATGGATGAAGAAAATAAGGTCCAAAGAAGTTTGGTTATCTTGCACAAAGTCAAACCTAGGCTGGCCTGTCTCAGAAGCCAATGGTCTTAGTACGAAAAAATTCCTCTGCCTCCTCGGTCCTGAACTGGAGATCACTGGCATGTGGTTCTTGATCCTCAAATCTACGTGGTTTCGGTTTAGTAAGATAATCCCAAGTTCTGGGTACGTGTTCTGTGCGAAACAGTGGCAAACAGGTGTTAAAGATTTAGTGGCATTTACCTGGTATTTTTTTCCTGATAGGACGAGAAAAAAAATTAAAGAATTTTGAGAACGAATAAGCTCTGAGGACAAAGTGGACAACTACGTGATAAATAAATCCTTCTGGATCCAGCTATTTGAATTCTCAAAATTCTTAAAACATTCTCAAAATAAAAAGAATCCTGATGACTACCATTACGGAGCCCCTCAATGCCAGATGAGTACTTTACCTCGCTGAACCTCACAACTTATCAAACTAGATTCTAAAACCCTCATTTTCCAATGAGGAAATTGAGGTACACAGATGGGCTTGACTGACAGAACTGGGATTCAAATCCAGAATTTTGTAGCCTGTATTCTTCCCACGACTCCATGCTGCCTACCCCTTGCAATCTATTTCAAATAAATTATGCGCTGCTGTCGTAACTTCTGCTTCCAGGCACAAAGCTTTTTTCAAAGTCAGTAATATGAATCTTGGGACTGAAAAGGACAAAACCACCATGTCAGGAGTTTAGGGATTTGGATCAGATCTTGTTACTTTTATGGTTTTTAATTCATTGAACAAAAATCATGCTGACATGTTTAGGTCTCTTTTTTGTTCTGCCAAAGCATATGTCAGTATAAGGAAGGAACAGGAAAATTAAAACTTGATCCACTGATTCAAAAAACAATCCTGCTGAAATACTAGGAGGGGCAGAAAATAAATGCATCTAAGTCTGTAAGAAACCTTTTAACTTCTCTACAGAGAAGTATTTCAATCTTATATTTCATATGTAACTTGAAATAGGTAGCCTGCTTTTTAGACAATCTTTAATAAAATAAAAAAATTATCTAACCAACTTCTTTTTCACTACATTGTTATATTTAACGTGGAGAAAAAAAAAATCACACATTCAAAAATACATAAACTGGGACTCAAAAAACCCTTAAGAATAAATGGCTGTATAAAGAAAACAAATTCATAATATATGTAATTTGGCCTTAATAAAGTGTATTTTTTATATTTATTAATGTAAATGTGACCTTACTATACTATTAACACCAGTTTCCATATATAATAGTATTCAGTTATTGACACTGACAAAAATGTTTCAGTTTCAGGATGCAAATACAGAGGTAGTATTCTAAGTCAGGCACAGGAAGGGCTGAGAGGAAGAGAGGCATCTCTGCATGCTGGTTCCCGGTGTTGAGCTGAAGGTATCCAAATTACAAGATCAGAAGCAGTCAGGATGATGGAAAGGCACTGGTTCTGAAGTCAAGACAGACATTTTATTCCTGTATCTATCACTCAGAAGCTGGCTATCCTTGGGCAAGCTAATTAATCTCTCTCAGCCCCAGTTTCTTCATCTCTAAAATGAAGATAATAAGAACACCTTACAGGGTGATTGGGAGATGCACACACAACATTATATAAAGTACCAACAATAAAGATAGCAGCATATAGTAGCCTTGAATAAATCTGATCGTGTTTATGAATGTTTTAATCAAACACACTTAATTACTTCCTCATGAAACAACGAGGGCACATCTGTCTTAGAAAAGAAACATACTATATTATGGAAATATTTTAATTCCTTTCCAAACCAGTGATTAATACATCTGATCGTCTCCGTCTCGCATTCACAGGGTTCTGTGAGTACAGGCTAGCTGTATTCCAGGCTCTGGGCTCAGCCGGTTGGTTCTGAGCACCGGCTCTGCACTTGGCGTGCATTCACTCATCAAGCACTGGCTGAGGCCCCGGGGTTCCCTGCCAGATCCCGGGCTGGGCTGAGGAGCACCAGAGACGAGGTGGGCCTGGTCCAACTTCTCCAGAGGCTCAGTCCAGCAGGGTAGACAGACTTGTCAACCTCTACTTAGGAAGAGCATGACTGCTGCTAGGACGGATGGACAGGCCTTCTGCAGGAGGAGCATGCAGAGAGTACAGCTCATTCTGTCTCAAGGTTTGGAAAATGCCCCAGAGACGCACAGTAGCTCATCAGCTGCAGAAGAAAGGAAAGGGCACTCCAGGCAGAAGCACAGTGGAAGATGTAACGGCAGGAAGGCATGAGGCTGAAAAAGGTGCATCAGGGTCAAATTTGTTCTGTGGACCTGGAGTTTTCAAATTCTTCTTTAGCCACAAAACCCTGGCTTCAAAGAAAAGCAAGGCAGAGGCCCCATTTATAAAATGGATAAAAAGCTCTTTCAGTTAATGAGGGGAAGGGCACTAGGGGAGGGGATGGTACTCCATCCTACCCTGATGCCCCTCCACTTCTGCACCTGCCACTTACTGGCTGAGTGACCTTAAGCAAGCGATTTAAACTCTCTGCGCCTTGGTCCTCTCATCTGGAAACAGAAATTGAAAATAAACAAACAAAACCCCCAGCATCTACCTTTCAGAGATCTTGTGAGGATTAGGTGAGATAATATATGGAAAGTACACAGTACAAAGCCTGATAGAAACAATCAGAAAATGTAAGCTGCCTTTGCTGCTATTGTTGTTTATGTTTTGGCAACTATGGAGGCATCTTCAAATAATGAACAGTTTATTCATGGAAGTTTTTATCAACAGAGAGATGACAGGGCAAACAATCTGTGCTCCAGCAAGATGACTTTTTGAGATCTGACTAGTAATTTAACATCTTGTGTACATTTAAAAATCCAAATGTTCCCAGCATATAGCCATGAACTTTTCTCTTTCTGGTGTTAATTCATTCACTTAGTTTGTAGTTTCATTCAGCAGCTCTTTACTGGGCACCTATTGCATTCCAGCCACTATGTCAGAGTGAGTTTACAGTCTGGCATGGAAGGCAGTCATTAAACACATGCACAATTAATCAATAAGTTACAGTGGTAAGAAGCATAATAAAGACATGTTGAGCTCTATGAAAATAAGCAGGGGAAAGGAGGCTGAGCAAGCTCTCCTGTGGGACTCCAGGAGAAAGTGTGACGATATTTAAGTTAAGGGATATTCAAGTTAAGACGAAGAAGAGTGGAGAAGCTAGGGAAGATCATTCCCACTAGAAGGAATGGCCCGTGTAAAACAAAGGCCTTTTTTCAGGTAAAGTTCTGGGGGAACTGAAGAAAGGCAGTGTGGCTGCAGCACAGAAAGCAGAGAAAGACTATGCCCAGTGCGGAGGCCGGCAGGGCTGGCAAGGGCGAGACTAGTACGCAGGCCCTTCAATGCCGTGTTCAGGCTTAGCAGACCCACTGACGGATGAATGGACACATAAATGGGGTAGGTACACACAGCGGACTACGATTCAGCCTAAAAAGGCAGGAAGTTCTGGTACACGCTACATCATGGATAGACCTTGAAAAGATTATGCTAAGTGAAATAAGCTAGAATCAAAAGGACAAATATTATATGATTCTGCTTATATGACGTACCTGGTATAGTCAAATTCATGGAGACAGAAAGTAAAATAGCGATTATCCCGGACCTGGGGTATCGGGGACTGGGCAGTTGTTGTTTAATGGCTACAGAGTTACTGTTTTGCAAGACCAAGAGAGTTCTGGAGACTGGCTGCACAGCGATGTGAACGTACTTAATACCACTGAACTGTACATTTAAAAATAACTGAGGGCGCAGTTATTCCCTGGTGGCGCAGTGGTTGAGAGTCTGCCTGCCGATGCAGGGGACGCGGGTTCGTGGAAGATCCCACATGCCGCGGAGCGGCTGGGCCTGTGAGCCATGGCCGCGGAGCCTGCGCGTCCGGGGCCTGTGCTCCGCAACAGGAGAGGCCACAACAGTGAGAGGCCCGCATACCGAAAAAAAAACAAAAACAAAAATAACTGAAGTGGTAGATTTTTAATGTATATCTCACCACGATAAAAAGAAAAGGAAAAAAGGAGAGAAAAAGACTTAGTAGATTGTTTCTAAGAACAACATGGAATATCACAGACGTCTGAGTGAGGCAGAGGAAACGTGATCAGACTTGTATTTTGTGCAGAAACCAATGTACAAACCAGATCTAAGGATATGGCGAAAGTCTGCCCAGAAGCCTCTAGGCCCGCGGATGGGGAGCTCAGGGCCTAGCCTGTAGTGGCTTCTCGGCTGGATGATGAAGACAGTAGCGTCTTCCGCCAGGGTCAGAGAGCCTCCCCGAATAAGGCAGGGGTTTTGGCTGAGCTGGGAGGGTCACACTTTGTTTGTACAAACTCCATCAGGCGGGTCTTCCAGTAACATCCTGGATGGGGGCTTCCTGCAAAATTCCTTGAGCATGTTCCCATGAACAACAAGCCGAGGCGCATGTCCCTCTGGTAACTCACAAAGCAGAGAGTCCCCCCAGCTGAAATGGTACTTCCTATGGTTTCAACGAGAACGGGACATGTGCAAAGCCATTCATCAGGTGTACATCAGAGGAAGCTACGCTCAGCGTGGCAACTACAGTAAAAGCCAGTTACTGGGCTGGCCAAAAAGTTTGGTTGGGTTTTCGTTAACATCTTACAGAAAAACCCAAACGAACTTTTTGGCCTGCCCAATATAGTATGTCAGACTTCAAAAGGATCTTTGGTCACTTAAAGGGGACTTAAAAAGGTAGAAAGGACACGTTAGAGCCAGGAAGACCTAAGTTGGCATCTCTGCTCTGCCACTTGTTAGCTTCAGACCCGTGAGCGTGCTGTTCAACTTCTTCTGACTCAGTCTCCTCATGTGTAAAATAGAAGAATATTACCAAGAGGGTGGAAGCAAGGATTAAATGAAATGATGGTGGCAAGGGCTCGGCACATGGCCAGTGTGTATGCACTGCAGCAGCCCAATACGGGGTGGCCACTTTCCTTACTACAGAATCTCCAAGGCTGGGGGACGACAGGATGCAAGTGTTCGGGGAGAAGGCAGTCAAAAAGGATTCAGTCACTAGGAACTTAGGCTACTGAGTGGCTGGTGGGCAGTGAGGGGCAGAACAGGAAGAGCGAGGGCGGGCATGGGGGCCACGGGAGGCAGGAGGCTGAGGGAGAAGGGTGCCCCACTTCCAGGGAACAAACAGCCCGTGGAAGCGCATCTCTGACAGCTCCACCAAGAGAAAGCCTGCTGCCCGCCTCCACACTGGGCTGCTGGGAGACTCCCCGCCAACAGCGCATCGGCCTGCAATCAGCAGCAGACACATGCCCTGCTTTATTGTTTGCTGATGGGCGCTGCCCAATGCCTTGGGGCCGCTGGCCCCGAAGGAAATGTTTTTGTTTGTGTAGCCCAGCCAGACTTCCTATGCTCCTAGGGACACAATTCTCCCTCCCCTCTTTCCTCCCAGCCCCCATCCCCACCCTACCCCAACCCCCAGCTCACCATCCTGTCTTACATGTCCCATAAAGACACGAGATGTCCTTCTAGCCCAAAGGAAATCACACACACACTTTGGAAGGACTTCTACCATCAGCAGTACCTTCGGTTTTCTCTGGGGACACAAGTGGGCACCTGCTTTCAAAGGCCTGTCCTGTGACTGAGGCCTGGCTAAACCAGACATGCCATCCTGAAATACAGCCCAGCATGATGGAAAGAGAGACGAGGTTGAGGTCAGGGGTCACAGCCCCACATTCCCAGCTGGGTGACCTTGATGAAGTCACTCACGTTCTCCTTCCCTGTCACCACAGAAGGCTGGAAACCCAAGTCCAGGGATATGTGGAGGTAACTCTTACCTCAGCTCTCGTGTACAGGACAAAGAGCACAGGTTTGGCGGTCAAGGTAGACTTGACTTCCACTCCCAGCTCTGCCACTCAGAGGCTGGGTAACTGTGGACAATTAACTTTTCCTCCCTAGATCACAAAGAAGGGTATTTACTGAAGTGTTTAGAACAGTCTCTGAAGCTAGACTGCCAGGGTTTGAGGCCCAGATCTATCATTGCTTAGACGTATGGCCCTGGGCAAGTACTTTTACCTCTATGCCTCAGTGTTTCCCTCGGTCAAATGTGTATAATACCACTAAGTTAATGGGATTGTTGTAAGGATTAAAAGAGTTACTAAATGTGCCGGTCATGGTGACCTGCTCAAGAAACACTATCTGTTATTGTTTGCTCACCTGTAAATGGGGGCGGGGGGAGTAATAAAAATGTTACCTTTCTTCTTCCACAGTTAGTGTTAACAGCGAATGATAGATGATGGTTAAAGAATTCTGCATGTGTAGGTACTGACTATTTTAAAAGCTGTCAATCAGATCAGTAATAAAAATAATAGTGAAGTCTCCCACTAGAGAGAGAGAGCAGAGCAGAGTGGCTACAGGCCCAGGCTCTGAGAAAGACGCCTGTCCTTCCCCTTACTAACCGTGTAACACTGGGCACAAAGAACTCCCCTCCCCTGTGACTCAGCGTCTTCATCTGTAAATAGGGGTAATGACATACCTACCTCAAAAGATTGTTATGAATATAGCAGTTAGTATACAAATAGCACCTGGAGCAGCAGTGGGCACACTGACTGCATTACTGTCCTTACTACGCGCTAGCTCCTGTTTCAGGGTCTAGGGATACAGCAATGAACCAAACTGACGACGCTCCACCTACTCACATTCGTTTTTTTCTGTTTCGCAAACACACACTGTATTTTATTTTAACAAGAGATAAATAAACTGGCCTAGTCACATTCTAGTGAAGGAGAGAAAGAGTACACGTAAGTCTATAAACCGACACATAAGTGCTATGAAGAAAGTAAAGCAAGATAGGGAGAGAAGGAGGAAACATTATGATCGCAGCAAGGGCCCACGGATAACTGCCTAGTCCTCTAGCCCCAGTGCCATCTGCTCCCCTTCAATCAGAATAACAATGACTAACATTTGCAGAGCTGTTCCCACGTGCCAAGCTCTGAGACGAGGAACACTTTGTGCATTAGCTGAGCGAACCTTCACATCATTCCTATGACATTAGTGGTCTTATTACCTGGTGTTTGCAGATTAGGAAAGGGAGGCTCAGACAGATCAAGTAACCTGCCCAAGGCCACACAAGTTCCTGGTAGACCTGGGATCTGAGCCCAGTGCAGCCTGATTCGTGAATTCCAGGTCTCCCTGCTGGTGCTAGACAAATCTAAGCAGCCAATCTTACTAGCTGCAGTGACGTGGAGAGCACTGCTCGTTCACTAAGGCCTGCTTAGACACACAGTTCACTGCTACTCCGCCGGCTCCCCTACAAGTCTAAGCACAGCGGGGAGAAAGGAGAAAGCGAGTCCCTACAGGTGGGCAGTAGAACAGTGAGCTGATCTCCAGCGGCCAACTGCCAGGTACTGTAAGGTGCAGGACACAAAGGGTGACAACAGAAGAGGGGCAGGGGGAGGAGGAGTCTGTCCTTTTGGGCGCAGCTTCTGCACAGGTGTTGATGGCAACTTTCTCCGCAGCCCACGCTCCGCTCTTGCTTCCTGATTGCACTTCCTTGTGTGTTTCAAACAGAACATCTGTGCAGGGAGGGGGCTCCCATTCCACACACTTGGGACCTGAATAGTAGGAAGCTCTCCTAAAAAGCCACAGGCTGGGTGAAGAGAAAGCAGCCATCCTAAAACTGCAGGGAGGCTCGCCAGGCTTGGAAGTCGAGAGAAACAACGTACTGTGCTGGAAGTCCTCCAGCAGAATGAATGAATGAACGGCCCTGGAAAGCAGCGATGGCGAACAGGCAGCGGGCATGAAAAGGGCTGGAAAAGCAGCTACAGTTGCTCAAATGCAGTTGGTGGCTGCCCCAGCCCACATGAGGTCATTAGGCGGTCTCCTCTGATTTTTTTTTCTTTCACCATCACTAAAGGTTTATATGTATGCGACTTATGGAAGAAAAGGGTATTATCAATGTTTCCTAGAATGTGCACCTTATACACACTGTCCCTGGTACGAGATCCACAAAGCGATACAGCAGCTAGACAAAGAGGCCACCGAGCTAGAAGGAGGGAGGTTCCAGGTCAGCAGCCTGTAAAGCAATGTGATAGTGTGGCAGGAATATGGGCTTTGGAAACAGATTCAATTTGAATAATGACTCCTCTGCTTACTAATCTGTGACCCTGAACAAAGTACTTAACTTTCTGAACCCCAGTTTCCTCATCTGTATTATACCCATCTCAAAACGGTACTTTTCTGCAGGCACAAAAACAATGAGATCGCCATGAAAAGATGTACAGAAGATTCTGTTAAGACAAAAAAAGCAAGTTGTGGCACTGCAGATACTTAATCCCATTTATGTAAACTAAATATGTAGGGGTGTGTGTGTGTGTGTGTGTGTGTGTGTGTGTGTGGTGTGTGTATGTGTGTGCATGCATCTTTTCAAATCTGGAAGGATATATATTAAACTTACCAACAGTTACTTATGGGAAGAATATTTGGGGAACAATAAAATAACTTTTTATTTTTCTGTAGGATTTGAATTTTTGCAATAAATGTGTATTATTTTTATAATTAAAGAGATGAAAATCATATATCTGATAAGAGTCTAGAATCCAGAACATATAAAGATCTCCTACACCTCGACAACAAAAGTACAAACAACCCAATTTAAAAACTGCGTGAAGGACTTGAATAGACATTTTTCTAAAGATGTACAAGTGGCAAACAAGCACATGAAAAGATACTCAACATCATTAACATTAGGGAAATGCAAGTCAAAACTACAATGAGATACCACTTCATACCCACTAGCATGGAAGTAATAATAACAATAGCAGTAACAACAATACGTACTGGCAAGGAGGTGGGGAAATTAGAATCCTTACATATTACTGGTAGGAATGTAAAATGTGTGGTCCCTGTGAAAAAGTTTCGCAGATCCTCAGAAAGTCAGACTTATCACATGACCCAGCAATCCCACTTGTATGTCTATACCCAAGAGAACTGACAGCATGTTCATAGCAGCATTATACGTAATAGCCAAAAAGTGCAAACAACTCAAATATTCATCAGCTTATGAAAGGATAAATAAAATGTGGCATATCCACACAATGCAATATTATGTGGCAATAAGAAAGAATGAAGTACTGATACATGCTACAACATGGATGATCCCTGAAAATATTATGCTAAGTGAAAAAAGCCGTCACAAAAGACCACATACTGTGTGATTCCATTCATATGAAGTGTTAATAGGGAAATCTATAGAGACAGAAAGCAGACTAGTAGTTGCCTCGAGCAATCCCTAGGAGGGTGATTTGGGGCGAAGTGCAGAGCGACTGCTAGTAGGTTCAGGATGTCTTTGCGGGGTGATGAAAAATGTCCTGAAACTGAACGTGGTGATGGTTGCACAACTCTGAATATACTAAAAACCTTTGTATTATACCCTTTAAATGGGTGAATTATATCTCAGTAAAGCTACTGAAAGATGCCATATGCCCATCTGGTTCTCGTCATTGAACAGTACTTGTCTCCTAGGTGGAAAGCTTGATGGCAGGCAGCATGTCTCGATCTCCTCACCTGTGGGATGGCAGTGACTGCTTCCCCATAACAGTTAACAATCACCACGCAGAAAAAGTCATGGGAACACTCGGCAACAACAGTTAACTTGATAAGGAAGATTTTAAAAATAACACTATTTCTCATTTGGTGAATTTCTTTCCTTTCTTCACTGGTATCAGACCTGTATCACGGTCTAAAGGCTCTCCTTGTCTACTGCCGCTCCCTCTCCCCTTTATCCTCCACAAGAGTTTCTCCCAATAACTTTTCAGAAAAGCAAACATTGCTGCTACCGTATTTTACAGATGAGGAAACCGAGACTCAGAGCGTTGAAGTAACTAGCGTAAGGTCACACAACTCATTTCATTGGTTCTCTTATTCAAGTTGTTCTGACTGTAAGCCTGGCTCCTCCAGGTGTCAATTCCAGCTCTCCCTGGCTGCACAGCAGCTACCCCTCCCTGTTTAAGTCAGCCTGGGGACCCTACACCCTGCCGTACTAGCTGCTCGCCCTAGAAAATCCTGGTCATCATCCATGAGAGACCGTACAGCAGCCTGTGCTACGAAAATACACCTGTGAAAAAGAATCCAGCCTAGGAGAACCACAACCCAGGGCTCTTAACTGTAATCTGGTGAAACTGCCTGGTCCGATCCCAAGGAGAATTCTCCTCCATGCTGTCACCTTGGAACAAAGTCTGAGGGCAGGAGCCTGGCCTAGGCATAAGGTCTATCGTCACTAACAACGCCTGAAGGAAAAGTGGGAGCCAATGATGGCAATTATCCCACAATCGTGAGGCCTTGGGGAGCAGTTCAGTGTCAAGCTGAACTGCTGACACTGGGCTGAGGGTGTCAAGAAGAGCCGCGGTCCCTTGGCCTTTCCAGAAATACTACGCAAATCTCACACCACAGGCAGGACTAGTCAGCGGATTTGCTTCTTTGGGATATACCTTCCAGGAGGTCTTGGTCACCACAATTCATATTCAAAGAACAAACCAAGTACTCATTAACAAACAAACTACAGTGTTCCTGAGCAACTTAAATTCCAAGATAATTACAACATAATGACTTAAGTCCTCCCACCCCTAAAAATGGAGGAAAAGACAGGAAAAAAAAATGAACATGGGGCTGGGGGAGGGGGTTAGTGGGGAAGAGAGGGAAAGAGAGTGTTAAGGACTGAAAGAGCAGTCAGCAAACAGAAAGAAAATATCGTTGGTTTTACTCCCAAATAATCAGAAAAAGAATGTTTCCAAGAACTCCTTAACCAGGAGAATCAGATAATAACAAATACTATAAGAAAAAGGAATTAAAGTTTATGACACACCAGGCCTCACACTAGGAGTATCACATATAATATCCCATTATTCTTCAAAAAAATCATAGAAATAACGCCCATTTTACAGATAAGGAGGCTGAAGCTTCCAAAAGTTAATGACTTGCCCAAGGTCACTACAGTGAGCACACTCCCCAGGCCACTGTCAGCCAATGGCCACCCGTGGCACAGGGACTCCCCTGACGGGCAATCTTCGCTCAGGAACGCACCATCAGCCCGGCTGACCTTCTCAGAAATGCACTGCAGTGTGAGGCGTCTTCTACCCAGTCCTCCTCTTTTCCTTTCTTCACCAGTGGCAGACCTGCACCCTGTCTCTTTCACAGGCCTTTCTGCCCATAAATCTCTTGCACATCTAATTCTGTCCTGGCATCTGTTTTCAGAGGACCCAAGCTGATATACCCAGAGAATGAGAGAACAGGGATTTGAACCTAGGTCTGTCTAACCCCAAAGCCTTTGTGCTTTCCTTTATACCCAGAGATTAACTGATAAATAAATCATGTTGCTAAATCCAATGATCAATTCTTAGACCTTCTCCTCCTTGACCCGTCAGCGATACCTGGTGTAGCTGATGAGTCCTTCCCCTTTAACACAATTCCTTTGTTTCCAGGACGCCACACTCTCCTAGTTCTCCGGCCACTTATTCTCAGTCTCTCTTGCTGGTTCCTCCTTATCACCCTAACCCATAAACCTTGATGTGGACTGTCCAAGGCTCAGTTCCCAAGCCCTTCTCTTCATTATCGGTATTTACTCTCTAAAATAATCTCATCTAATTTCATGGCTTCTTCTACATGTTCATGCTTCCCAGATTTCTCTCTTGAGCCCACACCTGTCACCAGAACTCTAAACTTACATACCTAGCAGCCTACTTGACCTCTCCACTTGGATGTCTAGTAGAGTCTCACACCCAGCCTGTCCTCCCACATCTGCCCTAGCTCAGTAAATGGCAACGCCATCCTTCCAGTTGCTCAGGCCAAAAAACCTTGAAGTCATCTTTGAGTTCCTTCTTCCTAAATTTACAACCAATCTGTCAGCAAATCCTGGCAGCTTTTCCTTTAAAATGTACCCAGAATCTTGACCACTTCTAACCAACACCATTACCACACTAGTCCAGGCACCATACCTAGATTACTACAATAGCTCCTAACCAGTCCCTGCTTTCACCCTCGCCTTCCTACAGTATAATTCTCAAAATAGCAGGCAGAATGACCCTTTCAAAACCTAAATCAGATCATATCCCTCCCTAGCTCAAAATCCTCCAGTGACTTCACATTTCACTCCAAGTAGAAGCCAAAATCCTTATAAGGGTCTATTAGGACTATGGTGCTTAGTTTTATATGTCACAAGTGTGCCCAGATATTTGATAAAACATTATTCTGGGTGTTTCTATGAGGGTGTTTTTGGATGAGTCGAACATTTAAATCAATAGACTGAGTAAAGCAGACTGCCCTCCCTGATATAGGTGGGCCTCATTCAATCAGTTGAAGGCCTGCATTAAAACAATAATTATAGGGAATTCCCCTGAATGAGAAGGAATTCCTCCTGCCTGACTGCCTTCAAGCTGGAACAATGGTTTTTCCCTGCTTTCGACTCAAACTGAAACATCGGCACTTCCTGGGTCTCAAGCCTCCTGGCCTTTAGACTGGAACTACACCACCAGTTCTCTTGGTTCTCAGGCACTTCAGGCTCAGATCAAACCCACACCATCAACTCTCCTGAGTCCCCAGTTTGTCTCCCAAGACTGCAGATCTTGGGACTTGTCAGCCTCCATATTCACATGTTCTCTTTATACACACACACACATACATATATACATCTATCTACATATATGTATGTATACACGTGTGTGGATGTATGGAGATATATATATCCTGTTGGTTCTTTTTCTCTGGAGAACACTGACTAATAGAAAGACTTTACATGGTATTGGCCTCTCCATTTCACTCTGGCCTCATCTCCTATTTCTCTCCCCTCCCTTGTTCTGCTACAGACACATGAGCGCTCTCACTGTTCCCTGAACACCCTCGGTGGACTCTCACCTCAGGGCTTCTGCACTTGCTGCTTCCTCTGCCTTAGTGCTGAATATAAGCCTAGTCTGCTCTCTCATGTCCTCAGTTCTCTGCTCAGTTATCACCTTCCCCCGAAGCCTGCCATGAACACACTACTTGAAACTGCACCAACTCACTAGCCCCATCTATGACGTCCTTTAATCTTTTTCACTGCCTTATTTTTCTCCACAGAGAGAAAAATATGGCCAGCTGACACACACACTCCCTGTGTGTTACTGTCCACTTCCCCAGTAGAAGTTCCACAAAGGCAGAGGCTTTGTCTAGCTTATTCACTGCCGTGTCTTCCATGTCTAGAACTATGCCTGACACACAGTAGGTGCTAATAAATACCTGCTGAATAAATTTACAAATACCCTCGAAGTTTCACATTTCAGCATAAAAACTTTATATTCTCATAAACGCAGTTAGGTGGTCACCTGGGGCCAGAGGACTTGCAAAGGGTCATGGGGAACTTTCAGGACAACCGAACTGGTCTATATCTTGACTGAGATGGTGGTTACAGTCAAGATATATATTTGACCTATATTTGTCAAAATTCATCATCACGTACACTTGAAATGGGTTCATTTTTTGTATGTACGTTACACCTCAATAAAGTTAACTAAAAAAAAAAAAACAAAACAAATCCTTTATATTCCAGAGTGCTTCTCACACCAGAAAGTGGCATAAACTTACTTCAGGTTATGTATCCTGACTTGAGCTTTGGCCATTTATGCTCCACATGCTTTGGGTTGGTATATAACTAAATTTTAAAATACCAATTACTGCCCCTTATTACAAAAAGAAAAAGTGCTCTCAGAGGTCCATAGACGTTAAGAATAGACTTTGATGTCAAGCAGACCCATATTTAAATCCTGCACAACTCTACCCTTATTAGCTAAATGAACTTGAACAAGTTATTTAACCTCTCTCAGGCTTACTTAGCTCATGTATAAAAAATAGGGAATAACAGAATGACTTAAATATAGCATAAGGCCTAGAATATAGTTTGCACTCAGTAAGTAGTCATTTTGCTTAATAGTATTGCCATGCAGTGAGCCAGGAAGGCCCTTCAAATATCAATGGGGTTTCCTGAGACAGTGATGTCAAGTTTGGCTCTGAGGACCACTGGAGGGGTCACTCAGGTGTGTTGCAGATGGCTGTCTGGCCCTGAAGTGTCCATGTCTCCAAGAAGCTCAGCAATATGCAGCACACTGGTGCAAACAAGCACTGAGACAATCAAGGAACAAAAGCTACACCAAGGCCCCCCACATTCCATTCACTTCTTCCCCAGTTACGGTCCTGCCTCTACCACTTCCCACTCCCAGCAGAAGAACAGGAAGATCCTTAGGAGATCATTATGACACTGTTAGTAAAAGAGAAAAAAATTTAAACGACCAAGATATTCAACAACTGAGAACGATTTAATGTTATACGTAACATGCAAGCACAACGTATCCCTTAAAAAGAGTAAGGAAGAACTCTCCTCAGAGAGAGCAATGACACATTAAGTTAAAAAAAGGAACTGCAGGGACTTCCCTGGTGGCACCGTGGTTAAGAATCCGCCTGCCAATGCAGGGGACACGGGTTCGAGCCCTGGTCCGGGAAGATCCCACATGCCGTGGAGCAACTAAGCCCATGCGCCACAACTACTGAGCCTGCGCTCTAGAGCCCGCGAGCCACAACTACTGAGCCCACGTGCCGCAACTACTGAAGCCCAGGCGCTTAGAGCCCATGTTCCGCAACAAGAGAAGCCACTGCAATGAGAAGCCCATGCACCACAACGAAGAGTAGCCCCCGTTCACTGTAACTAGAAGAAAGCCTGCGTGCAGCAACGAAGACCCAACACAGCCAAAAATAAATAAATAAATAAGTTTTTAAGAAAAGGAAAGAAAAGCAACTGCATAAGAGTGCGTGTAATATAATCCCATACCATCATAAGAAAGATGGAGAAGGAGATTTACACATGTCTGAAGTTGCACAGAAAAAAAATCTGGAAAATCACGGTGCTAAAAGTAGTGCCCTAAGGAGAACAGGATGGAGGTACTTGTTTATTTAATCCTACTTAAAGTAAAACCAACGCAGATACTGACAAGAAATAATGAAAGAGGAGGACAATCCAGGAAGGATGCAGCTTTGCGGGGGGAATGAGTCAATCTTGAGCACTTTGATTTCTTCGGTGAATTCATGATTCCTTACAGCTTTCTTTAAAGCCAGACATGAACTCAGCGTTCTCAAACCAAAGCACCCTCATTCTACTTCGTGTGGTTTTCTCATCAATATTTGGTAAAACAGTAAGTAAGGGAGTATTTGTTTGTTTGTTTGGGGGCATAATGAAGATGTGAATGGGGTGGGGCCTCTGATCAAAATAAACTGCTCAAAACGTTTCAGGGTCCCTGATTAAGAAGTGGAAGACTGATATACCAGAAAAAGCTGCTATCCGGAGAAGAGAACAGGGAAAAAGGCAGTAAACAAGACCTGAGTTCGGTCGTGCTTCTGCCCCTTGGTAGCCCTGTGACAGCGGGCACTGACTCCTGGGAGCTTCAGGTCTTCCATTAGGCAAGTGGGCACAAGAGTAGCCTCCCAACCTCAGAGCGGTGGTGTGAGAATTCAGGGAGAAACCCCCAAGCATTCAGCACAGTGCCTCCAGGCATTACACCTGTAGTGCAGGTGGTTTATACATAGGACCCAGAACTTGATTACATAAATAAGAAAGAAAACTAGAAGAAACTATTTCAGTGAATCTTGATTAACAGGAATGTTCAAAGAATCCGTCCAGTTGACGGACTGCTCTAAACGGAAGAACACTGGCCAGAGAAGAAAACAAAAGCTATACACAGTGTCACTGCAGACGAATGTAACCCAGAGCCTGTAAGGTCCAATGTCATTTTACTGAGGACAGCCAGGAGAAAAACTTGCACACAGCCACACACACAGCTGGATTCGCAGAGGCTCTGAAAAGAAGGCTTGGTGCTATGCACCACCCAGGCTCCAAGGTTGACCTGTTATGGCTTTAGGATTTATTCTCCGCCTACCTCCCAAAATGATCAGAGGCAGATTATAGGAAGAGTCACGTACTCAGTTGACTCATTTAAATAAGAATATAAGAATCAGAGGAGTGTGATGAGGGTGAGGTACCAGCTGAGATCTGTTGCAACTGAAAATACAACTTTGCTCTGGGCAGCATCCAGAGTGACGGCAAAAAAGCAAACTTACAGACTATCCTCAGGCAGAGGAAGAATCACAATCAACCAGGAAAGGTAAATTTTTTTTTTTTTAAGATGTTGGGGGTAGGAGTTTATTAATTAATTAATTAATTTTTGCTGTGTTGGGTCTTCGTTTCTGTGCGAGGGCTTTCTCTAGTTGTGGCAAGCGGGGGCCACTCTTCATCGCGGTGTGCGGGCCTCTCACTATTGCGGACTCTCTTGTTGCGGAGCACAGGCTCCAGATGCGCAGGCTCAGTAGTTGTGGCTCACAGGCCCAGTTGCTCCCCGGCATGTGGGATCCTCCCAGACCAGGGCTCGAACCCGTGTCCCCTGCATTAGCAGGCAGATTCTCAACCACTGCGCCACCAGGGAAGCCCAGGAAAGGTAAATTTTTATAGAACTAAACTTGAAATTTTAGCATCAGAAACTGATCATGGGAATCTATGCTTCTGATTCCCTCCCACCTCCCAAACTCCCACCATAAGCTTTAGTGTGTTATTTTCCTCCTTGCAGCTTTGCCAATTACCAGCTGTGTGACCTGGAGCCAATGCCTCACCTCTTGGAATCTCAGTTTCCCCATCCTTTGAAGGGAGGGATGCGCCTATCTATTTATGAAAAGGAATGAAGGAACATTCGCTAGCATTAACTGGGTGCTTGCTAAACATCAAAAGCTTTGTGCACATTATCTCACTGAAATCTCCCAATAACTATATAAGGCCAGTCCCATAAATATTTTACAGAAGAGGTCTCTGAGATTCAGAGAGGTAGAGACAGTTGCCATTGTCACACAGCTAAAAAGCAGAAGAGTCAGAACTCAATTTCATGCTTTTGTGATACAAGGCACAAATTTAACCGTTAGACTTTTCCTGTACATGTCAAGCACCTAACAGTTCCTGGCACATAGTAGGTACTCAACATATCAGTCCCCGTCCTCACTCCTTCCTTTTCTCCTAAAGTAAAATTATGTATATATGGAAAAATTTATGTCTACTGAAATAATATTAGTATCTTACATTTATATAGCTTCTTTCCTCTAAGGAGATCACGCTACTTAATCTATTTTCTCTGCTAATCTCACCAAAGCTCTAGCTATCATTATGTATTATTTCATTTATTTTACAAATAAGGAGCTAGAAGGCAGCAAGCTGTTAGGGTGACGTGCCCAGAGTCATATGGAAGTTACTGCCAAAACCAAATAAAAATCTTGGTCCCCTTTACATCTAAATCAGCCTTTATCCTCTCACATGACACAGCCTCCATAATAAAGAACAGATCATTCATTTTTTATCTGGAAAACTACCAAACGTATAATTCAGTGAGGGGCCTCATGACCTTACCACCTTGTCAAAGGGAAGAAAGTATATAAAAAATGAGGTTTGCAGGAGCAGACGGTTTTGGTCCATCAACTTTCTCTTGGATTACGCCCATTAACCAACATAAAATAATGCAAAATATAATGTAACAGATCCCCGTGTCTTTGGAAATTCAAGTTAAACTCACTGATCTTTCAAACTTATATACAAGGCACAAGGGCAATCATTAACTCGTGTGGGGCTGCAGAGGTGCACATTATATCAACGAGCTCTTTGAAAGAAACATATGATCTACAATGGGCCACTCTAAGAAGAATCCAAGTCAGCAACGAGCATTTAGTGGCATAAATTCACAGCATCACAGCGTTCTGGAGCTCCAGAAGGAACCTGGCAGACCACTGAGAACAACCCCTCCATCGTGTGCATCAGGAACCCAAGGCTCAGGGAGGTTAAGTGGCTTTTCCAAGATTTCACAGACAGGAGAGCAAGAAGGAAAAGATAAAGCTGCTGACTACTAGCCATTCCACTTGCAAGTCTTGCTTCTGATGTCCATGAGTACACTTGGCACTTTCCAGAATTACCCATCTATATAGAGAGTGCAGGAGAAAGAGCCTGGACTTAGTAACAGAAAAACTCAGGATTCAAATCCTGACTGCTACTAACTGGCCATGTGATCTTCAGCAAGTCTCTTAACTTCTCTGAATTTCAATATTTTCATCTATAAACTATGGGTAAGAGTAAACTCCACAAGTAAGCTGCCGGTAATATAAACAAGGGGCCCGGCACTGCCTTGAATTCCACAAAGGCAAACATCAGGTCCACGTACGTCCCCAGCACCCAGCACAGAGGCTGGAACATTACACATCTGTAGAAAATTTGCCAAGCAAATCAATGAACTAACCAAGCAAGCAGGTACTGGACTTGAACTCAGGTTTATTTGCTTCTTAAACACTAGATTATATTGCTCCCAATTAACATGATTTCAAAGCAGAGTGTTAATTCTGACTTACAGAGTACCAAGTACACAATGGAATAAGGAGGCCATTTTCTGGCCATAAAGCGAGAAACAAGTTCAGTGGGAAAGTTCCTGGACTCTCAGTGTTGTTGCTAGCATGGGTACATCACGAGGCGTTAGAATCAACTAAACCTAGGTTTAGGTCTCAGCTTCAGCATAAGCTGTGTGACCTCAGAGATATTACTTTACCTCTCTGAGGCCTAAATTTCCACACCTGGGGAAAAACTTACTTTACAGAGATTGCGTGACAAATGAGGCAATCTATATAAAGGAATACAGGATGATGTGTGGCACACAATGACTCAACAAGTGTCACACTCCACTTCTCTTCTAGTTATTTGGAAGCTTCATTCATTCATTTCACTTAGGTCTCTGCTCCAACGTCACTTCCTTCCTGAACCTTCCTGCCTACAATAAAACCCCCAACTCTCTCTATCCCCTTAGCCTGCTGATTTTTCTTCATAGTCCTTATCATCACCTGACATTACATTACGTATTTATTTGTTTTTCTTTTTACTGTGCCTACTCGACAATAAAGAAAGCCCTGGGAGGATGGGGACTTCTTGTTGTTTGTTTACTGCGCTATCTCAACAACTAGGAGAGGGCCTGGCATGTAGTTAGTGCTTAATAAATATTTGTTGAGTGACTGAATGAATGAATTCAACACTTATTTGGGACTTGCTAGATGTGAGGCACTGTGTAGGAACAGGGGTTTGGAAACAACTAAGAAATGAGATTACAGAAGGAGAAACTGATTCTGCCTGCTACTGAATCTGAGAAGATTTATATCTCACCTGGACTACTGCAGTGGCCTCCCGACTGTGCGCCCTGCGTCTGCCCTGTCTCCCTACATTCCACTTGTTAATTGGCAGCCAGAGAGACCTCCGAAAAGTCAACATCAGATCATATCACTCCTCTGCTTAAGTGCTTCCAATGGCTTCCCACTACAATGAGAGCACAGCCCACACCCCTCACCACGGCCTGTAACACCTGAAGCACCTCCTCTCACCAGCCCATCACCCCCAGCCCCACTCTTTCCCTCCCTCACTGAGTTTCAGACACAAGGGCTTTCTCTTCATCAAATATACCAAGGTCTTATCATTTCTTTTTTAATTTAAAAATAAACATAATTTTATGCATTTGAAACTCTAAGTTCTATATATTTACATAATTAACAATATTCCGTTCTTATGCCTAAAATTCTTCAACAAGTGAGGATTGATGGGAAAATGACTCTTCAGGGAACTTGGGTTAGAGATTACAAGTGTCGGGATCTTTCGGACTCCGGGCCTTTGGGCTATCTGTTCACCCTGCCTGGAAAGCTCTTCCCCTAGGCTGGCTCTTCCTCATTATTCAACTGTCAGTAAAAATGTGACTTCCCTTAGAGTCCTCCCCAGCTAAAGCTGTCCCTGCCACCATCACTCTCATGAAGGCACTCTCTACTGGATCACATTGCCTTTTCTTTCCTCACAGCATTTTCACTATTTGGAATGACTTTCTCTATTTATGTCTCCTATCTTCCCAATCAGAATGTAAAATACATGAGGACAAGAACTTTGTCAGATTCACTGCTGCATCTGAATAAGTAAACCGGATCTCAAAAGATGCTGGAGTCTGCCAAGATGAGACGTACAGGTAAAGTACCCTATCAGTATAACAGGATCATGGAGTGTTGGTCTCCTTCCAAAGACAACTGCCCCATTACGTCAAAATATGCGAATTTCAGCCAGACGTACTTGGGAATGGGTACCCGAATTAGCGTCTCTTCCACTTCTGGGTTCAGATTCATTCCACTTTCTCTTATAGCCTTGATAGCTGCAGCTGTACACTGAAAACCAGATCAAAAGGTAAACAGAATTAGTAAATAATTATTACCAGATGCAAGCCCTCCATCGATAACTGGCAACCCATCTTGGCAGAACATGGAAACATTTAGTTCTGTTACCAGTAAGATCAGGAAGTTACATTGGTGTAGAGTGCTTTGATCAAGCTGAATAGCAAACTATGTCCACTCCTGGTACTAGTGTACTGCGGGAGGGAAAAAGCAAAGAGAAAGAAAAAAGAAAAAGAAAACAGCTCTGCTTCTTTGAAAAGATTTCAATGGTTTGAGGCAACACAAATCAAAACCACAATAAATCCTCAAGGGAGGAGGGCTGATCTGTGCAAAGACTGGTGTAAAGACAGCTGAAAGATTTTATACATTAAAAATTCCAGTTGACATTTTACACTCAAAATATACCAGTGCCGATTTGAAATGAGTAAATAAATTTAACTCATTCGCATCTATGCTCACACCAACCTCACTCATGTTTTGGCATGAGCAATGAATCTCTGCTGGTGTGTGCACCAAGAAAGGTAGCGTGAAAGATCTCAGCTCAAATCCCAGCTCTGCTAACCATGTGACCCTGGGCAACAAGCTTGACTTCTCTGAGCCTCCATGTTGTAATCTGAGACCCTGCGGTACTGTACCTCAAAGAGGATTAAATGAGGTAACTTGAGCCATGCATCTTGTTCTGTGCCTGGGTGCCTGTAACACCCAGGCAAGGGGCGCTATTATATAAACGTATTCAATAAATGAAGAACGCACAAAACCCCCAAATAACGACGAGCTGATATCATCACTTAGCTGAAGCACTGCTGTCTTTTTTTTTTTTTTTTTTTGTGACTGCACCCCGAGGCATGCGGGATGCAGGATCTCACTTCTCCGAACAGGGATCAAACCCATGCCCCCTGCAGTGGAAGCGCAGAGTCTTAACCATCGCACTACCAGGGAAGTCCCTCTTTTTTTTTTTTTAATTTATTTTATTGAAGTATAGTTGTTTTACAATGTTGTGTTAACTTCTGCTGTACAGCAAAGTGATTCAGTCATACATTTTCATATTCTTTTCCATTATGGCTTATTTCAGAATACTGAATATTATTCCCTGATGCACTGCTGTCCTGACATCCTCCAGGGTCTCTTCTGACACAGCCTTGCTCTCTAACGTGCCAGGTGGCACACTGGTACGCTGATTTCCCCAAGTGCCTCATCTCACCTCAAGCAACATTATAACCACACCTGGCTTGCAATCCTAAAGCATAAAAGAAAGCAGTGTGGAAGACAGATAATTTCACTGGCATGACAATGTGGAATTCATGAAAACAAGGCCTCTGACATTTTCAAAAGAATTTTAGGTTTGACCAGAGCCAATCCACATTGCTTGGATTCACAGAGCCAATTCCCAGCCTTGAGCTCCTCCCTAGACTTTCTGGTTTAAATAAATGGGGTTTGTTGCACACCTATTTTACTCCCAGGTTTTGTTTTGCTTTTTAAGGGAGTGCCTAAAAACCTCATCCATTTCATTTTTAAATGACCTGAATTCTACAGGGACATGACAGGTTATCATAAGGTCAAAAAGACAAACCGGCATTCCACATGCAGAGAGATCATCCCCTCGGGCTACAGAATTTAACAGTGCGTCCACTGCTTAAAATTGTAAATTCTTAAAATGCACCTCTGACCATAGACTACTGGAGCTGGAAGGGACCTTGGACATAACCGGGTACAGTCCCTTCCTTACGAATGCAGAGACCTGCTGGTAAAGGTCACATCCCTCATACAGAGATACAGTCCCTGAAAGCCAAGAGCAAGGGAGTGAAGACCTCGTTCATCATGCTTCCATTTACCACTCCATCCAGTGATGTTACTTTGTCTCTGTTACCTTCCAGATCCCCTAGCTCAATGTATTCAGTAACTGTGGCACAGGGAATTTGATTTTTTTCTAATAGCCAAAAAGAATTTGGAACTAGGTCTGGTGTATAAAGGGTATGGCCAAGGTAAATAAAAGAGCTGGATGAAGAAATGAAATTTTCCTCTGCAAGAAAACTGCCATCTTCCACAATAAAATGAAACACAGATTTCTAAAGTTCACAATAAAAGGAGAATGACCACTTTGAAGGAGCGGCCTGATTTCAAGTCTCCTAACCTTCCTTTTCTGAAGCTTCTCACTGACTGACTGATAACTCAGCTGGATCATCCCACCACCACCATCCTCCTTTCACACTCTGACCCAAGTGTTGCCACACAGCCTTCCCAGGCAAGCAAGGGAATACCCACTGCTGCTTCCAAGCTGGGCAGGAACTATGTCTCAGTACTTACATATTCCCAGTCCAAGGCTCAGGGCCTAGTGTGTGCTAAGTGCTCAGTAAAAGCTTGTTGAGTAAGTATATTAATGCACTGACTCAGACCTGCTAGAAAAACTCATCTCCTTACTTTTACTTCATGTTTATAACCCCCACACACAAAAAACCCCCCTTATTTTATACTATTTTATACATGTTCTGTGTCCTTTCACATGCAGAAAAAATGTGAACCAAGAGAGGTTTCATTTGCAAAGGTATCTACTAAAAGAGATAGTTCTAAAATACTCTAAACATGTATATTTTAGTTTGATATGGAAGGATACAGAAACTCAGGGAATTACAGTCATTTTTCCAACATGACTTCTGAACTACTCGTGGTTCAGACAAAAAGGCACATATTTCTATCGCATTTCCCTCTCCTAGCTTTTACCCCCTCTTTGAAGGGATGCCCACCAGTAGGCTGCTCTCCAGTGATAACACTGACTCGCTGGTTGCAGCTGCTTGGAGTACTGGGTCGAGAAAGATCACAGACCCCACCTGGGGTCAGTCAGGCAAGCGTGCTGCAATTAGCAATGTCTGCTATTACTGTTCTTAAACTAATAAATCTAACTCATTCGCGTCTATGTGCGTGTCTACGCTACAGGGCAAAAGATGATGAAACTTTTCTAGACAGGTGAACAAACCCTTGACAATCTGGGTTCCAGTCAACAGCTGACTTGCAGGGACTAAAAAAATATTTGTGGAATTAACAAATGGATGGTGAAAGGAGCACAGCCTTTAGAGTCCAACAGACCCATGCTCAAATCTTGGCTTTACCACAACAGCGTGAACCTGCAGAAGAGATTCTACTTCTCTGAGCCTCAGTTCCCTCATCTGTAAAATGGAATAAACTTTAATTTTAAAGAGTATCCATATTCACTTTGTTATAAAGCAGAAACTAACACACCATTGTAAAGCAATTATACTCCAGTAAAGATGTAAAAAAATAAATAAATAAATAAAATAAATAAAAACACTTTTTAATGATAAAGGTAACAATAATAATAATAATGAAATAAAGAGTATCCGTGTTGATCACATGAAGCAAAACATGAGAAAGCAGTGCCTGGTCACACCGCAGACGCTCACCACACATTTGCTTTCTTACTGCCACAAGAGCAATAATGGAGCGTGCAGAAATTTTTTTTTTCATTTGCCTTGTTCAAATCATGCTGTGGTTTTTTTACTCCCTTCTTTTTTCCCAATCATTCACTCTAGCTGCAGGCAAGTTTATGGAAGGCAGCAACTGCATCATTTATCAAGCAGGACACATGCTTAACAAATGCAACGCAGTTTTCTGTCCTTGATGTATCTGAAAAGATTCTGCATGTAAATCTGCATCATGTCTCTAGGGCATGACACAGAAATGCTCAGGTTTGAAAAGAAAGCCAACCGCATATGAAACAGAAAGGAATTATATAAACACAGTGAGGATTAGCTCAGCATTTTGAAGCTATAAACCTGGGTACTGCACGGACAGCTTCTAAACTGGAGGAAGGAAATGTTTAGTTAGAGCTATTTGTTTAATATATACACCAGATGAGATAAAGGAATTCAAAAGACAATGTAACTCACACTTCCTCACTCTGTCCTTGTAAAGAACCTCTCTAGTGAGATGACTGTAAATGTTTTTTTTTTTTCAAAACCCACAGAATTTCAACTTGGAGAAATGGCAAAGATGCTTTGCTTGAAAAATGAAGATACACTCCAACTTCCTAAGAAAAAATTAAGCTGTTAATACCTCCTCCTGCCTCATAAGATGCTCTGGTGGCCAATCAGGTGCTTCTTCTGTGAATGCCATTTGCTATTTAATAACAGAAGTGGCTGGCTCTGAAAAGCAATCTGCCTGATGAGGTCTTCAAACTGTGTAATTAGGAGGCTATTCCCTAAATTGGCCCGCAGTGCCTGTGGGATTAGATGAACAAGGCAGAGAGGCCTCAGTGGTTCAGAGGGGCCAGAAAGGGAAAGAGCTGACAGTTCCCTTTTTGTCCATTACTCTGTTCCTCGGTAACACCAGGAATGAGTGTCTCCCTTCCATCAACCTAATGACAAGTATTCATCCATTTGAGGAAAACTTACTGAGTGCATCCATGTGTCAGGCACAGTGTAAGGCACTTGCATAAGTCAGAGCAAGTTAGATATGATTCCTACATTCCAAGCTTACAATCTAGTGAAAGTGAGCTGGAAAATTAAGATGTAAAAAACTGTATAACTATTGATAATGACAAGTACAATGAAGAAAAAGAACTGGGCTGTATAAAAGTGGTAAATGTGGAGGAATAATTGGGATTGGGTAGATTAGGGAAGACTTCCCTGAGAAAGTAATATGTAAGCTCTGATCCAAAACATGAGTAGCAATTAGCCAGACAAGAGTGTTCCGAGCAAAGGAAAGAGCATGTGCAAAGGCCCTGAGGACGCAAAGGGTTTGAGGAGTTGAAAGGCTAGTGCGGCTAGAGCCGTGTGCAAGGGTGACAGTGGCATAAGACTGGAGAATCTGCAGAGACAGTCAGGGGCCATTTCATGCAAAGCCTTCTAGGCCACAGTCATCTTTTATTTAAAGATTACTTGAAGCCACTGATAAACTCGGTGCCTGGGAATGACATAATCCAATAGACATCTTTACAAGTTCGCTCAGGCTGCAGTATAGAGAATAGATTGGTGGAGGAGTGAGTAATACCCCTCACAAATGTGCCTAGCACATCAGCTACAAGAGCCCTCCGATTTGAAATAGCCTGCTCATAGCAAGGGCTTTCTCTTACTCACATCTCTAACCCAGTTTATCAAATCCAGCAGTTTCAACTTTGGTCTCTGTCTTTGGGCTAGAACTACTGAAACAGACCATCGGAATAGGGAGAGACTTCAGATTCCTTTACCTCACATTAACAGGTGAGGAAATGGGAGACCCAGAAAGTGACACAACCTACACAAGGTCAAACAGCCAGCTGGCGGGACAGGTGGGACCAGATTCCAGGTCCTCAAGGATTCCCAACCCAGGCCAATTCTTACTGGACCAATAAGGAAAAACCCATTTACCTTCCTCAACCAGACTTAAAATCATCGCCTCCAGGTTGCAATGATCTAATGCAACCCACCTTCCAGCCTTGGAAGCACTGTGCTCTGTGCAACATTCTGCAGTGGTCAGTCCAGTTTGAAAGGAATGTGAATTCCTGGAAGGTCTGCTCCAAATACTAATGCAAAAGTCACAGACTGGTGGCCCACAGAGCAAACGTGGCCCATTATGTTTTGTCATAGTCTTAAAACAAAGCACACAAAAAAGGGAATTAGTTATCAACATTTAACAAAGATCTTACATAAAAATCAGGGTTACTGGCTTCTTCTGTAAACAAACACCTTAACGCCTGGTAACATCTAATTACCAGGCCTGCATTTCTGCCCAGGAAGGATCAGCAATAGCTGGGCAAAGGCTGCTCCCTTCAGACAGGGCACGGGAGCTAGTTTACCCCGGCCCTTCCATCACTGCACTGCCACTACCGTTTGTCTTAGATGGGGCCCGTGTCAGTATTCAAATTACTTGCCTGGCCTCTATAGTGTTTGAGTTAAACAGAAAAGGAATTTACAAACAGGAAGAGAGCTTTTCTTATCCTGAAATTCCCATGCCTTCTCTCTTGGTTCATCCCAAACTAGAGGGAACACGTTCTCCTGACTCGACTCAGCCTCCTGCATTCCAAAAGAGAAGACGGAGAGGGACCCCTTTAGCAAGGCCACCTTACCTCTGGGAAGCTGGCCATATTCACCAAAATCAGCTGTGGCGACTTCATGGAGATCTGGCCAATCTGGTTTAGAGCAAGTTTCCCATCAGCAGTTACCACAGTGATATGATCAAGGGATCCTAAAAGAAAAATGAAATAAAGGGTCTTCGAATTCAGAAGGACTTTAGTAGCCCCACATCTAAGTCTCTATCAATTCAGATTCAACTAATGTTTAGGGATCCCTTACTAATGTGGCAAGATGGTTCAAGGGGCTTCCACAGGAGCAGTGGTGCCATGTGATGGAAAGAGCTTTGAAATGTTGACAAAACTAGGTTGCAACTGCTTACCGGCACCAGGGGAGCCAACAGTCCTGGTCTGCCTGGCCCTGAGCGGTTTCCTGTGACACATGACTTTGAGACCTGAGACTGGAAAGAGCTGGTCACCCCTCCAGCAACACTGCCATTTACTAACATGAAACCTCAGGCAAGTTAGTCATGTTCTCGGTACCTCGGTTTCCAACTCAATTAAAAAATACTTTACAGGATTAAAGTGAGGATTAAAACTAAATATAAACAAGCAAGTCCACCATAGGCACCAAACACTATCACTGTCTCCACTTGACACCAAAGAGACTTGGGGAGGTTAAATGGGCCAAATCACAGAGCTAACGAAAGGAAAAGGAAGAAGAGCCAAGCTCCAACCCAGGTGTGCTTACTTCCAATTCTAATCAAGGCTCTTTCCCTTATCAGTGGAATTCAAATTTGGTTGTGCGTCAGAATCCCCAGGGAGCTTTTTCACGTAGATTCCTCGGCCCCACCCCCAGACAGCCTGATTCTGCAGGGGCTTGGGAGCCTGTGATTTTGGGGGAGCTTGTAGTTTTTTTAAAGATCACCACATGATTCTGACATGCAGCCAGGTTTGGAACTGCTCCCTGATACCACCTTGATTTTGGCACTTAGATTCCCTTTAGGAAGAAAAACAAACAAAAAACATAAAACAAACAAAAAAACCCCCACCAACTATTACCACTTCACTGTTATCCTGGATCTGATCTTTGTCTCTATCTGAATTATGGAAAACCCTGGGCAAAATTTTCTTGTCAAGAAGGCAAGTATATAGTTACAGATGGAAAAGGGGTGTTATTCAAACTCCCTGATTTCCTATGCAAATGAAAACTAAAAGGAAACATTACCATTCACTTTAAGAACCACTCACAGATGGCTCATTCTGATACACAAAGAGTAAAGGGTCGGGGGCTGGAGGTCAATATTTTAAACAAATTGGGAGTTGTCCCAGCAAATTGTTGTTAGAATAATGCAGTACCATACCGTGGCCCAAAGATCTGATTTGAAGCACAGTACTCAATTCACCATCACAAGATAGAAGGCTGTTGACACCACTGGCTTCAATCTGGAAAAGCCCATGATTCTGAAAACCAGTGACCTGGGTTCAAATACCAACCCTGCCACTTCCTGACTGTGTGACCTTAGGAAGGTCCCTTCAACCTTTTGGGCGTCTGTTTCCTGATTTCTAAATGGGGCATTAAAATCATACTTCTCTCACAGAGTTGTTATGAGGGTTAAATGAAAGAGTTTATGGAAAGCACTTATAATTGTGTCCTGGCATATGTAAGTGCCCAATAAATGCTATTATTATTACTTTTCAACTTTCTCCTATATTTTAACCAAACTAACCTACTTACAATTTCTCTGATACAGCCTGTCCTCTCCTGCCTCAGGATCCTTCTACGGAGGACGCCCTTCTCTGCTCAGCTAACTCCTGCTCACCCTTTAACACTCAGCTATGATTGTATCTAATCTCAGAAATCCTGTCTGACCTCCTAGGCTGGATTACAAACCCTTTATGAGCTCCCGAGGATCTTATGCACACTTCAACAATAATGGCAACCAATATTTACTGAACACTTCCCATGGCAAGATGTAGTGCTAAATGCTTTGTGTAATTTATTTGCTTTCATTATCACAATAACCCTATGAGACAGCGCCACCATTTTACAGATGTGGAAACTGAGGCACAGAGTATAACTTGTCCAAGGTCACAAGAGCTGTTAACAATGGAGCTGAATTCAAACCCAGGTCTGATCAACTCCAAAGCCATGGTCTTCACCACTCTGCTTTGCTACATGGTTTTACACATGTTGGTTTACTTGTCTATCCCTTCACATTAGGACCTAGGCTCTTGGAAGGTGGGGACAATGTCTTTTCTCTCTGTATCTACAGCACCTATTAATCAGCACAGAATAAGTGCTCAATAATGCTTTGATGAATAAATGAATGTACGGATGGATGGATGGATGGATGGATGAATGAGAGGACAAGAATGAACAAAGAAATAGACCTGTATTTTAGACAACTTTTTGGGGTTTTTTTGGTGGTACGTGGGCCTCTCACTGTTGTGGCCTCTCCCGTTGCGGAGCACAGGCTCCGGACGCGCAGGCTCAGCAGCCATGGCTCACGGGCCCAGCCGCTCTGCGGCATGTGGGATCATCCCGGACCGGGGCACGAACCCGTGTCCCCTGCATCGACAGATGGACTCTCAACCACTGCACCACCAGGGAAGCCCTAGACAACTATTAAAAGCAATCAACTATCTTGGAGACAGAAACTGCTGGTAGATGGACGTGTAAGAGGAAAAGTGCCTGCTGGTTCAGATAGTAATGAAAGATGGTATGGAAGAATCTGGCAAAAAAATAAAATAAAATAAAAGACTGGCTAAGTCTTTAGCCTGTTTCACCCAAGTCTCTTCATGGCCCAAATTTCTACACAGAACATTGCACAGACATAACCCTGAAGAGAAAGAAGCAAAGAGGAAATACCAATGGGAGGCCTTCTGAAAACGGATCTTAATTCAGCCTTCCTGATTTGCCATAAGATCCTTTGCCACAGAAGTCCCAACATGGGCTTTTCAGTGCACAATTGTGGTGGTTCCCATTCCCTAAATCCGTATCGACATAATGCATCAAATCCTTTTCCCTCAATCTGTCCCCAGCGAGAATCTCCCTCAGCCTCATTCCTGCCCCTCATTTTCGCAGAGGTTAACATTTAACAAATTACACTCCCAACCTCTTTCCAGGCCCATCATCTTTTTAAGTTCAACAAGAGTGGAGCTTGCTGGCTAATTTTAAGTATCACATTTCTCCCTGAGCTCCTCTCAAACTGCTCTCTGGTTTCGGCTGCAGAATGTTAACAGGCCAGAAAGCACAGGGGAGACAAAGCACTTTATCAGCTTCATACCTAAAATAATAAGCAAGTTTAAAATAAACAATTGGGAGAGATTGAATGGCACGCTCTACTGTCAGCAAAGGCAGAAATGCCCCAGTCCAGGGCTGACAAATGACGGAATGGTCTTCTGGTTTCACACTGGATCTCGTCTCTGAACTCTGTATGTTTCTGCTGGTGTTTATAAATGAAGCCGTATACTTTTCACTTGGTTTTCTTAAGAACAAGTTCATGAAATACTTTCTAGTTTCCTTGTGAACTACCCCAAGCAAGATGTGAGTGGGAGCAGTGCAAGCTCCCACAGATACTTTCCGAGGGGGTCCCGGGCTTGACTCTTGGATGATGACAATTTCCAAAAGGCCAATTTAACAGCAATTGGATTTTTCCTGCCTGCCTGCACCATTAGCTGACAACTCACTTCTTCCATCACATCTGCAAACAGTTCTCCTAGACAGTTCTGACATTTCCCACTTAGGAAAGCCACTTTCAGGAAGTTATTAACCCAAACGGAATCTTCCTGGTCAAGCTCAGGGGTACACAAATGCCTCAGGTGGGCAGGTCTGCAGCCAGTTGGTGCCCAGTAAGCGATAAGAACGGCCAAATAGGACAAATTGGAAAAATCAGACCAAAGATGTCAGTTACTGTGAAACTAAATACCTACAAGTGTAGAGAGTACAGCAATAATAAAATTTCCATTTTTTGAGAGTATTATTCCATGAGAGCAAAGATCATACCTATTTTGTTCACTTTGTACCAGCACAATGCCTAGTTCATAGCAGGCAAGTATTTGCTAAATGGATAAATGTAGTGTTAATATGTGCTGGGCACTGTGCTAGAACGATTGCACATGTTACCTCATTTATTTACCCATCCCAAAGCTAGAAGGTAGGAATTAGACAAGGAAACTGAAAACCAGAGAAGTAACTGCCCATGGTCACCAATTAGTAAGTGATAAAGCTAGGACTAAAACCCAGCTCTGCCAAAGCAATGTTTTTGCCACTATGCCCCTCTCCAAAACACAGGTTCAGTCACTAACCTGGTGAGGTCCTTATATTGACAGTCTTATTGAAATTATCCTTGAGCGCTTCTATCACCGACTTCATTTCTTCATCCACCTCTTCCAAGCTGATTATATCCTCAACCAAGGCAGTGTTAAGATTCATTCTGGTTTGGGACTGTCCTTTCCCTTTGGCTAGAAAGTCAACATTCAATGAATAAAAAAAAACAGCAGCATAAACAGAGACAATAAACAATGAGTTAAGAAGTACCTACTATGTGCAGGGAAAAAAGCCAAGTGCTAGAAAATTACAGAACATTGTCACTAAGTGTAGGCCCTAAAAAAGAGCCTACACTTACTGTCAACCTGGGACCCAGCATCACACAAAGTACTTTCTCAGATATTAGTGAAGGCACAGGTTTTATAATGAGACACCCAGGTGAAAATATGCGCTATAATGCATACGACCTTGAGCAAGTTACTCTACTTCTCTGATATCAGATTCCTTTCCTATGAAACAGGAATAATATCTATACTGCCAGGTTGCTGCAAGGACACAAATTAAGTAATTCAAATACCTAAAAGAGCACTATCCACATGGCAGACACTCCATAAGTGAATGAATTCCTTATTTTTCAGAAAAATAAACAGAAGATGAGAAAGGTAGAGTGACTTTGCCTAATGTCACAAGGTCATGAAATAGTAAAGACAAGGTTTGGTCCCAGATGTGCCTAATTTTAAACCCATGAACTTTCCATTGAATTGTCTTCATAAAATGTAATTGGAGATACATAAAATATATTAATTCATTTAAAAATGAATCCTAAGACAAGGATATGCAAAGTATCTGATGGCTGGTACAGACAAAAAAACAACAGTAGCTTAGCAACATTAAACACCGCCGGTAGTAGTGACAATGGCTTTTATTTTAGAAAGCAACAATACTGAGAACTGAATAAAATTCTAATTTATATCTAAACCATCATAGCGATTTTTCATATGCATCTATAATATGTATATGCATACATAGATCATTCCTGTGAGTATTACAAATAGTCTTGCATTTCTTTAAGGAGGGTGTGGGAAGGAGAAAAAGAATAAAAATATTTAAATAATATTATCCTACACTAGTTTATTTATTAAGAATTCAACAAATATTGATTGAGATCATTCACAACAAATTTTATTGAACATCTACAGTGAGCTAGATCCTGAGCTATTTATATACCATATTACAATTTGCAATGCAATTTCAAGTACATTCTTCTTTTAGATATTCAAAGCAGCTCTCTGACTTAGGAAGAACAGAGATTATTATTGTCCCCATTTTACAGATGAGAAATTTGAGGCACAAGCCATTTAAATGTTTTGCCCAAAGTAACCAACCAGTTAGCAGCAGAGTGATTTTTTTTTTGAACATTTATTTGCTTGTATCACCATCTTGCTTGAAATCTCACTGGTCTTAAGTTAACGGGCTAATGGCTTAGAATTGTCAGAACTGATGAAAGAGGTGAATCTTCAGATTTAGAAACACAAGTTCCAAACAGGATAATAAAATTCTAGGTAAATTCACACCTAGACATTTTGTGAATGCAGAAAACCAAGGACAAAGAGATTGTGAAAACAGCCAGAGAAAAGACAAATTATCCATAAAGGATCAAAATTTAGAATAATAGTGACAATAGAAGCTAGAAATAATTTCCAAGAGCAACAACAGAAGCTAGGAACAATGGAAATAATATCTTCAACTTTAGTGTTAAACCAAGTATGCATGTTAAAAATTTTAAGCTATGCCCATCAATATTAGAATGGATAAATATTCTTTATGAATGAAATACTATACAACCATAAGAAGAAAAGATCTACAACTACAAAGAAGAATTTAAATGAATCTCACAAACATGATGTTAAGCGAAGTGGCTAGACACAAGAATCTAGACTGTACAGTGCAAAATCCAGATACAATAACATATACTAAACAGTATAAGAGATAAAACTACATCATTAGTAGTTAGAATAATAGTTACCTGCAAGGGGTAGAAGGTGGTAAGTTACTAAAAGGGAGCAAAAGGGCACTTTTGACATGCTGGGAATGCTCTGGTTTTTGGTTTGGGTGCTGATTACATAAGTAAAAATTATATAAGTGAAAATTATCAAGCTTATTATTATTTTCTTACGATAGCTGCACTTTTCCATAGGTGCTTTATTTTTTATTTATTTATTTGTTTGCGGTACGTGGGCCTCTCACTGTTGGGGCCTCTCCCGTTGCGGAGCACAGGCTCCAGACGCGCAGGCTCAGCGGCCATGGCTCACTGGCCCAGCCACTCCGCGGCATGTGGGATCTTCCCGGACCGGGGCACGAATCCGTGTCCCCTGCATCGGCAGGCGGACTCTCAACCACTGCGCCACCAGGGAAGCCCTAGGTGCTTTATTTTTATAAAAACATAGAAAAGAAATTAAAAGTAACCACCAAAACAATAAGAAATAGAATGTATACCTTCCAAATCAACAGAGATGAAAAAAGAATAAAGAAACTTGATTAATTCAATAGAAAGGAGAAAAGAAGAAACAAAGAAAACCTCAATAAAGAGGTAGTACAAAATAATAGAAATACAAGTACCCAGACCAAAGAACCAGTTAAAAGTTAGAGACTCTCAGTAAGATTTTTAAAAAATCTAGTCGTATATAATATATACAAGAGATTTTACAAAAATATAAGCTCACAGAAAGTTTAATGTATGGGCATGAGAAAATTATAACCCTAGCAAATATTAATCAAAAGAAAGCTGGTGTGGTTATATTAAGACAAAATTGATTTTACAACAAAATGCATTATTAGAAACAATGAGAAGTACTTCATAAAAACAGAAAAAATTCACCAGAAAGATATAACAATTCTGAGCTTCAAAATTACTTATGGACTGAAGAAAAATGCACAGTGGAATTTAAAAATATTTAAAATGACAATAATAAAAATACTACACAACAAAAACTTGTAGGAAGTACCTAAAGTTGTATTTATAAATTTACAGTCTTAAATGCTTACAAGAAAAGAAGTCGAAAATTAATGAACTAACTGTCTAGCTCAAAGGATATAAAAAGAACAAGAACATGGGAGAAAGTAAACGATATAGAAGTCAATAAAGTTTTAAAAAAGAGAGATCAAAAAAATTAAAAGCTCTTTTTCTAAAAAGGTGTATAAAATTGACAAACTTCTGTCAAAAATAATTGATTAAAAAAGGGAAGTAGGGACTTCCCTGGTGGCGCAGTGGTTAAGAATCTGCCTGCCAATGCAGGGGACATGGGTTCGATCCCTGGTCTGGGAAGATCCCACATGCTGCAGAGCAACTAAGCCTATGCGCCACAACTACTGAGCCTGTGCTCTAGAGCCCGCAAGCCACAACTACTGAGCCCACGGGCCACAACTACTGAAGCCCGCACACGTAGAGCTCATGCTCCGCGACAAGTGAAGCCACAGCAATGAGAAGCCCACGCACCGCAAGGAAGAGTAGCCCCCACTTGATGCAACTAGAGAAAGCCCGCGTGCAGCAACGAAGACACAAGTCAGCCAAAAATAAATAAATTAATTAATTTTTTTAAAAAAGGGAAGTAGACACAAATAAATAATACTAAGAAAGAAAAAGGGGACACAGTCACCAAAACAGTAGAGATTTTAATAATCTTAAGAGACTATTATGGACAACTTTATGCCAAGAACTTCCTATAAACATATAATTTACTAAAACTAACTCAAGAACAAAGAGAAAATTGGGGAGTTCCCTGGTGGCCTAGTGGTTAGGATTCTGGGCTTTCACTGCTGTGGCCTGGGTTCAATCCCTGGTCAGGGAACTGAGACCCTGAAAGCTGCATGGTGTGGCCAAAAAAGAAAAAAAAAAAAAAGTATTCCTATTCACCAGCAACCAAATAGAACACACAAGTTTTAAAAAGATATAAACTTAAAACAATGAATCTTGTATAAAATAACACAGAATATATTTATGACCTTAAGGTAGGGGAAATTTTCTTAAAAAGGAAAAAAAGAGCACTACTCGAAAAAGATTGATAAATTGGTCTACATTAAAATTAAGAACTTCTGTTCATTAAAAAAACACTGTGAAAAGGCAATGATTATCAGCAATACATATATATATATATATATATGCAGAAGTCTTATCTTTAGAATACATTAAAATTCTTACAAGTCAATTTTTTTAAATGGGCAAAAGACTGGAAAGAGGATATCCAAATAACCAATAAGCAAATAAAAGGTGCTCACCATCATTATTCATCAATGAAATATAAATTAAAACCATAATGAGATCTAAATGCACACCCATCAGAATGGCTAAAATTAAAAAGGCTGACCATACCAAGTGTTCACAAGCATACAGTGGGTATTTAGCAAATAGAAAGCTAAAACACTCTGGGAAGAAGTGTAACCTGACATGACTACTCTGGAGAACTGTATGTTCTGAAACTGAACTGAAACTTAATATACGCATAACCGAAGGCTCAGCAATCCTCCTCTTGGTATACACCCAACAGAAAGGCATACATATGGGCATCAAAATGCATGTTCATAGCAGCATTATTTATTTTAGCTCAAAACTGGAAGCAATTCAAATATCCATCAACTATAGAAAACACACATAAATCGTGGTATATGCATTCACTGGGGTACTATAAAGAAATAAAAATGTACCAACAACCACTACAGGCAACAACATGGACAAATCTCACATGTAGATTGCTGTCAAAAGAAGCCAGGCATGAAAGAATACATCTTGAGTTCAAAAAGGGCAAAACAAATCTGTGGTGGTAAAGTCAAGACAGTCAAGGGCTGTCTTTTGAAGGGTGACAACTTAAAAGGACACGAGGGAAGCTTCCAGAGTACAAGTGACGTTCTATATCTTAATCTGGGTGATGGTTACATGGTTGTGTTCACTTTGTGAAAATTCACTGAGCCATACACTTACAATGTATGTATGCACTTTTCTGTGTACATCACTCAAAAATTTACTTTAAAAAACATCATATACAAAAGTGACAAAAATGATGATAGCCTAGAAATAAACCTGATTAAAGAACTGTGCAAGATCTTTATGGAGAAAACCTGACAATACAAGTTTCATAGAGAAGAGCAAAAGGCCAAGAAGAAAAAGAAAAAGCTAGCGTGTTCTAAGGGGAAAGATTTGTACCACTAGATTCAAGACTTGTGATTCAGGCATTAAGGAATTTAGTGCAGGGAGAGATGAGTAGTTCAACACATCAAGAACTCAGATATAAATCATACCTATAAAGAAACCTGACATATGACAGTGGAAGCATTACAAATCTGGGAGTAAAGAAGGGCTACTCAATAAGTGAGGTTGACACACTTATTATCCATTTTAAAAAGAAATAAAATTAGATTCCCTACCTCACATCATATTCAGAAATAAATTCCATATGGATTAAAAACCCAAATGTGGAAAGTAAAAACCTTTAAAAGATTTAGAAGAAAATACAGAAGAATAGCTTTATGACTTTCAGATAGCTGAGGGTTTGTTAAATAAGACAGAAAAAGCACAAATGATAAAAGAAAGAACTGAAAAATATGACTACATTGAAACTTATGTTCAATGAAAGACATCATAAAGTAAAAAGGCAAAGTAGATACTTGCAACATATACAATCAACAAAGGATTAGCATTCCTAATATAGAAAGAATCCAATAAATCTAAAGGAAAAAGTCAACCAACTTTTTAGGAGGCAATCAAAGAAGACAAAAACTGAACAGCCAATGAAATATGAAAAGATGCTGCTTACACGCTGCAGCTAACATCTAGTGCATTAGAATACTGCAATGCTGTGGACATCAGGAGACCTGGATTCCAGTTCTGCCACTAACTCGATATGATCATGGGCAAATGTCTTACATATGGACCTCAGTTTCCTCATTTGCAAAATGGTGAGATCTGTGCTTCACTAGGTAATTAGAAGAATTTCTTCACTGGATAATTACAATTCCTTCAATGGATAATTATAAGGATCAAATTAAATTATTAAATGTATGTGAATTTAAAAAAATATAATGCAACCTATAGATCAAAGTTATTAACTGAATATAAGGCTTCTATGCATTAAAGCTCTTTTGGCAACTTGTTGATTTTCCTATTAACAGAAAAGGAAAAGGTCTGCATGAAACCATAAAAGAAAAGCAGTGGGAAAAATATTCAGTAGGGTATTTCAAGCACCATCCTTAGGAGTGGAACCCCTGAGCCACCACTGCAAATAGCAGGTCTGCTTGACAATTTTCTGTCACTCATTCATTCCTTCAACAAAATTTTTTGATACATACTATGCGTCAGGCCCTGTTAGTTGCTAAACAAGAAAGACATAGACCCCACAGGGTCCAGTATGGAAGACATAACAAACAATAATTAACTAATTAATGAGTGCTGTGCTTAAGTACATCAAAGGTAAAGTAACAGTGTGCACAAATGCATGTAACAAGGGCCCCGACCCAGCCTAAGAGGTCAGGGAAGGCTTCCCTGAGGAAGCGACATTTAAGCTGAGACCTGAGTTGTATCAAGGTCTCATTCTTGGATGACACAAGCCATTAAGATCATCCATCTAAATCCACGGCTCTAATATCTCCTCACCCAACAACCTTCTGCTTTTAATATTATTGCCAACGCAGGTCTTCCTATAAGGAGAAGGCAGGTTGATCCCTGCCACAAGTATTCTGATTTGCTTGGCACTTATACCTCTAATTCTAAATCTAAAAGAAATCAGGCATTTTCTGAGCCATAATAACAAAAGAGGCGGCATGGCAATGACAAAACAGGTTCTAATACCAACTCTGTCACTGTGACCTTTTAAGCTAATCAACTGAACCACCTGAAATACAGTTTCCTCATGAGGCATGGGGAGAAATTCAGAACATCTCTGAGATCCCTTCCAGCTATGATAATTCAAGGGCTAAATATAAGACAGGGGTGAGGAGGTCATGCCTCTACCTTTGGCTTTCTTGGTAGCGAAATGACGGATTGGTACAGCTGGATAGGCCAGGTATTGCCCGTGGTCATTCTGTCTTCCACTCACTGTCTTCAGCGTAACTTCTGAAACAGGTCTGGTCAAGGCTGCAAGGAAGTTGCAAAAGGCAGGGTGGACCAAGCGGGAGCACCTTAAACCCAAGGCCATGACTGAAGACAATTCTTGTGAACACCCACTAAAAAGAACAAGACAAAAAGGAGATCAAAGTAGAACAGACCCTATTACAACTTCAGAAAATAATCTGTACCAGTTAGCAAGCAAATCCTCTCAGCAGAGTCTGTCAATCAGTTTTGAGTATGTGCTAAGGAACTTAAATACATTATCTCTAATCCTCCTCCCAACATCTGTACAACTTAATATGATTAGCCCCATTTTATACTACGAAGAAACCGAGGCTCATGGAGATTTAAGTAACTTGCTCACAGTCTGTAGGACTCCAAATCGCCATGCTCTTTCCACTACAGCAAATGCCCCTTAGCACACAGGGAACAGAGTTAAGTAAATGTAGAGCAGACTAAATCCTTAATGATGGTAATTAAACCCTTATAGGAGAAAAGGCACAAAATCTTGATAAAGTTATACTATAAAGAGGAAGGGCAGAGCACTGGAAGAAGACTTTAAACTAAATAAAATCATTTCAACAGGCATAAAATGACTGGAAAATTCACACAACAGCATTTAATTAAAATTTTCTTTGGTTCCTTATGCACCGATTACCAATTAGAATGCACTTTACTGTGAGTCTGAAGCATGGCTGAGGTTTGAGGTCTTCCATGTTATAGAACTAAAGCTCTGGGAAATGCCACCCTCCTTGGTGTTAACACAAGTTACACATTATACTTCTGAGGGCTGTGACCATGGAAGAGATGCTAGAGCCTACAGCTAGCTCTGGGATAGAACACAGCTCTAGCTTACTGGCAAATGTAGCATTAATAGCTTCTGCCAGGAATCTGGCTATTATTACTCAGCTAAAAATTAAGCACGATTAGCAGCAAATACCTGGAAGCTACCGTCTTTGAAAAACAGCCCCATACCTCATTAAAAAAATTAAAACTCTCATCCTAAAATTTTGATGCAGTATAACAGACTGAATAAGAGCATGGGTTTTGCAGCCATAAGACTTGGAATCCAATCCCATCTCCACCACTGACTAAATGCCCCTGAGCCTCTCCGCACCTTGATTTCCTCAACTGTAAAATGGAGATAATTATAGTTATTTCCTAGATTTGGGAAGAATAAATAGGTTAATGTAAGTAAAACACTTGGCACAGTCTCTAGCAGACAGGAGTTTCCCAAAAGGGTACCTATTGACAGCTGTCACCTTTCCTTTCAAAGACTTCCATGCCAGGGTCAGACACAACGAAGAAATCGTACATGTCATTACTAAAGTACAAGGAAGCCTAGAGTCAGTCACATCTAGATATAAATTTCAACTTTGGGCAATTCATTCCACTTACTGGGCATCACGTTCCCCATTTGCAAAATGAAAAAAATAATCCTGTTCTTAAAGTAAAATGAGATAGTGAATACATATTAAAAACCTAGTAGCGTGCCGGGAATATAGTACCTGTTTAATAAAAGCTGGCTATCACTATCACTATTTTTTTAAAGAAAAGCAAATGAGTTGCACAAAGGCAAATAACTTCTCCCGATGGAATTTTTAATAGCTAGAGATGCTAGATGTCAGTGAACAGTGTGTGGACGTCAGTAAAGACAGAGTTAGATAAAAAAATAAAAAGTTTTTCCCCTTTCACATTATTAATACCTACTATTAATGGAGGTCAGGCCTGGGCTTCCTGCTTTACCCATATTATTCATTTAATCCTCTCAAAAATGCCACAAAGAGAGTATAATAATCTCCTTTTTATAGATGTAGAAGCTGAGGCTCAAAGAGACTGTCACTGACCAAGGGCATGGAGCTAATAGTTCTGCCCTGTAGCAGCAAAACTGTTCACAGAAACGTGCCTCTAAGTGAGGTTTCTATATGTAAGTTTTTGCCTAATACAGCTAATGCCTAACCCACACTTATATCCAAATATGGCTGTATAATATAGTTGTTTTTTTTTAATCTACAGGGTCTCAATCTAGCTGTTTCACTAAGACAGGTTTCCTGGTGTTCCTGTTGCAGGTCATAATACCAATCCACAAAGCAACAGGAAATCAAAATGGGTTAGAAATAAACAACCTTTGACAGAAAACTCACCCCAAAGCAGACCCAGTACACGTGAACCGGAAGACGACTCTATAAATAAACCACACTGCTGAAATGCTTAAGGCGTAGATTTTAATTGCACAGAAGTCAGGAAACTTCAAAGTGGAAGGTCAATAAAGGCAATCCCTTGGACCCTTTACCTTAAGAACATGCATATTAACACTCAGTTCAGCAGAGAAGTAAGGTCTAGGAAAGGAACCATTATGGGAGCCCAAGTATTATACAACAAAATGAACCTACACTCAGAAAAAAAGAATGCAGCAGGAAATATCTGATCTTTGGATGCGGTCTTGAACTGGAATCTCAGTTTGCCCATTTACTAGCTGTGTGACCTTAGGGAGATCATCAGCCTCTCTGAGCTACAGTTTCCACTGCATCTTTCTCATGGTGATATTAATGAGCCTTTAAAAAGGTACAACAATAATGAAACAATAGCTTATAATCATATAGTTATAACTATGTGCCAGAAACAATTCTAAATGATATATTGCATATATTAACTCATTTGAGCTTCAAGATAACCTAGGAGATACGTACTTATTATTATACTCATCTTACGGATAAAGAAACAGAGGCACAAGATAAATAATTTGCCCAAGATTTTATTTCAGGCACTTTTGTTCCAGAGTCTGTGCTCTTAAACACTATCCTAGATTGTGTACATAAGGCAGTATAATTACTGGCATTATTTTTCCAACTGTTGCAACATTTTTTAAAACTACTTGAAGCACATATTCTTTATCCAAAGTCGAGGTTCTCAAAATTTGAATTTTCCTGTTTTTTCACAGAAGGTGCACTTTAATTTTGTAAAGAAATACATGAGGAACACAAAATCCTGGTTTATCCACTGTCCCAGCAACCCCTACCAATCCAGCTGTATATTAGCTTATGATATGTAGACTTTTATAAATGTGGGTGTGCACACACGCAGGCCCTTGTTGTATATAAAATACTTTCATGGTTACCTGGTTCTCACAGTAACCAGGGTTGTGATAATCACCCACATTTTACAAATAAGCAAATTGATCTTTCATTTCCGTGAATGTTCTTCCTGCTCCAGGGTCTTCAAAAATACTGTTGAATCTACTTGGAATGATCTTCCCTCACCTCTTTAATGGACTACCTCACACTTTTCTTTCAGATTTCAGCTTAAGCATCACTTCCTCAGAGGATGCCTTCCTTGGCATCCTCTATCTCCTCTAGCCCAATAGGTCAAACGTCCTATAGCCCACTTTCATAGCACCCTGTGCTTTTTCATAGCACCTACTTTAACAATACCAGTTAGTATTTGTGTAGTTCTTTGATTATTGTCTAATTCCCTCCACAAGACTATAAGCAGTACAAGGACTAATCTATGGTTGTCTTGTTCACGGCTGCATCCCCAGTCCCTACCACAGTTCTGAACATAGGAGACACTGTCTATAAAGATTAAGTCCTTCCTCAAGGTCACAATGCCGGCACCAGAACTGAAATCTAAGCCTCAGACAGTAGGTCCTAGGCTCTACTTCCCACTGCTTCCATTATCTCTTGGTTTGCCAGATTTTTCACTTAGAGATAATAGGGCATGTTCTCTAAATTCAGTGCCATGTGAAGGCATTTACAGTATCTGACTCTATGCAGGATCATGTCCCTGGCACAGGCAAAGGAAGGATGAGACACTTTAACAAGTGGAGAAAGAGCTTTTGCCTAAGAGCTAGGAGGGCTGGATTCCAATATTCCTATCTCATCACTCCCTGCCAGCCATCCTTTTTAGATTCATAACTACCTTGTATTCAAAAAGCACTTGTGTAAGCTCTGCTGATGACCTGAGACTTGTATCAAGTCATTTCTTCTACCTAGGTTTTCTTTCCTCAACTATAAAACGAAGGGTCAGACTAGGTTTTCATTCTTTCTAATTATAAAGCTCTCCAAGATTCTGAGAATGCGAGAGAGTGGGGTGACAGGAAAAAGGCGTCAGACTTAGAGAAGACCTGGGAAAGAGTGCTGGTTCCAGCACTTCCTAGGTATGTGACCTTCGATAGGTCAAAATCTCTGGGCCTCAATTTCATCTGTAGATGACAATAATATTTACCAGGGTTATCAGGACGATCGAATAAGATAAGAGCTGCAGAAGCACTCTGCAAATATAGAAGGGCTATTCAAATGACAACTGTTTTGCCACTGGGCCGCACAGAGTAATGGTTAAAAGTTGAGGCTTTGGAATTTGGGCGCCATCACTCACTAGCCACGTGACCCGATGAAGTTATTTCTCTGAGCTTCCCTTTCTCCAGCATGGGGGATTAAAAATACCTACTGCCCTGGGAGTAAGGGGCGTGGGTTCGATACTTGGTTGGGGAACTAAGATCCCACATGCCACGCGGCCAAAATAAATAAAGAAATAAAGGGTCTGGACTTAATTCTATTAAAAATAAAAAACCTACCCCCAAAAGATTGTTATGAAAATTAAATGCTCCAGCCAGGTGGCAAGCTACTAAGTAGCTGTCCCTATTTAGTAAGCCCCGCCTCCCACCCTGGAAGTTCCTAGCTGATGAGATGAGCCCCGCCCCCAGACTCGCTCAGATCAGCAGGTCCCGCCCCCAGCCGTAAAGGTCAAGCCGGATTCGAATGGACGCGTCCGGGTGTTCAGTCCCCCAGAGATCCTTGAGTAGAGATCTCTGGCACCCGGGCCCCACGCGCGCCTCAAGGCCGTGCCGAGGCCACTCACCAGCTAGCGCCCAGTCTACTAGGAAGACTCGCACGACCACAGCGACGGCGGCGGCGCGGGCGTCGTGACGTCACGGGGCGGCGGCGCAGGCGTAGTGCGTCACGGGTGGCCTGGCAGCTGGCGGCGCTGAGGTGGACGCGTCTAGAGGGTTGTCTGATCGTGGAGTCGGGGCTTTGCTTTGGGGGCATGAGCCGAGGGGACTACGCCGAGGTGACGAGGTGAGTCCGGCCGCGACGCGCCTCTGCATCTTAGCGCCGGCCCCGCGAGGGGCTCCCCGAGGAGGCTGCCCTAGAGAGACGGCTTCTCAGGCCCCGCCCCGGATTGTCCCGCTGCTGGCCCGGAAATAACAATCCGAGTAATGACCCATCGCATCTGGGAATTCGCGGCCAGGGATCGGGAAGCCCGGATTCCAGGCTTGACCCCACCGTTACCGTTAGCTTTTAGGAACAAGTGCCTGCTTCTCTGCTCCTCAGTTTCCCCAAATGACTGTTCCTTGCTTCTTTTTTCGTTTTGTGAATTCTGTGAATATAAGAGGTTGTCGCCGTTGCGAACCCAAAGGATTCTGATTGTCATATGGCATCTTGATCACTTAACCACACTTTACCGTTCCTCAAAAAGTGCTGTGCCGAGCTGTCACGTGTATTGTCATATTTAAGCATCATAACAACCCTTGAGATAGGGATAATTATGCCCTTTGTAGGAAGGAGGAAGAAACTGAGGCTCCGAGTGGGGAAGTGGCTTGTTTCATTCATTCATTCAGTAAATACTGAGTACCAGCCAGGAGCTAGGCAGTGTACTAAGTGCCGGGAATAGAATCATCAAAATCGGTAAGGCCCTGCCGTCCAGTAACTTACATTCTAGTGAGGGAAACAGAAGATAAAATAGTATGTGATACATTGAGCTGGTATTATGTGGAAAGAAAAAGGTAGCTGTCATAGAGACTAACAAGATGCTCTGCTCTATTAGGGAAAGCTTTTCTGAGGAGGGGACACTTAAGGGGCAATCATGACTTTCTAAAGTCACAAAATAACTGGGTGCAAAAGCCAGGATTTGAGTGCCTCTCTTTTGGCGCCATATCCTGCACTCTTCCCACTAAAAATGGTTCCCTTGTGTGATACTATTTCCTGTTGGTATTAGTATCAGAAGGTTTTATCATTCAAGTCTCATCTCAAATGTCATCTCCTATAGGTCTTCCCTTTCCACTAATTCTAAAGTAGCCCATCCCTAGACTTTGTCAAATCCCCTTGCTTAACTGTGTTTGCGGCACTTATCACAAATTACATCTTGATCATTTATTTTCCTTTTGTCTTGTCCTGCCCCTCTTCCAAATATAAGCATGCATAGGGCAGAGACCTTGCTTGTTCACTGCTCTGTCCCCAGTACCTAGACACTGCCTGGAAAATAGAGGCTCTATAAAAATTTTTTGAATGAATGATCTGTAAGTAGAAGGAAAGGACAGGAAAGGACAAAATATTTCGCCTCTCCAGTTTCCACACCTGGGATTCTAGTTATGCCTGTTTTACCTTTCTCCCAGGAAGTAGGAGCAAGAGCTATGGCTTGTTCATCTCTCTATTTTCAGCACATAGCCCAGGGCTTAGCAGTTATTAGTTGCTTGTCTCACATTATGGAACAGATTGAACATGTGAATGAGAGAGGAAGAAAAATACCCTCATGTGTGGAGGTAGATAAACACATTTAACAAACAATTACCTTAGGGGCTGCTATGTGCTAGCCTGTATAAGCTGTGCTGAGTTGAATAAGAGGTAATGGCAGTGTTCAGTATATCAGCTGTTGTTATTAAGATGCAGTTCCTGCAACACTGATCTCGGAGGCACTTCTGGTTTTACAGGACATGTTTTCTCTAGCAGGGAGTTCTGAAGTCTGTCACAGCCTGCCATCTTCCCAGCCCTTTTATTTTTCTTCCTCTACCACATCATACATTAAAGCTTTATTTTACATCTGTTGTGTCATTTTTGGTCTTCTCAGCAACTCTAAGTTATAAGCAGGGCAAGGTTTATTATGTAGAGGTGAGGAGACTGAAGCTAAGAGTGAAGTGACTTCCAATGGAAATGCCAAAATTTGAAACCAGGCCTTCTGACCGCAAGGTTTTTGGTCTTTACATTACTGTCTCCATCGTAACCCTCATCCTCCTTTTGTGGCTGTGATATGAGACGTTTCAGGAACTAAGTCGGTAATAGTTTAAGCTAAAATTAATTGAATGCTTCTTAGGTGCCATGCATTTATTGTTCTTAATGTTTTTGATGTATTAACTCAGTGAATCTGCATAGCTCTTTATCACCCCTATTTTACTAATGAGGAAACTGAGACACAGAGTGGTTAAGTAACTTGCCCACCGTTACAGAACTAGTAAATAATGGAACTGGAATAACTACGGAGCAAGTTAGTCTCTTCTTCCCAGTGTCTCCCAAAATATTAGACATGATAATAGCTAATTGATTACTTACTATTGTTCTTCCCCACCCATACCCTTAAGTGTCATTAAGACTCACTTTCTGGTGGTTTCCAAGGCTTATTTTGGGTGACGGTTGTTGAACTGGAGTATCATGTAGTAGTAGAGACTTTGGCCTCCTGCCCAGTCAGCCTCTGGCTTCAGAAGAGAAAAACTAGTTTCTACACACAGAACCACACCCCTTTCACCTTAAATGGAAGCTTTTGCTCTCTGGCTGCCGGAGGAGCTGTCCCAAGGGAACTGGTGCTGGGGCCCCGTTTGTGGAATAACTGAAGCCTTTGAAGGACTGCCCAGGGCATGCCCTCCTTGAATAAATGTTTGTTGAATTGAATTTGAAGTCTCATGTTCACAACATGTTGCTCCTTTCCTGTCTGAATATTCACAGTTCCTTTAGTATTTCGTAGAGATTGATGGAAGCAGAAACCAAAACTCTTCCCCTGGAGAATGCATCCATCCTTTCAGAGGGTTCCCTACAGGAAGGGCACCGGTTATGGATTGGCAACCTGGACCCCAAAATCACAGAGTGAGTCTAATATATTTTAATTCATTACCTACAAAATTGGGATGCTTGTGGTGAGGATGTTCAGAAGAATTTTCAAGGGACATAGGCTATATTTTGGCCCTTTTATTTATGTTTTAATTATCTTTGAAGGGAATATGTTGTTTTAGCATGTCATCTTGTCATTTTTCTTACATTTGGACTCTTCTACTGCATAGACACAGACTTGGATACCCTTTAAACCATATATTACTTGTTTTTCCTGCTTGCCTAAGATGTTCTCCTAATTTTCAACTATTTCAAATCCTTGTACCCAGTGACTAGGAAATTATTTCCTAAAACCAGCCATGGGCATACTTTCGTTCCCCAAAATGAAGGAACAAACAGAAGAAGTATCAGTATTTTCACAAAAAGGCAGAGAGGTACCACTTGACTCTAATTCATGTTAAGCAGTCATGGAACCAAGGAAAGTCAGAAGGAATCTTAGAGATACCCCAGTCACTTTGGTTTTCATTCATTCATTAAATGATTTGAGTGCCTACTCTGTGCCAAGTGCCATGCTAGGCAATTTTCAAAGTTTCTAAATCTGAGGAGCCTTGTCTTATTAAAGTACAGAACCTAGATATAAAATAAAAGCCCAGAGTTGCTCTGATTAAAGGAAGGACAAGGTGTACCCAGTGCCTTTGGGCTGCAGTCACCCTTTCTTTGGCAATCACTTATAGGACTCGTGGAGCACCCTTGAAAGACTCTGATATATTCCAGCTGTTTTATCCTACAGCAGAGGAAACTGAAGCCCAAGAGATAGAAGTGCCTTGTCCATGGTGACAAAGCTAATTGAATTGTCTTGACTCCCCACTCTTTCCTTTGTGGATATTATAGTGGAGTGAAATTTCTTAACAGAGAGAATTGAGAGGTTTTTCCTTCCCCCAGTCGTTCGGTAGGGGCAGGTGGTGGGTGGTGGCAGGATAGCCAAGCGTGGGTGGATTGAGCCATTTGGGGTCAACGCTTGAAGCAAGCATGGGTTACAGCCTCAGTCCTAGAAGTTACTCCCTGTGGAATAGTGTTAAAAGCAAGGAGAGAGGAAACAAAGGAATCTGCTTAGAGGAGGTGTATAACAGGGTTGGGATCATGAGAGAGGAAAGAGATGTAAACTAACATATCAGGATCATGACAGAATGTTCAGTTCCTTAAACCTGCTCAAGCTCAAATTGGCTAAGTGTAGACACCGTTGGGTCCCTCTAGAAATTATGATGGTATTTAAGGTGTGTTGCCCCCTAATTATGTTACCTTGATCACGAGGGCCCTTAAATATAGACTGTGCATTTATTTTGGCTCTCTTTATGACTTACGGCTTTGAGGATGAATGTGTGGACCTGCCCAAGCTCTCAGTTAATGAGGGAATTAAACAGAGAAGCTGTTTCCATCATCTATAACCCAGGCTGTGAGAGGATGCTTCCAAGAGTGGTTTCCATTCCCACCTCTTCTTGTCTGAATGGAAATCTGGAGTGTGGAAACAATGTTCATTGTTTTAGCTGGGGTTCCCTGTAGTGATATTCTTGTTATAATTGTATCCTGCTGCTTGACAGGAAGGTTCAAATGGGCATCTGCCACCTCAGTTTATGTCATAAGTGGGAGTATGTGGATGTTTTCTTTAGTTAGAGCATTAGCAGGAACATTGAATCAAAAACTCTCCCACTGGTATCTCTGCTCTTTCTCATACCAGGACAAAGGTGGACATCCAGTACTAGACTACAGATCAGGGCCTTGCTGGCTCCACCTGTGACTTACCACCTCTGTATTACCAGAGATCATTTCTACTGTATTTCATCTATGGATTCCTTAATCTTAAAATATTTTCTCCATAAACAAACTGATTTATTAAATTGCTTCTTAATGACATAACTACCAGCTGTAGCTTATGGTTAGCATGAAATGCATAGTGTCACTTCATTTAATTTACTTAATTACAGCAAAGAAACCTAACATTATAGTAGGGTAGGTCTCATCTTGTAGAAATATGTGATTTTCTTCCAAGTTTTTGAAGTACATAAACTTCTAGATCCTGTTCCTTTCAAGATGTAGGTAACGATGGACCTAGACTAATTATTAAAATGCAGTCATTCCCAAACATTGAAGGGCTGCATGATGAAACGTGTGTGTACATGTGGTACCCAGCTTGTAGTCCAATCTCAGAAAATATTATTTGAATCCAAATCTCTAAAGTTCTAATGACTCTTGACAGAAGTTTTTTAAAGAAAAAAACCTTTTCCACTCAGTTTTTCAAAGTTTATTTTATAATAATTCTATTCATCTTATGTGTGTGTGCCTGTTACCAATCTGAGTTGTGTTCAAGTTATAGTAGGATGTCCATCAGCCTCTTCTCAACAGAATACGCATTGCTGACCGACTGTCTAGCACCCTGATACTCTGTTCACTTTGTAGTTGCAATACTGACCATTTTAGGACCATGTTACATGCCAGGAATATCTGTATAACTAAATAGATCTTAGAGATCTGGATTTAAGGGAATGATGATATACTCTTATTTATGGAGGTAGCAGATTCCAAGCCTATGTTCTTTCCACTATATTTGGATTCCTCTCAACTATATTGTACCTCATAATTCTTACCTATAAAGTGAGACTGTTCAACTAAATGCTATGGAAATGTCTTCTAGCTCTAATATTTCATTAGTTCCTCTTATTTAAGCTTGCAACAGTCTTGTGAGGCAGGTAGAACAGACAACATTTCCCTACTTTATAAGTAAAGAAAGGTAAAGGGAGTTGACTCAGTTCACTTCAGTAGTTAATGAGAGGACTAAGTTCCTGGCACCTAATATAGGGCTCTTTGCACAAATATTCTAACAATCCGTGTAACTGGACAGTCATAACCTAAAGTATTCTATTCTAAATTTTTCATTGTAAGGACTTCCTTTAAATGTTATGGGACCCATTCTAACTGTAAGAGTAAAAACAACAACTTTAAATATTATTACTAGTGCCTTCAGTAGAGAAGCTGAACAAATTAATGTCTTTAGACATCTATTTTCCATACCATGGTTTCTTCTGAGAGGGTTAACACTGCTTTCTTTTTTAAATATTAAATGTGCTGTATAGAAAGCCAAATTAATAGCCACTGCGTTATGCATAAGGAGAAGTATGAGAGAGAACAAAGCCAGTAGAAACTCTAAAAGAAAGAACATTCTGGATGGAGGGTGAATCATAAATAAAGGAACATAAGTAGGAATAAGAAGTATTGTTGGGCTTCCCTGGTGGCGCAGCGGTTGAGAGTCCGCCTGCCGATGCAGGGGACACGGGTTCGTGCCCCGGTCCGGGAAGATCCCACCTGCCGCGGAGTGGCTGGGCCCGTGAGCCATGGCCGCTGAGCCTGCGTGTCCGGAGCCTGTGCTCCGCAACGGGAGAGGCCACAACAGTGAGAGCCCTGCGTACCGCAAAAAAAAGAAAAAAAGAAGTATTGTTATGGATGAGTCGAATATCGGGAAGACCTTTTTGACTAAAAGGGAGGTTGAATACTAAACGATAATGAAAATAGTAGTTGGAGAGAGAGAATGCTATCAGATGAAGACAGGATCTATAAAATTTATTCAGACAAGTTTGAATTTCACATAAAGAGACTCGTGAGTGTTTGGTGGGAGACCAGCATCATGAAAGTGATGTTTTAGTAGGAAAATCAGACATCAGTATTTAGGATGAATAGGAGGGGCAAAGACTGAAGATGAAGATTAGCTGCGGACCTGCCATTAATATCACCTAGATAGAGGCAGTGAACTTGGAGACCACGGGGTGGAGTCTGCGAGATGAAGGTGACTGAAGAGGAGCGGAGAGCTAAAGATGACCCTGATGTTTCTTGCCTGAGAAATGGAAAAGAATCATGTCCACACCAGCCAGCAGAATAGCTGGAAAGAGGCATAGTTTGTGGAGAGGAGGAGGTCAGGCCTGGCGTTATTAAGTAAACTTAAAAGCAATGGAGAGCCACCTGGGTGGAAATGTCCTTCGGATGTAGACTTTCAGAGCTAAACTCAAGGGATTATAAACGCATGAGCATGTAAGAACAGTGTTTCCACCTGAAGACACGCCCGCTTCTCTCTCAGCCCATTCCTTGTTTTTCCTCCATGACCTGTGCTGCTTCTCATGCTTTGGTTTGCGTAAAACAGCCTTTACTATTTGCTTATTTAAATTTGAAACAAAGTAAGACCATTTAAAAACATATAAGGCATAGAACATAAAGACCCACCACATAATAATTTCTGTAAATTTATGAAAAAAATTTTCTCTAAAACAAATTGTGCATTAAAAAGAATCTTCAATGTCATTTCGTTGGCTTCCCAGTATCTACAGCATCACATTAAAATTCCCTCCTGCACACATCTTTCCCAAACTGTCCCCTGCCTGCCTTTTAGCCTCTTCACTTACTGTCTAAGAGCCCCCACTGTCTGCCGATGGATCAGTCTTTTTCACCTTTATATCTTTACACAGGGTATTCACTAACCGCCTTCCCTGCACAGCTGGTCCTCTTCATCTGTGTGCTCACGTACATACCTCTGCGTGCAAGCTTCACACTTTTAAAATTGTTTGATTACATCTCTCTCTCCTCGAACCAGAACGTCAGGTCTTTGAAAACAGAGACTTAGTTGTATTCATTTGGATAGTCAAGTGCCTAATACTACAATTCTTGACACATTTGTAGGTGTCTATCTTAACCTAATCTAATTCATATAGACTAATTCCCTGTGTGCCATTAGGCAGGAAGGCCATTTTAAAGACCCATTACAGAAAACACTAATTATGTTGCAGAAATATGTATGGGACTGGTGTACTGTCTCCGGCTCCCGAAGGCTGCAGGGCCCCCGTTTCATTAAGTGAAGCAAGGCTCTGATGAGCAGCGAGCGCGCCCGTCCTTCAGCAGCAGATGAAAGTGCTTGCAGATGTGAAAGCAAGACTCTTCAGGCTTCTTTCACTATCAGAGCTTGCAGTCTCCATCTCCAGGAAGCAAAATAGTAAACATTTCATTCCTTTTGTTTCGGTGTTCCGATAATTTCAAGAAATTATCAAACAAGGAAAGAAATCCTGGAGAAGTTGAAAGACACGGACCTAAGCAGATGTTCCTGGAATCTTAAGGTCGCACTTCTCGGGCAGAACGCATTTGTTAGCTTTTCAAAGAATAATCTGTTGGAGTTTTTTTTTTTTTTCCCTGAGTAAATTAAAATTCATTTCCTAGGAAATGCCGATCGCCTTACCTTCCTGCTATTAAGCAGAATGGAGTTAATGAAAAGATGACCGGCCCACAGTAGCCCTTAGGTTGTTTTTTTAAAAACAGATTTGACCCACCATTTATGGCAACTGGTGCAGTGTTGAGGTTTGAATGGGTATAGTAAGTGGAAGATGCAGCTGTGAATTAAAGACCCTGAGAGAGATTCTTCTAGCCCATCTGTGCACTTGAGAGACCCACCCTTGCTGTAAGCATATTCAGAAAACCAAGTAAAACCAGAAATTTGCACTTTAGGTGTCTTCCTTGCCCCTGAAGAATCACCTCATTCTTTCTCACCAGCAGTTGAGGTGTCGTGATAGGAATTGAGAGTTTGGAAACTAGAGGGTTATGGTTGTTTTCTTTTTCAAAACCGATCTAAAGACCAGATTAATATCCACTGTATGCCTTGGGATCCTTGCCCCCTGCCCCAGTAAAAGACCTGTGTTATGTCTTCCTTGCTCCACTGTGTCAGGACCTGATCCAGGATAATGGGCTTGCTTGTTGATGTGCATTAGTCTCAAATTTAGTGTAGCTTCTGATCCATTTCATACCTTTCTGCCTCCCAAAGGAGATTCTTACTCAAGAATAAAATCTTGATGAGTTTTCTCCTAGAAAACAATGTGAATATGAATGTGGCTGTAAAGACAGCTTTACTGACTCCCTGTGGGGTAGAATTCCCAGTAATAACAGATTTAGCATGTGGGCTGATACCTTTTTAGTATCACAGGGACAGCATTGTTTAGAGAAAGCCTTGACTCCATTTGAATAGCGTGGAGGATGCCAGGAGGAAGGCCAAAGGAAAAGGAAACGGGAGAGCTGTTGGTTTGTCTCACCCTTACATCAGATGACAGGAAGTCGGAATTGAGATTGGCCACAGCAACCTGTTAAGGCCACATCTGTTTGAATAACTTAAAAGCTCTATAGAAACCAAGTAAGTTTTAGAGAAAGGAATCCAAGAACAGGGTGAGGGGCAGAGTGGCAAGAAAGAGCTTGGGGTAAACCTCCTGCCACTAGTAAATGCCTTCCTTGGCCAGCTAGATTCTTTATTCAGCCACACTCCAGAGCATAAATCGTATTGAAGCAACTGAGGTTGGGTAGTTACCTGCAGTGGGATGATTTATAGGACCGGCCAGGTTCCCCTGCCTGTGTGAGACCAGCCTCCATCACGTTGTGGTTCCACATTGTCCTGTCATTCGGTCACGTCAGGGATGGAAACTCTCAAGCACTTAGGAAGTGCCACTAGCTGTGGTTTGGCTTTTGGCAGAATTTGTCTTAAGTGCAATTTGGGGCTAATGATTAACTATGAAAGCTAACGGGGAAGTCTTCCAGGATTGTTTTGTTGTTTGTGTGAATGTATATGTGTTACTTTGTGTATTTTTGAGGTAGGGTTGGCCTTTTCATTTGGAGTGTGAGTGTGTGTTTCTGATGGAGTTGTAGTTATTCACAAATACTATTTCATTGCCAAGAAATTGAAAATAAATAAATTGACACAATTTTTGAGCTATTCTCCAAAAGAAAAACAAATGGTGCTTGTGGGCCAGACAGCTGTTTGTTAGGTGTGGCTTTTTTGTTTGGTATTTTTGTGTTGGACAGACGCATAGCCATGACAATTCTAGTCCCCATTCCAAATAGAGGCAAACAACTCTGTTTGCCAAATAAACTAACACGGCAGTTTGGAGGAAGGCAGGGGGCAGTGATGTGAGATTTTATCCCTGGGGTAAATTATCTCCTGCTTTTATCTCACAGGCTGACCAAATTCCCAGAGTGTCTCAGGGGCTGTTCTTTCTCCATAGATACCACCTCCTCAAGCTCCTGCAGAAGTTTGGCACGGTGAAGCAGTTCGACTTTCTCTTCCACAAGTCAGGTGCTTTGGAGGGACAGCCTCGAGGGTACTGTTTCGTTAACTTTGAAACTAAGCAGGTAATTGAACTTCTCCCCCTTTCCCAGTATTTATACTCTCATAATTATCTGTGCATCCCTCTTGACTACTAGAATAGCAGTTCCTTGTGGGCAGGAGCCATGTCTGATTCATCTCTGTGTGCTGTGCTCTGAGTCCTAAAGGAGATCCTCGGTAAACAACTGAGTTAGTGAACAGCTTTCAAGGTCTACCCTCCCGAGGCTGGCAGTCTCAGGCAGCTGACCTACTTTTCTGACCAGATGCTTTGGGATGCCCACATTAAGCACATGGACATGCCCCTCCCTGTTCTCTTTTGTTTGTTCCTTTAGTGGCTGGCCAACAAAGCCTCCTTTTCTTTCAGTAGTTTTGCCCCGTGGTGCAGAAGCCCTCCCTCTCTGTGGTGAGCCACCCACAAACTCTCTTTTATTTTTATTTCTTAAAAATGTATCCTTCTTCTCAATGTCTCAGAATAAATGCGGACAAATTTGAATATATACAGTGAAAGAGAACCTCCAGCTTCAACCATGATGTATCCATGTATCCGTATTAAAATTTAGTCCTTGGAGGGGACATGCATTGATAAAGGAATTGAATTTGAATGTTATTAAATATGGAGACACTGATTATAGCTCTATAACTTTATTAGTCATGTGTGAGAACATTGCCTAGTTATTGTTTTATTAATAATAGTTGTACTTGTATGTTTTTCTTACTGTAAAAGTGATACCTGTTTCTTACAGATGAAAATATAGATAAGTAATCTCATCTATTAGCCTAAAACCCAGAAATAATCAGTTTTTTAATATTTAGTTGTATATCTTTGTAGTCCCTTCTTCTTTCTTCACATTCATACACACATACACACGCACACAAACACATGTACACAATTTTTAAAAAAAACATGTGCAGCTTATAACACACAAACAGAATCATATATCCTATTTACCACTGAAAGAAAATTAAAATTTTTTCTGTCATCTGATACACATCAAGATAACATTCTGGGGCTTCCCTGGTGGCGCAGTGGTTGAGAGTCCGCCTGCCAATGCAGGGGACACGGGCTCGTGCCGTGAGCCATGGCCGCTGAGCCTGCGCGTCCGGAGCCTGTGCTCCGCAACGGGAGAGACCACAACAGTGAAAAAAAGATAACATTCTGTATCATATTGTGGTTTCACTGGTGTAGCTGTAGATATATGTAAAAATTCATTGATCTATATCTATAATTTTATTATTTAGACCTCAGTTTAAAAACTAACCAGTGTCATCTTTGATGACTGCATAACGTTTTATTCTGTGAACATGTGATAATTTACTTAACTAATCTCCACACGTGTCAGCAGTGCAGTGAACATCTCTTTAGCTCTATGTACATATTTACTATATTCATGGAAATGGAGTGGTGTCAACAAAGGCCACAATTTTTTTTCGTAATATGACTGCCAAATTGCCTTCAAGAAGTGATGTGTCAGTATGTTCTGAAACTGTCTGGGAGTGTCATTTGTCCTTACCAGTGCTGGGAATTTTTTTTTTTAATTTCCCCTAATTTTTGCAAATGTGATAGGCAGTAAGTGATTCATTATTGTTCTAATTGTTCAAGGTTTGTTTTGAGGGAACTGAAAATGTGCTCTATATAGTTAGCAGTTTAAAATACTTTGTTCTTTCCTAATGATAGAGCACGTTGAGGATTTTTATAGACAACTAAAATCAATGGTCATGTTGAGGACAGATGCTGGGTTTTTGGTTTTTTTTTTTTTTTTTTTTGCGGTACGTGGGCCTCTCACTGCTGTTGCCTCTCCTGTTGCGGAGCACAGGCTCCGGACGCGCAGGCTCAGTGGCCATGGCTTACGGGCTCAGCCGCTCTGCGGCTTGTGGGATCTTCCCGGACCGGGGCACGAACCCGTGTCCCCTGCATTGGCAGGCGGACTCTCAACCACTGCACCACCAGGGAAGCCCCAGATGCTGGTTTAAAAACACTAAACTCGAAGTCACAAAGCCTGTTATTTTTGACTCTTCCATTTATTAACTTTAGGCAAGTCTCTTTAACTTATTTTGACCTCAGTTTTCATCTAAAAATGGGGATTAAAAACACACACCCTCCTTACCTTTTAGGAAGTTGAGAGAATAGGTGAGCGTTTATATGAAAACACATTTGGCATTTAATAATATTGTTGGATACATGAATTTTGAAACAAGTTACAGAGATGGGAAATTCTTTTTTCAAACATTTATCACCTGCTGGCATCTTATGACTGTTGATGCTACAGCATTAATGGAGAGTGTCATGTAAATTCTAATTCACTAAGTGAAACTTAAGAATAAAATGTCTCATCTGTCCTTCTAACTTTGCGTGCCATAGTGAGGCAAGGATGCCAGTGATGAATACTTGACACGTAGTAGGTACTCAGATATTTGTTGAATGTCATACCGGCAGGATCCAGAGGAATAAGAGAGTCACTGGGAAAACCAGACTGGAATGTCCTACACTGAGCCTCGGACTCTCCTTGTTCCTCTTCCTGTTCCTTAAGGGCTTCTTCACTCCCAGTAAACGTGGGTCACGCTTGGCCGAATGCCTCATGGATACAAATGGAGCAGAGAAGGCTTGGCAGGATGGAAAAGTACAGCCAGGCTTCCTGGGAATGTCCTAGAGTGCCTATTACCCAGCCTCAGGAATTCCTTTCAACCTCGTTGCTCCTATATCTGATGGGGACAGGGTCAGGGAAGTTCTGGCTCTGAAAACCAGGTGCAGAGATTGGCCCACAGAGATACCTTGCTCGTAGTCTCTTTGACTCACTCCTGCTTTTTCCGGCCTGGTTTCCTTCACTCCCATATCCTTTGAAGCCATTACTGTTTCTCACTTTGGATTCAGGGAGTATAAGCCCTAGTCCAGGATATAGTTTCAGAGTCCCTGGCGGAGTACAATTTCTTGACATAGTAGGTGCTACTCTAACTAACAGAAGTATGTAGAAAGATATCACCCAATAGGCCACACAATGGTCACCTAATAAGCTGACGTTGGTTGAGTGCTTACCATATGCTCCATGCTCTACATGCGCTCTTTGACTCCTCACGACCACTGAGGAACAAGCAACGTCCATATTTTACAGGTGAAAAAGATAATATCCAGAGAGATTAACTGACCTGCTAAATGTTACGCTGCCAGTAAGTGGCAGAGCTGAGATTTGAATTTTTGTTTGACTGAGATTACAAAAACTCACACCCTTTTTACTATTCTGCCTTTTTTTTCCCATGTAAACCCTTTGCCACTTGTTTAACAAAACAGTTAGAAATTCAGCCATCACAGCTAGTGAGGCATTTGAATCTTTGACTAACATTCATCCCTTTCCTGAACAGGAAGCAGAACAAGCCATCCAGTGTCTCAATGGCAAGCTGGCTCTGTCTAAGAAGCTGGTGGTGCGCTGGGCACACGCGCAAGTGAAGGTAAGTCTAACAGGCTAGAAAGACAGCATCAGCTCATCCTAAATGAATCTTCCGAAAGACAGTTGTCCACTTGCCCATTTGCATCCAAGCCTCTGCACATCTGGAACAGCCATACTCTGGTCTCCTACTTGTATTTACCATGTGTGTTGCCAGATTTTTCTTTTGAGAAACATCTCAGGAGGGATTAAGTTCCTTCGTCGTTTCTCTCCGCATACCCACAGATTCTGTTTTTGATTGATTCTTCCATGTGACTGATATGTATACTCAGACCTCTATCATTTTTTTGGTGGGGGTTGTTCTTTGGAGGAAAAAATGTATTTATTTTTAAAATTAGTTGCTTTAGGCGTTGTTAGACTCTTCCCAGCCTCTCAGTTCTTTGGAGAGTTTGAATTGTTTATTCTAAATGCTTGCGAAATGGGTAGTTTGTAAGAGTGCTTAAAGCACTGACATTTCCTTACTCCAGAGATTTTAAGAGTTATTTGTGGGACTTTGCAGTGTCTGTATTGACTCCAAGGCCCAAGCAGTGGTGAACTGCCGTGTTCATCTCCTAGTTGTTCTCTTGGGAAAATGCACTGGAAAAGCTACAACCACTTAAAAAAAAAAAAAAAAAAGAACAGTCTTCTGTTACAGCCAGCACAGGTGAAGTATGTGCACTGCAGCAATCCCCAAAGTTGATTCTATTCCTCCCGCAGTGTGGTCTTTACAGACCTGTCTGCAAAAAGATTTGTGACAACTAGATTTGGAGCCTCAGTCTTCAGCTACATGAGCATGAGTTTTGATCAGAGACTGTATCCAACAAGCTTCCCAGTAAAGAGTCACAGAAATAGAACATTTGAGTTCAGTGTCCAAGCTGAAAAACAGAGCTCAGACACTTTGGATCTTTATGAGTATTCCAGGTAACCACAGAGCCTTCTCAATTTCTAGGACCCATTGCCTTAAAAATAGAAGCAGCAAAGAGAATTACCAAATGCTTTTTTACTCAAAAGAAAATCAAGTCTCATTTGCCAGACTGGCTGTCATTTTCTCATTCTGCATCTCATTGAAAAGACACGCAAGAGAAATAAATCATCCTTCGTTCTGTCTTTCATTTGAGAATCTCTGTGCCCTGCAGTTCTCTTCTCCTACACATCTTTTCGACCAGAGGCTCCTGATTGCTCTTTAATATTGTATTTACCTTTTAAAAGAAGTATATAATTATCTGACATCAAATAAGCTACTCTTCCTGGAGAATGTTTTCTATATCAGTGGCTGAAAGCTGTTACTACTTTTCTTCTCCACTTAGATCTGTTAAGGGTTGAATGTTATGATTGGTACTTTGCAAAAATCTAGCAAAATTTTAAAGTGCTTGGAATAAAGCAAAATAAATATTGTAAGAGGTGATGTATGACAGAATAAGAATGTGAGAGGGCAATCCTGCTGTGTGTCCGTACCATCTGTGAATTTAAAGGCTGAAATTCTTTCCCTACCAAATAAGGAGGACTGATGGCTAGATGGGAAGCCTCTTCTAAATTTCTCAGTTTATAACTTTTAGGCCAAAACTGTCTGGACGTCTACATTAATTCTAAACATAAAGCAGTCTTAAGATTGTCGAAAAATAATCTAACAATACACTGATGGGATTAGGATTTCTGAACACATGCACTGCAGTAGAGGGCTGGTTTCTGCCCAGGTGAGGTAATTTGCCTTTTTCTTACTTGCAGAGATACGATCATAACAAGAATGATAAGGTCCTTCCGATTAGTCTTGAGCCATCCTCAAGCACTGAGCCCACTCAGTCTAACCTAAGGTAAGAAGGTGTACTATAGGAAGACGCAAGCAGGTATGCAAGAGCTTGAGCCATCTCTTCATTCTAACTTTCATTCCGGTTCTAGTAAACCTTCGGACTCTTAACTTAGAGTAGAATCTACTAACTTTTGACACGCTGAGAAGTGTGTTCAGTTAGTCTCCAGAATGTATACATTTCACCTCCTCCCATACCCCTAAGAGTGTGTACCAGCCATTTACAGAATTCATACACTCAAAAGAGGCTGGGTGTGCTAACCATGTACCTGCCATTATACTTGGCACTGGGGATACAAAGGTAAAGCAGATTCAGTCCTTGCCATAAAAACAGGCATTTTAATAAGGCCTTGATTATCTTCAGCATTTGTCATCATACACGAATTCCTCCCCAGCTCTGAGTCCCTTTATACAGAATTCGGGTTTGTAGCACTTTAATTTTATCTACCATTTCAGCAAATATAACAGTTTTGGTTCTAGTAAGTACAAATTATCATTTCCTTCCTTGGAGTTAATTCAAAACAGAAGGAATTGAGGGTTGAGTAGAGAAAGCGGAAGTTAAGTAGATGGGTGAGCAGAGGTAGAGGGGTTTACTTTGCATCGTAGCCTAGGGAGAAATGTTAACAATAACAAAAGCCAGGATTATTGAGCTCACTATGAAGCAGGCTCTGTGCTAAACGCTTTACACGCCGTATGTCATTGAATTATAAAAATTCTGGTAAAAGTACAGTTGTACTCATTTTACAAATGAGGAAACTGAAGTTTAGAGAGGTAAAATATCTTGGCCAAGATCACGCAGGTAGCAAATAGCAGAGTCCAGATTCAAAGACAGGTTTACTGGACTTAAACATTCCGTCTTTTAATTACTGCTTTAAAGAAACTCCAGGCTGTAAATACAGGACTACTGTTCTAAAGCCTGTTCCAGGGGCGGGGAAGAAGATATGTGAAAGATCATCAGTGTTCCATAAGGATCAGAAATCAACATGTCTATATGGGGAAAGAATCGAAAAAAGAGTGGAGATGTATATATATATTTGTATAACAGATTCACTTTGCTGTACACCTGAAAGTAACACAATATTGTAAATCAATTATACTCCAATAAAAATGAAAAAAAAGGGCTTCCCTGGTGGCGCAGTGGTTGAGAGTCCACCTGCTGATGCAGGGGACACGAGCTCATGCCCCGGTCCGGGAAGATCCCACATGCCGCGGAGCGGCTGGGCCCGTGAGCCATGGCCGCTGAGCCTGCGCATCCGGAGCCTGTGCTCCACAATGGGAGAGGCCACAACAGTGAGAGGCCCGCGCACTGCAAAAAAAAGAAAAGAAAAAAAAAAGGAAATTAACAACATCATGAAGTCAGGAAAGTGATGCCTATTTGGACAGAGGGCCAGACAGGAAAAAAAAAACCTTTCCTGTATATTTGCACCAAACAAAACAGATGTACAAGCATCTCATTAAATTGCAGGGGAAGGTGATCCTGAAATGTTTTCAGGAGCGATAAAATTGGTAAATTAAAATTAATTTTATAGTTACTAATTTGTCTAATATCATTGATATTTCTTAATTTTGTGCTGCTTTATTTTATACTCCCAATTTTTTTTTTTTTTTTCCCGTAACCAATGACTTCTGTAGATTCACTGGGAACTTATTTCGGCTATCCTGTTTTCCCCACGAGATTAAACCTCCTTGATCACAGATTGGTTTCATGGAGGTTTTCATAAATCTAACTCCTGTTAGGAAGGGACGACTGCATTTATGCTTGGTGATCTCCATGGTACAGTGAACATGTCTTTAGTTTCTTATTTTCACTGTTTGCTCTTTTTACTAGATAATCTAGCCTGGTGTTTTCCTTTTTTTTTTTTTTTCCATTTATTTTTTAATCCACAGAACCTCAGTTTACATCTTTCGATTAACATCTTTGCCTAATTAGAGAAGGTTGTTTTCTCTGTGACTCATACAGAATGAATGGCTGGCTGTTAATTTTCCATTAATGGAAAAAGGTGCTGGAATGCATCTCAGTGAGACCTCAGGGTTCTTGTTTTTGGCGGTATGCGGGCCTCTCACTGTTGTGGCCTCTCCCGTTGTGGAGCACAGGCTCCGGACGCGCAGGCTCAGCGGCCATGGCTCACGGGCCTAGCTGCTCTGCGGCATGTGGGATCTTCCCGTGGGATCTTCCCGGACCGTGTCCCCTGCATCGGCAGGCGGACTCTCAACCACTGCGCCACCAGGGAAGCCCAGGGTTCTTTTTTATTGCAACTTAGTTTTTTAATTTTACGTTGCCGGTGTAAAATCATGAGTATGTGCAGATGTATGCCTTTTGAGGATCTCTAAAAGGCCATGTGCACATTCCCTCCCAAGTTTCTGTCCCGGACTGTAGACCATTGACAGCATCAGAATGGAAAATAAAGGGAGTCGTGGGCCAAAAAATACTCTGCCTAAGTGCTTTGCATTCTGGTCCAGGGATAGCAGTGACCTTGATCAGAAGGGAATTCCTCACAACTTCTGCAGTGTCTCCTCACCCCTTCTCTCTAATACATGGCTACTCAGCTCCCAACCTAATGGAGAGGAAAAAACAAGGACTTTGATGATAAACTGGGCTTGAATCCTGGCTCCACAATTTCTTAGCTGTGTGAACCTTGGGTGAATCCCTACCTCTGTGCATTTGTTTATCTGTAAAATGTGGATCAAAACCCTTGCAATATTGTTGCAAGGATTAGAAACAATATAAGTAAAATGCTGGACCACTGCCTGGCTCATTGTAAGCACTCTAAATGATAGCCTAAACACACATTTGTCAGTAAACAGGGACTTTGTAGGAGTTCCAGGATTTGTTTCCCATTATTATTTAGTGATTCAGAAGGTGGTACAGTATAATATAGCTCATAGTATAGCTCTGGAGTCCAATTGTATTCAAATCTCAACTCTGCCACTCACTAGCGGTATAACACTAGCTAAGTTAACCTTTCTATGCCTTGTTGTCTTTATCTGTAAAGTGAAGAATATAACGTACGTGAATCATTTTCATTTTTTCTAATTGTGGTAAAACACGCGTAATGTAGCATTTACCATCTTAACCATTTTTAAGTGTACAGTTCAACGGTATTAAATACATTCATAATTTACAGCCAGCACCACCATCTGTCTCCATAATTCTTTTCCTCTTGTAAAACTGAAGCTCTACACCCATTAAACATTAACTCCCCATTCCCACCTCCCCCAAGCACCTGGCAACCACCATTCCGCTTTGTGTCTCTGTGATTTTGGCTACTCATTTAAGTACCTCATGTAAATGGAATCAAGCAGTATTTAACTTTTTAACGTTTGTTTAACTTAGCGTAACGTCCTCCAGGTCATCCACATTGTAGCATATGTATATACCATATTTTGCTTATCCATTCATACTTCGATGGACACTTGGGTTGCTTCCACAGTTTATTGTGAATAATGCTGCCATGAAACAAACAATGCTACCATGAACATGAGTGTACACATCTCTTCCAGACTCTGCTTTGAATTCCTACACAGATTATTTTTGAGTGCCTACTGTCTACAGACACTAAGGTGCTGATCATGTTGGTGTCTGAGGTTTAAATGTAGCAATATGCAAAGTACTTCTAACAGTGTCTTACAGAAAAAACTTAATAGATGGACCAGACTTGATCTCTTTCCTAAAATGAGAACATTAATTGTTTTTATATGTGTTTTCTATGAAATGCTTGCATGTTTGTGTTTGAGTATCTTGTTGCTACTCTGATATGCTTAAGAGGCACAAAGAAGATGAAAGACACAGGTATTCTCTGAACGTACCCACTCTGATCCTCTGCTGTCCTTTTTCCAGTGTCACTGCAAAGATAAAAGCCATTGAAGCAAAGCTGAAAATGATGGCAGAAAACCCTGATGCAGAGTATCCAGCAGCACCTGTTTATTCCTACTTCAAGCCACCAGATAAAAAAAGGACTACTCCTTATTCTAGAACAGCTTGGAAATCTCGAAGATGATGGTTATGAATTACCGTAACAGCAAAAGCAAATTGGTGTCCACACCTGAAATCCTCTGCCTTTGTGCTTGTAGCTGTGAATGGTACTATCCGACAGAGCACAGTCACATGTTAGAATTTGGTAACATAATGTCTTTGGATGTTCTTATGGATGTTTCTTCCCCGAAGTATGTGTGGAATTGAGCATCATCCAGAATAAATAGGATTGTATCCAGAACTGTGATTTGAACACTGGGATGCTCTAGTTGGCTGGTTTGTTTGGATTTGTAACTCCAGAAACAGTATATAGTGTGCCAGAGAGAAAGGCAAACATAAAAAATGTTACTATTTAAATCAGGAAACTTAAGTTATTAATATCCGTCTTAAAAAAAACAAACAAAACATTTTTCTGTACTCAAGTGTCTTTACAACATAAAGAAGAAGTAAGAGACAGGGAGGGAAGAGAGAGATTTTTGAATCATGTTCAGAACTGCTGTTCCAGAATTCTCTATGGAAATCCCTCCAACTGGACTAAAAGAAAAGGTTCTTGGCAAAAAGAGCTGTTTCTTAGAGCAAATGTTGTGGTAATATGTTTAAGAATTATGCTTATTGTTTCAAAATCCCAACTAGGAAAACATGGTGTATATCTTAAAAAATTGTTTGCATTGACAAAACTGTGGAATGAAATTTAGCATTTTATACCACAACGGAAGTTCTGTTTGGAAATCGAGTTTTTCTACTGGGATCATTTTTTAAGAATCTAAATAATCCTGCCTCTATAATACCAAATGTCATTATTAATATGGGACTTTTAAAATTGCATTTATTGCATGAGATTGTTTTTAATAGCATGAGGATGTTCTATTTAGAATTGTATCATGGTCAATCTAAATAGAAAAGCAAAATTTCTTTGAAAACTTAAACATTGCTATATTGATCTCTAACAAACATGTTATTTATTAATAATTGTGTAGAGGTCTGAGTAGAAGAAATCAAATTCTCTTATGTGGGGTGAGGTGGGGACATGCAGTGGACACAGAAAGTCAATGGAGCAGGCACTGCTCTGGCACCGAGATTGTAATGACCTCATGTTTTATGTGGTTTTTAAAGGCTTGAAAGACTGCGTGACTTTAAAACGATTCTTCATTTTTAGAACCTACTTCTCCCCAGATATTTTTTGCCTCTGTGAACATTTTAAATATAACAGTAGAGAAAGAAAAAGAAATCAACAGATTTGGGAGTGTGTTTCTGTCAGCAGTGTTGGTTGGTCGTTTTGGTGCAAGGTTGACAGGCTGTTTCATTGGGCAGCACCATTGCTTCTTTAGCAGGTAAATCATTTTGTTACCCAATGTGCCACTCTTAGTGAGTACAGACTGTTTACCGTCAATTTTCCTAGCAAGAGGAAGCTTTCATTATAGGAACTTAAGTCTTCCTACGAGCATAAATGAATTTAAGACACTTGAACCAAAACTTCAGCATAGTGAGGTTTCAGAATTCACAGAACCGGTTCAGAGAAATTCTTATCACCTTTCCCAAGGTAAAGCTTTTCAGATATCTTTAAATGTTAAATACTTCCTGCGTTTATGAGCTCAGTCTAAGATGCAAGTAACTCTCTTTCCATTTGGGGGATAGGTCAGGGAGGAAGGAACATTATCTCCCATTTTTCTGGTGACTTCTGAGAGCATAGAATTCACCATTTTATCCTTAAGTCCTCAGAGAGTTATGGTGGAGTAGGACTTAATTAATGCAAAATAGTCTTCTATTTTTAATAGGAACTTAGAAAATACTTAACTTTGAATTATCTAGAGTTGTTTCCTTTAGAAACCAGAGCTATTTATTTGTATTTAAAGCAATGTTTGTTATTTGTACCGATTCTTATTCCTCTGTGTGAATAAATGCAAGACAGTGTCTGCGGTTGTGTCCTCTCTCGTCCCTCTCCTGCAGTGAAGACCACGGCTGTCGGAGAGGCTTGTTTCCCCTCAGGACGTGAGCCGGTGTGTCCAGGCCGGGTGCTGTTTCTAAGTGCCTTCTCAGACCTCAGAGGCAGTTCTGTCCACCTTTTCTGCCTGTCTACTTCTGTTAGAGATGAGTAAAGAGACTAGCTGTTCTCACTATAAATCTCTCTGAAAAGAAGTTGTTAACGGAAGTCCCCTGAGGTATGACAATGTGCTTAGGCCCTCTTTCAAAGTAGGGGTTTCAAAAGAATAAATTGTGTCATAAATACGCTGAAAGCAGTTTGATGAAACGCTTGTAAAATATAAATGTTAACTGGTCAACTGCTATGAAGTTACCTGTACTTTAAAATTATTTATCGGTTTACTGTTTTGCTAAAGTTAAGTCACAATTTTGATTTATACAGGAGTGAAGAACTGAGGGAAATATCATCTTAATCTCAGCTCCTATTTTATCAAATGCAAACTGTAACCCTACCCAGTTGATTTTCTATAATTGGCATCTCAGTATTAGGGAAAAGAATCACATGAGGAAAGATTTTTCAAAGCATATCAAAAATCAACAGCCAAAGTTTTTAAAACCATATATTCTAGAGCTGTCCCTTGTCTATTAAGGTATGTACAGTTAATTTTTAAATCACCAAGTACATCTGTGTTTTTTTAGTACTACCATATAAAATAATAGGATTAATTCTTACCTTACAAGTTAATGTTAAATATTTCCTTTATGTAATCATTATGTTCCTAAAATATGATTTGACTCCATCATATTTATCCCTGATTTCTCTTTTTCTCTGCTGCTCCTCCTACCCAGTCCTCCAACAAATCCTGCCAAGTCTGCTTTCAAAATACATCTTGAAAAAACAAACAAAAAATCTTGAATCCAAGCACTTTCACCACGTTTCAGCGCTACCGTTTTTGTTCAAACCATTGTCATCTCTTGCCCGGGCTGTTGCAGTACCTTCCTAATTATCTCCCTGCCTCCACAGTAGCCAAAGCTATCCTTTCTAAATCTGAGTGTGTCGTTCCCTTCTCAAGGGCTTTCCATCACACCTAGAATAAAATCCAAAGACCTAAATCCATAGGCCCTAAATGACCTGTCGCTGACAACCTGCCTGACCCTACAGCCTATTTATCCCTTTTGTTCACTGTGCTCCAGCCACACTGGCCTTGCTATTCTTTGGATACAGGGAGCTCCTACCACGAGGCCTTGGCATTGGCTGCTCACAGAGCCCACACTCCCTCATTTGTTCAAGTCTCCATTCAAAGGTCAATGTCCAAGAGGCTACTTGACCTCCCTTTCTAAAATCACAGCCCTGTCACTTCCTAATCCTTTTCTCCTTCTTTATTTTCTAAATAGCCCTTATCACTACCCAACATCATATACAAACTCATTTTCTCTTTTTTTTTTTTTTCCGTTAGAATGTAAGTTCTATGGAAGCAGGGTTCTATTCACTGCTGTGTCCCCAACATTGAAAACAATGCTAGGTATGCATAGAGGCTTAATAAATATTTGTTGATGAAAAATCAGAATCGTGGTACTTGAGAACTGAAGGACCTTGAAAGGCCATCCCAGGTAGCCCCCTCACCGTCCAGATGGAAAAAACACAAACCCAGAGAGACAAAGTGACTTGGCCAGGATCATGTAGTTAACGGAAGAACGTTAGGTCGAATCCTAGTCCGGTGTTGCATCGGCAAACTGGCCTGTGCCCTCTTCATACAGCCCACAGAGCTAAGAGTGGGTTTTACGTTTTTAAATGGTTGAGGAAAAAGTCAAGCATACTATTCTGTGACATATGAAAATTAGATGAATTTTGAATTTCAGTATCCACAAGTTGTATTGGAACATAGCCATGTCCATTCATTTACATATTGTCCATGGCTATTTTCCCACTACAGTTACAGAGTTTAGTGCAACAAAGACTGTATGGCTCGCAGAGCCTGAAATATTTACCATCTGGCCCTTCATGGAAAATATTTGCCAACCGCTGCTCTAAAGTATATTCCATTTGTGGAAATGTCTTTCTAAACCTTTGCAGTGTCAACAGTTCCGGTGTTAAAAGCAGAGAATAAAAGCAGCACAGAGGCGAGAGAATGGTGTCAGTTCCTTATCTCTGGCCCCCTAACTGGCTGTCCAAGTCTAGTAGCATCACTACTGAAAAAAACTATACAAGTGCAGGCTAAATTCCCTCGCTGTACAGGAGGAAAGAAGACGCAAAGAGCTTTGGTGTTCTAGCCCCAGCTGTGCAAGCAGGTTAGTCAGGACTCAGTTCAAGTGACAAAAACCCTACCCCAGCTACCTTCTGGTAGGAAACTTATTGGCTCAGGGAACTAAAAAGACCAGGTGTTCGAATGATACGGTCAGGAATCTGTCTATCTCTTGATTGTGTTTTCCTCTGGGTTGGTTTCATTCTCAGGCAGGCTCTCCTTAATGGTCTCTGGAGAGAGACTTGAATCCCAAGTTAAAAAAAAACAGACCTCTCAGAATTTCTCCCAGGACATGGGGCTGCATCTTCCACCCTCTGCTTTCGGTCTTACTTGGCTAGGATTTCTGATTATACAGAAAGGCATTTTATTTTTGATATGCCCTGTGACCTTTCTAAGGTAGAAATAGAATCGAAAATTTAACCTTAAAAAACAAAATTAACTTTACCTTCGCTGAAAACAGGCCTCTCCCCATTAAAAAATTCTGGCCAGCGACCTCAGCAAAAGGAAACATCTACACATGGCAGGCGTGGAAGGTGTAAAGATGAGGAGGCATGGTCCCTGTGTGCTATCGTGTGCCTTGATAAAGGGAAGATTTGGGAGCTGCAGGAGCGCGGAAGGTGGGCACTTAACCAAGCCGGAAAGGGAGGTGAGGGCAGAGATGACTTCCCAGGGGAAGCAGCAGGTGAGCTGAGCGCTGGAGGGTGTTTAAACACTAGCCAGGCAAAAGGTTTAAGAAGAGTGGCAGAGGGAGAACAAAGCCCAATGAAGTGATCACGAGAGCTAATCATAAGAGGAGTGAAGACACTTCTGAATACCTGTACCCACAGGATAAGCCAGGAGTATGAGGCCTTCTGCAGTGTGCCCCAATGTACATTCTCCCCCTAACCAGACAAAACTGCTTGTACACCCCAACACCATGCAACTTCCCAGTTCCCCGTGTCCTTGTACAAGATGTTCCTTCTACCTGCAAAGTCTCTTTCGTGCACCTCGACTCCGTTTGTCTATCAGACACCTCCCTACCCATCCTCACACACCCCGCACCAAGGCAGTTCACTGCCTTTCTGCTTCTTAAGTGCCTGGTTCTGCTTTAGGACTCATCACTCTATCTATATAGAGATTTATTTATAATTTAAAAAATGATTCTCACTGAAAATAGATGCTGCTTCCCCGTGAACTCGGAAAGTACACCAGTCAACTCTCTTCTGTATGTGGAGTTAATCCTGGATGCTGGAAATTTTCAACTCCTTTGACTTCAACTGCCATCCCTGCACTGATGTCTCTGAAGTTCCTTTCTCTCTTCTGAGCTACAGACCTATCTGTCCAGTTCACTCCTGGGCACCTCCACCTGAATATTCCCCTGGTACCCGAACCAAAACCGAGCTCGTTACTCCCCCTTGCTGCTCCCCAATTACTCCTGTGTTCCTTGTGTTTGGGAACGACATAATGTTTATTAAAAATTAATTAAGGGCTTTCCTGGTGGTGCAGTGGTTGAGAGTCCGCCTGCTGATGCAAGGGACACGGGTTCTTGCCCCGGTCCGGGAAGATCCCACATGCCATGGCACGGCTGGGCCCGTGAGCCATGGCCACTGGGCCTGCGCATCTGGAGCCTGTGCTCTGCAATGGGAGAGGCCACAACAGTGAGAGGCCCGCGTACAGCAAAATAATAATAATAATTAATTAATTAAAAATTAGAAACCTGTGAGTTTTCTTTGACATTTTCCTTTCCCTCCCTCCCCAAATCCAGTCTCCTAAATAGTCAACTTTATATATTAAAATTATATATGATGTTATATAGAATCATGTATTACATCAATATTGTATACATGATCCTATGTAATATATATAGCTTAAATATATAAAGAGTAGGAAACTGGATGTGTTATTGTTATATGTATAGTTATAAATGTATATAATATATGATCATATATAACATAATAAAGTGACATATAATAATTAACTTTTCATTATATGCCCTTTTTCCATCCTTGTCCCTGAAGCTGCCTTATCACCTCTACCTTAGATTATTGCAGTATCTTCAGGACTCAGGGAAGGACTCATCCCCTTCAAATCTATCCTCAAGCCACTGCTTAAGTCATCTTTCCAAGGCCACAGTTTGACCATGGCCCTTCACAGTTTATATTTTGAAGTTGAAATGCCTTAGCATGCTATACAAGACTTATCCCAGGCTAGCCTACTCTTGAGCCTCATCTACCCTCTGCTGGAAAAAGACTAATAAGAGATTCATTTCAAACAGTGTGGCCAGGGCAGAATTCTCTGAGGAGGGGACATCTAGCCCCTTGAGGACACCCCAGTTAGCTAGAGCCTCCTGTGCCCCATTACACCCTCTTCTTACAATGACTATGGCACTCGGTGACTGAGTGCTTACTGGATGCCAGGCCAGTGCCAACCTCTCAACTCAGAGATTCATCTTGCTCTCTTGGAATCATCACAGCACTTGTAAATCAGTTCTCTGTTAAGGCCTATTTTGTGGTTGAGGAAACTCAGGCTCATGGAGTTTGTCACCCACCTTAGGTCCTGCAATGAGTGTGTAATAGACTCAGGTGCTGACTCAGGTGACCCGGCTCCAAACCCAGATTCCCTAACCACTGCACCATGCTCCGTCTGCAGGGACAGGATGCTGCTTCCTGTAGAACTGTTGACTCGTAGACCCATAGCTTTCAAGAGGAATCCCAGTTCCTCCGCTCAGCGCTCAGCGCTCAGCCCTCCGCGATCTGGCTCCTAGCCACCTCCCCAAGCTCATCTCCCAACATTGCCCCAGCAAACCACTGACTGGGCACCCACCCTCCATCCTGATCCAACCCCTCCCAGCCCTAGCCTGCCTCAGACTTACTCATCCCTTAGGACTGCACTGAAAGGTCACCCCCTCTAGGACGACTTTTCTAATCCCTACCCCATGAGCCAGTTTCAATGCCCCTCCTCCTTGCTTCTCTAGCACCTGTGCTCCCCACTGTGTAGCACCTGTCCTGCTACACTGCAAATGCTGGCTCTCTTCTCGCCCTGTAGATGGGGCTCCTCATGGTTTACTGTTCCCTGTGCTTCGTCTGGAGCCTGGCACAGAGTCAGTGCTTCATAAATGTCTGCTGACTTGAATTTACACAGTGGACGTCAGAACTGAAAGAGGACTGAACGACTTTGTGATCACAGCTGCTCACATTTGCAATATACTTTGAAGTCTAAAAGCCCTTGCACACTGATTATCTCATGTACCCTCTGAGGTTATTATCCCCATAGTTTAGGAAGCTGATAAGTGACTAGTCCAAGTTCACCCAGCCAGGAAGTGACTGGGCTGGGATTTGACCTCAGGTCTATCTGACTCCAAGACTAGTGGTCTCTCCGTCACTTCCACCATCATCTGATTCAAATAACACACACACATTTTACCGATGAGGACGCCGAGGCCAGGAGAGGTCAATTGCTTGCCTAGGGTCATGTGGTCTGTACCGCATCCTGTGCTCTTTCCTCTACTCAAACAGGAAGTGCTCGGGAAGGTGACAGGTGAGGACTGGGTCCTGAGCCAGGGAGGGGAGCGCTGCCCGTGTCTTCTCCTGTCACCTTCTCCCATTTGTCACAACCTGTATGTTTAAATATTGTATTTAGTATTTACTCTGAAATGCCTTTCATCTGATGGCCCCCCGTGCTCACCAATTTAGCTGTCACAGTAAATAAATGTGAAGTTGGGTCTCCAGCCTCCCCCAGCTCACATTACCTTCCTAGAATTACTCCCCGGTGGGGCGGAACCGCTGCTGGGGGTACTCCCACAGAATTCACCAGTTACTAGTGAAGCCTCTTTTTAAACCCAAATCTTGGACTGTGACTCAGGTGGAGGAGGATTGCAAAACTCACCCCAGGGGATGGGATGACTGCATCCTATTTAATGACCAGGAGAAAGACTGAGGTGAGAACTAGAAGACGTTATACATGCAGGGCGCTTAGGACGTTGTACATGCAGGATGCTGATGGCATTATATATGTGGACTACTGATGGCGTTATACACGGAAGGTGCTTATACTGTGCCAGAAGTAGAGGCAACACTTTTAAAATATTAGTTTTTAATATACGGCTAACTGTCACCACAATCCTGAGAGGTAAGTACCGTTATTCCCTTTTGGCAAGTAAGGAAACTGAGGCTCAGAGAAGCTAAGTGACCTGCCCACAGTCTCCCATAGGAAGAACCCCAGGATTCTGATAGAATGTACTGAATTTGCTAATCGTGATTTTTGCCAAGGTCACTCCTATCCGGACTCTCTTTCCTGCTGGAGTCAGGAGTTGCTGGAAGAGATTTCGCTTTCAGATCAATTTCACTTCTGTCCTCTTTGAAGTCAGGCAAGCCCTGGGTTGGAATAATGGTTCTGCAGCTCTTCAGGAGAATATTTGATTCTTTGGTTGACTTATGCCCTGCCTTCCTCCATAAAAATGTTCTTTGATGTGGCACCTACTAGAATAACAACTGGAAAAGGCAGCCAGTCCATAGTAACAATGGCTAATATTTATTGGTTGCTTTCTGTGTGCTAGGCATGGTTCTGAGCCCTTCTACATGAATCATTTGCTTAATTTTCACAAGCATAAGAAGTGCACTCTGCTATCATTCCCACTTTACAGATGAGAAAACTGAGACTGAAGAGTGGCTGAATAATTTGTCCAGGGTCCTCCAGGTAGTAAGGGGCAATGTCAAGACTGGCGCCATGGCAGTCCGACTCCAGGGTATTTGTGCTTCCCTACTGAGTTTAATGCCTGTTATTCTAGTTTTGATTTTCTGAGTGCCATATAAGAATTCAGGAGCAGAATTGCAGTAGGTAAGAGTTTGGGTTCTGGAGTCTGAGTGCTAGAGCTTGAAATGAGGCTTCTGTAAGCTTGTTTCCTCAACTATGAAATAAGTATAATAATATAACCTCCATGCAGAGTTATTGCAAGGGGTCAAGAGGATAATGCATGTAAAACAGTGCTTGGTACATAAGTGCTCAATAAACAGTAGTTTTATTATTATTATTATTAATTAGGGAGCAAATCCTTCACGTTCTTTCTCATAGGACAACGACAGCTTGTTTGTCCAGCCTCTGAATCTTGGCCGTCATCTCTCTACCCGGAATACTTTCTTCTCTCCCATGAATGTACCCATATTTCATCTGCCCTTTCGTTTTAGCTCAAGCCTCCTCCGCACCTCTTGCCTGCAAAGCCAGTACCATCCTCATGGCCTCTTCTTTCCTGGAGTCTTTCTGCACTCACACATCTGACATATGTGCAGCTTCATATAATGTTCAATGACCTCTCGCTTCCCCCAGCTACCCAGAGGGGAGGAGAACAAGGAGATAAAGTCGCCTGACCATTATTTCCATTTTGAAGATGACAAAGCAAGCTTAGCCTGTAAATGATGAGGCCAGGAGTCATATCCAGGTCTTTTGACAGATAATATGGAAAATCTGTCTGTGTGTGTGGGGGCACATGTGTGTCTGTGTGTATACATAGAGTGGACATGGTCATGTATGTAGCCTAGAAATCAAGAGCATAAACTCTGATGTCAGATGAACTCTGGTTTTGAGTTCTTGGACCTGACAATTATTAGCCATGTGGCACCATTTTGGATGTATCACATGATCTCTCTGAACCTCAGTTTCTTCATCAGTGAAATGGGTACAAGAAGAGACACTACCTCATAGGGTTATTGTGAAAAATAAAATAAAGTCATGATTGTAAAATGTTAAGCCTGTCCTGGAGTAAAGTTCCAAGGAGTGGCTGCTGGGTTTATTATTCAAAAAAGATATTTGAGGAAGAGGATGTTGTTCATCTGTGGTCACGTGGATGTATGAGGGTGCGTGTGTATGTGTGCGTATGTGTTTGCATATGCACCAGCTTTCACATTGCAATTGTGCTCTTAGCAGAAAAGATTAGGGTCCAGGGACTTCCCTGGCGGCACAGTGGTTAAGAATCCACCTGCCAATGCAGGGGACACAGGTTCGATCCCTGGCCTGGGAAGATCCCACATGCCCCGGAGCAGCTAAGCCTGTGCGCCACGACTACTGAGCCTGTGCTCTAGAGCCCGCAAGACACAACTATTGAGCCCTCATGCCACAACTACCATGCCTCAGGCGTGCCTAGAGCCCATGCTCCATAACAAGAGAAGCCACCACAATGAGTAGCTCCCGCTCGCCACAACTAGAGAAAGCTGGTGCGCAGCAATGAAGACCCAATGCAGTCAAAAATAAATAAATAAAATAAATAAATTTATATATTAAAAAAAAGATTAGGGTCCGAAGAGAAACTTTTCACTCTGAATGTCTGTATCTGAGAGCAATAAAATGGCTGGAAATGCAGTGGGTGGGAAATGCCATTGGCTGAGGCTGGGGCCATTTTTGTGTACCTTGGTGTCTGTAAAAAAACAGATATTTGTCTCTTTCGAGGATACAGGTGTGAGTCTTTAGTATTACACTGGAGGGAAGATATGCTTGTCTGCCTGTGTCTGTTAGGATGTGCCTGTGTGTGTGCATGATTGAAGCCGTGACTACTGGGAATCCTCTGTTTGCAGAGGTGTGTAGGCTGTTTCTGACTATAAATGGTTACCTTGCCATCTGTAGGGATATGTGTGTATATCTGAGGGTGTCTGAGTCGAGGACACGGGGTTTTCCATGGGTTTGGAGCTCCATGGGAGTCTGTGCTCTCTTAACTATGGATGTGTGTACACATGTAAGAATAGTTGTGTGGGTGTTTACATTTGTAAATGAGGGCAGTTAGGGAGGTGATGGTATGTGCGACTTGGTGGAGATGGGGTGTGTAGTGTCTGTAGGGCCAGATCTAAGTGTGCATGTTTGTTTTCAGAAGACGATGTATATTTACATGTCTCCCTAAGCTCAGTTTGTGTGGGAAGGGCGTTGAGGCTGTGAGTGTCCACTTGTGCGTGTATGTAGTATGTTAGTGTGTGTAAGGCCTTGTCTTTGAGTTTGAGGCTTTTGTGTCTGAGTCTTTGGGGGCTGTGTCTCCTATATAAATGCCTGGGCCTCCTTGCTTTCCCCACCTCTCTCACTATCACTAGAACCCTAGAGAAGGTGAGATGACATTAGACTGGATAGCTCAGCAAATTCTGCAAAGAAGGGGGTGTCCCAGGCAATCCTTCCCTGGAGAATTCGGGGGAGCAACCCCCCAACCCAGCCGAATCCCATTGAGGATGGGATGTAGCCCAAGCCCTGAGGAACTGGTGTGCTCTTTAGTTGTTATGGAGCAGAGACAGCTGCGCAGGTGTGTATGTGTAGATGTCTTGTGCTCCTGTAAATGATGCGAACAGGTCATCATTTGCATCAGATGTACACAAACGTAGGAGGCATGGATTGCATCAACGGAGTATAATGTGTGACTTTATATGAAACCCAGCTCAGCCCAAGGTGTGACCATGGATCCCTCTTGTAGCAGTAAGTGGGGCTGTGCCTGAGGTCTGTGGGTGCCCCTTGAGGGAGGGGCGGTGGTGAGAGCTGGGTGCGTGTGTGCCTGAGGGTGCCTTTGTATGTCAGCGTGTCTCTTAGTCTCTCCATCAGCAGCTCTGAGTTTCTGTATGTCTATATGTCTGTGTGTGTCTCTGGGTCGCTGCCTCGCTGTGTCTCGCTCTCCCTTGGCGGGGAGGGGATTGGTCACGCATGACTCATCTTGAACCGAGCGGGGCTCCAGCGGCAGGGCAGCCGCCGCCGCAGCTGGAGGGGAAAGAGGACGAGGAGGAGGGAGAGGAGGAGGGAGAGGAGGAGGGAGAGGAGGAGAAGAAGGAGGGGGCG
>NW_020175018.1:8124300-8133865 GCF_003031525.2 Neophocaena asiaeorientalis asiaeorientalis | reverse complement strand
GGACCGGGCCCGGGGCGGCGGGGCCGGCGCCTCCGCTCTCCTCCAGCTCCTGCTTCAGCCTTTGCTCCCGCTGCGGCCGTGGCCCCCCTTGGCGCGGCTCTCCGCGCTGCGCGTCCGCTGAGCCCGCCGCTCCCCGGCCCATGTACTGGAAGCATGAGAACGCCGCCCCGGCGCTGCCCGAGGGCTGCCGGCTGCCGGCCGAGGGCGGCCCCGCCACCGACCAGGTGAGCGAGCGAGAGAGCGAGTGGGTGAGTTGTCCGGGCCGGGGTGGGACAGGGGCCGAGACCCAGCCGGGCCGGGCCGGGTGGCGGGCGGCCGCAGAGCGGAGGGGTGCTGGGGTGCGCTTGGGAGTGTGTGTATGTGAGTGTGTGAGCATGCAGGAGCGCGAGGGGGGGTCGCGGAAAGCGGGAACACATTATGCAAATGTTGAAGGAATTTCTCAAAAAGCGATTTAGCAAAGACACAGGCGAATCAAGAGGAGGCGAGGCGGGTATTGTCCGTCTGAATAGGCGCTGATAGCGCCAATGCGCCGGGGGTTGTGCGGGCGCAAGGCTGAGAATCTCGGCGCGGGGCCGGTCCCGGGCGCTCCGAGGGGCTGGAGGGTGCTTTTTCCCCTTCTTGGACGTCTCCGTTTTCTCTTTTTGGTCCCGTTTCGGCCCCGATCTAGCCCCTGTTTTGCTCTGGGTTTCCCTCCGACTGGCCCGCGAAAGGCGCCTGAATCCGAGTCGGTATCGCCGCACCGATTTCGCCGCGCGCGCGGGGTGGACGGGCTGCTGCTCCCAACGCTCCCGGTTTTATTTTCCTCAAGCGCCCACCCCCCATCTCTTTCTTTTCTTTCTTTCTCTCTTTTCTCCTTTTTGCATTTTGTGTCGAGAGGAGGAGAAGGGAGCGAGAAAGGGGGAGGGTGGAGGGAGAAAAAATTCGATTTTTAATTACTACCATTAAAAAATCAAATTTGCAATTCTTTGGGCGGCCTGATGGATCTCACTGATTGACAGTTGGAATTGACACTCTGGCTACCTCTTATCTTGGGCATTCACGACAATTTCTAATTGCAGGTAGTTTGTATGTGTGCGCGTGTTTTTTTTCCCCCTCAGAGGCTTGTATTGCAAGGGAACTAAGCGATTACTTCAAGAGCCACGGGTTAAGTGCAGGGAGAGGGGGAGAGAGAGGGAAAAAATCCAATCCAAATTCAAATTGCTTCATTAGAGAGACACCGCTTTTGTGGGGAAGGGCTTTAAATGCCCACTACAAAGTTAGGACTCATTGTTCCGCGCCGGTTTATATAACAGGCGCGGGGAGGCGCTGGGCTCAGGCTGCGCGGAGCCAGTTCTACAGCCGCCGCCGCCTGCGTTCCCTCCCCCCTCCCCCAGGTGATGGCCCAGCCAGGGTCCGGCTGCAAAGCGACCACCCGCTGCCTTGAAGGGACCGCGCCGCCCGCCATGGTGAGTTCGTTCGGCCCTACTTTCGGTCCCCGGTCTCCCGGTGGCCGGGCCCTGGGGAGCTGACCCGGCTTTCCGGCCCCGAACAGCTGCCCGTGCGCTGGGGGACTGCCGGAGGGCGCCGCCCCTCTCTGAGCCTCGGTTTTCTGGCCGGGAATGTGAGCTTTGACCGCTCCTGGCACCTAGGAGGCGCGTGCTAAAAGTTGGAGCCGTCCTGTCCTCTCCAGTAGGCCCTTCCATTCCCGTCCTGTAGCCCGTGGCTTGTCGTTTCGGGGGCATTTCGTTGTTAGTTGGTTCGCTGAGGCCCCAGATTTGTCTCCGAGGCAGCAGCAACGCTGGGCACCTGGCTTAGCCCTCAGCTCAGAGCGCGGCTCTCCCTCTTTCCCCACTGCAGGCTCAGTCGGACGCTGAGGCCCTGGCAGGCCCTCTGGACAAGGACGAGGGTCGGGCCTCTCCCTGTACGCCCAGCACGCCATCTGTCTGCTCACCGCCCTCTGCTGCCTCCTCCGTGCCGTCTGCCGGCAAGAACATCTGCTCCAGCTGTGGCCTCGAGATCCTGGACCGATATCTGCTCAAGGTGAGACAGGGGTGGAGTGTTGCGTGTGTTGGCGGGGTGTGGGTTGCAACCCAGAGGACTGCAGGGCAACGATGCCGGCGCCAGGTCCACTAAATTCGAAACCTGGCTCATCCCTGCCTGACTGCGTGGCTTCGGGCAAATCGTAGCATCTCTCTGCGTTCCCGGGTTCCTGTCTGAAAAATGGGCAGAGTTGATTTCTACCTCCCTGAGTCTGTGTTACAGAGGAAAAGTGGGGAAGTCCCATGTACCTTCAGAGCTCTGGCGTATCTGTCTGCAAATGGGGCCGGGGAGGCTGGGGCCGGGCGTGAAAAGAGGCCCGCGCTGAGCCGCCCCCCATCTCCACCCCCTCCCCAGGTCAACAACCTCATCTGGCACGTGCGGTGCCTCGAGTGCTCTGTGTGTCGCACGTCGCTGAGGCAGCAGAACAGCTGCTACATCAAGAACAAGGAAATCTTCTGCAAGATGGACTACTTCAGGTAGGCTGCGGCCGCTGGGCCAGCAATGTCGCCGCAGGCAGGCCACCGGCGCGCGGAGGCCGCCTTTGCGACGCGCTGTCTCTGGCTCCGGAGCCCCCGTGTCCCGAATGCTCTGGCGCGCCGCGAGGGCCCAGCCCACCGGCTCTCAGCGCCATGAACCAGGAGCTCCAGGCCGAGCGCGGGTGCCAGCACAGGTTCGGGCCGCTGATCGCCTCCGGTTGCTGTGGCCCACTCGGGTTTGGTCGCGTCTCTGGCTCGGTTTCGGATCCCGCCCGAGTCTCAGGCTCAAGTTCCGACTTCCAGCGCGTTGGTCGAGCTCTGATGTCCCCGTCTTGCCCCGATCCGCTCGTATCCCAGCCGACCTGGCTGCATCTCCGGTGCGCTCCGGCTCTGGGTTCCAACCCTACTCCTACTCCAGCCAAGCCGGCGTCTCTCCCGGGCAGGACCCTGAGCTGGGCTCCAGACTCTTGCCCTGGCTCTGGTCTCGGCTTTTACCCCGGCCGGGTTCGAGGCTGGATTCGAGTCTGGTCCGGCCCCAAGCACTAGCCTCGCATCGGTCTCGGATCCGAACCCATATTCAAGCTCATCGATCTAACTCCCGACCTCGGTCTCCGGCTCCGCCTCAACTCAGACCCCGGCATCGCTCGAGTATAGTGTTTCGAGTCTGGGTTCTGCCTGCATCCCAGGTGCCTGTTCCAGTCCCAGCTCCGTCGTCGTTTCGGGCCCCGGCTTCAGCCTCTCTGGGGTCTAGGCTCTGACTTTGGGCCGCCAGGACAGGAAGGGGGAGTCGGGCGCCGTAGCCAGGCCCCGAGTAGGATCACCCTGGGCTGCGCTCTCTGTGTCGCGGTGCCGCGTCCCCGCCGCTCAGCTCTCAACAGCAGCCCGGCTAGTCCTCCCGCCACTTCTCCGTCGCTTGTGCCTGGCTTCTCACCGCGCAGCTTGGGCCTGACCCGGTCACGGGGTCGAGGTCACTGCGAGGTCAGAGGAGCAGCGGCTGCCGGCTCGATCCCGGCGGGAAGCGTGAAGCAGGCCTGAAGCCCGTGCAGCGGGCCTACAGAGTCCAAAGAGAGCAGAGTGAGATTGGTTCCTGGGCCGCACGCCTGTTCCCAAGGGCTTTCTCAGGAAGTGGAGAAAGCTACTCCCCTATAACCACCACCACCCCCTTCCCCAGTCCGGCGACATCCTTCCCATCCTTGCCTCGGAAGAGGTCATGGCTTCAGTCTTCCTGGGAAGACCCCAGCCCCAGAAAGATCCCCTGAGTCAGGGGATGCAGTAGAAGGCAGTGCCGCCCCCTTCCCCGGCATTGAGTCTCTGGGAACTTGGAAAGAGAGGACCTTGAATCTAGGAAGAAGCTAGCAGCATTGGGGGCTGGGGTACTCTAAGGAAACCTTAGGAAGCCTGGTTCGAAAAACGGACTCTTCCTGGTGCATGGCTGTGAGCGGCAGTGCAGCTGGAGTGTGCATGGGGAGGGGCGGCTCTGCCAGGTGGCCTGGGACTCATGGGACTCAAGGATGCTTGTGTGTCTGTCTTGTCTGGATCTGTGCAGTGGTGCTGGGGGAATGTGTCACTGAGCAAGGGTGAGGGGTATGCGGACAGCGTAGGTGTTCCTTTACAACAAGCATTTGTCTTTTAGTTTATGTGTGAGTGTAGAGAGTGTGTGGCTGTGTGAATGCCGGGACCGTGTGTGTGCGCGCGTGCGTGTGTGTGTGTGTGTGTGTGTGTGTATGTGAGAGCGGGCTTATCATTGTGTGGTGTGTAATCAGAGTGTGATGTCTCCCCTCCACTGTCCCATCTGACACTTAGCTGGCCAGGGCAGGAGAGGGAGGTTAGGGTCCCTGTGTAGCCAGTGCCCTGCTCTAGGCCTGACTCCAGTTGGTAAAAAAAAAAAAGAAAAGAAAAACAAGCCAGCTACTCTTTCAGGGCTCCTTGGGTTCATCAGCTATCCAGGGACACGGCTGAGGCCTGGGAAACCCAGCAGACCTCTTCCCGTAGAGTAAGGCAGGCCTGGCCCCCTCTCCTTGCGCTCCTGGTGGGGACAGACCTGCCACCCTGTGAGCCACATGTCCTTGCTGCAGCTCCAGCCCCAGCTCATGCCCAGGCTGGACCGAGCCCCCGTGGTTGACATGCTTTCCTAGACCTTCAAGGCTTAGTCAAAACTCAGATCCTGATCTCACCGTTCAGCACCTCACTGGCTGTGGAGTCCCCCTTCCCACTGCGGTGGGGTGGGGAATGGGATGTCCAGCTGTTGTGGAGACACAGAGACCAGGCTCCACCAGGCCAGCCCTGATCACTGTGTGACCTTGGGCAAATCCCTGCATCTTTCTGTCCTCAGTGTCCTCCTACCAGGGTTATCTCTCTGAGCTGCCAAGGAGGCCAGTGAAGGGAGGAAGGCTCAGTAGAGGCTCCCTAAAGTGTAGGTGCTATGGATGTCACCACTGTCACCATTGGTGACAGGATTCCAGACATAATCCCCTAATGGCATTTCCTCAGGCAGTCTGGGGAGCAAGGATGGGGATGGGCCATTTCTGGGCTACAGGTTCTGAACGCTAATCCTTTTCCAGCAGTGACAAGAGCCCCCAAAGCAAAACTAAAACAGATTTTTGGTTAAGAAAATGGAGAGAATAAAAGCTCACATTCCTTGGGATGAGAGAAGAATTGTGGCTCTTCTGATCATTTCTCCCCCAGCCAGGTCTCCCTCCAGGCATAACTCATCCCTGGCAGCCCCACCTGTAACAAAAATAATAAAACCCACAGAAAGGGAGAGAAAAAAGCAGGCGGAGTGCCAGGCAAGGACTACTGAGTGCCCGGCAGCGTGGCAGCCCAGGCTCTGGGCGGCTGCTGTGAAGGAGCCCCTCCTGGAGAGAGCGGGAATGGGAGCATGGGAGACAGAGCCCCTCTCTAGAGCTGGGGCTCAGGGAAGGGCTGAGCGCTCAGATCCTCTAGCCTTCTGTTTCCTGAAGCCCAAGGTCGAGAGTCTGATGGGAAGTGGACTGGAGCGCTCACCCCAAAGAGAGGCCAAGATCTCTGGACAGGATGCAGGGAGGGAGGAAGTGGCCAAGACCCCCTGGAGGGGGCACTGGTAGCTTCCGAGGTCCTCTGGCTCTGGTCTTATTCCCCAGGGAAAAGTTTCCTCTCAGTTCTATCCCCTATCTTGCCCCTCCTTGACACTGGCCTGTAGACCCCTCTTCCATCTCCTTTGGCAGAGCTGGCAGCGTTGGGGACTCAGGAAGCTAGAAGTTAGGAAGGCACTCCAAGCTCATCGGGGCAGGAGGCTGCAGAGCCTGGGTGGGGAGGTGGTCCAGGGGTCCAATGCTGCTCCTGGCTTTGCATTGTTGGAAGGGATTGGTTTTCCACTGGCTGTGTGTCCTCAGTGAGGTCGCTGGACCTCTCTGCCTCTGTTTCTCCATTTGCCATCCAAAGAGAGACCTCACCAGCCTTTGTGGCTTCAACCAGATTCCCACCTCCCCTAACCGCCTGAGTCCTAGCAGAAAAAAAAAAAAAAACTACCACCAAGAAAATGTGTATTGCTTTTAATTTCTTCACTTTTTTTGGTTTAAGACTGTTTTTTATTTTCTTCCAAGAAGTGAAAGAAAAAAAAAGTCCTGGGGGGAAAATAGCGTTCCTTTCTGGGGCATTCATGTCTCCACTGCCCTCAGCAAGCAAAACCCCAGACAGCTGCCTCCTGCCCACCAACCTGTGGCCGCTGCCCCCCAAAGGCAGGCACAGACTGGTCTGCAGTGCCCTTCAAGCTCCTGGCCTCCTGAAGCGTCTTGCCTATTGTAGAGTGGGGGAGATGATGCCCTGAGAGAGTGGAAAGTGCTGTGCCCCGGGTCCCACCAGCGAGAGAGTGGAAGAAGGGACCAGACAGGGACGAGGACGCTGTCAGGAGACCTTACGGAGCTCTTCTCTAAGCCAGGAACTGTGTTAACCCTTTACATCTCATTGTTTTATGTCATTGACTCCTCAGATTCCCCCTGTGAGTAGGCTACTGTCATAGTCCCTACATTATAGGAGGGGAAACTGAGGCCCTGAGTGGTGAGGTCACACAGCTAATAAGCGGCAGAACTGGGATAAGCCCCGGGGCTGCCTGACTCACCATCCCTGTGTCTAGATACTCAGTACTCTTCTTCTATAGCCGAGACATGTTAGCAGCCCCCCTGTGCAAGGTGGGGCCCATGCAATGGCAAAGGCAACCTCCCCCACCCCACCCCACCCCCTGTGGCCCTAGGGCTCCCACAGGGAGCACCTGCTGTGCTGTGTGACTCTCCATGTGTGGGCCCTGGGAGTACTAGGGCTGGAGTGAAGTGACCTCAGAGTCCCAGTGACTGGAGCAACTTTGCCACCAGGGTCTCTAGCCCTCTTGCCTCCTTACCACGGGAGTGGGGAGTAACGGGTTAACTGCTTCTCCTTGTGTTTATGCGGGTGGGGTTCGGTTCAGAGAGTGCCCCGGGCTGGGCCTGGGAGGGGCCCTACCTACTGCTGTCCCCAGCTTGGCGCGAGACACTTAGGGCAAGCCCGCAGCCTTCTTTCCCTCCTTCTGCCCCGAACCCAAGCTCAGACCTCGGACTCCAGCGGGAGAACCCCACCCCCTCCCCCGGAGCTAGGGTACCCCGGGAGGTTCAGAGCTGGGAAGCCGCCCCCCACCGCGGCAGAGAGCAGCCCAGCGGCCGCCAGCTGTTGGGGGACAGATGCTGGGGGAGCTGAGAGAGGCGTTCGGGGAGGGGCCTTGCGCTGGGACCTCCGAGGAGTGGGCCGTTTTAACCTCTTAGTTGCTGGTTCTGTTGTTTCTGGCTGCTTCTCCGAATGGTTTGCCGGGAAGGGGAGGAGCAGAAGGAATAGGAAGGACTCCACCTCTGATCCCCCCAGTTTGCTTCATAGACTCGCTCTAAGGCCCTCAAGCGAGCATCCTGAACGCAAAACAAGGGAAGCCTGGTTTGAGTGGCACCGCCTAGGCGCACTAGCTTCTTAATTAACATCGCCCTTCCCACTCTGAGCTTCGGTTTCCTCATGCAGAAAAGGGGTAGTTTAGTAATGGGCAGGGGTCGCAGTGAAATTCCGATGGGCTCTTTCGTTGAGGCTCATTCACCCAACCAATGACTTCCGAGCTCTTACTCGGTATCCAGGAGAGGTAGGCCGGGGGAGCGAGCCTGACTTGGTCAATGGCGCACACCTCCCTCTGCGGAGCCACTAGCACCCAGATGTCTCCGTTCCCTGCTCCGGGGAGAGAGGGCAAGGCGGTGCGCGTGGCCCACTCCGCTCCTTTCAGCAGTTACCAGGATGCGCAGCCTCCGTCCAACATCTCTCCATCCTCAGAGCGCCTCTGTGCTTTGAGCCTTTGCCCCGTGGCGCGCGCGGGGGCCCAGGGAGGGGCGCGCACAAGGCTGGGGGTGGCGGGCGATGGCCGCGCCCCCTAATCGCTTTGGCGCTCCCTTCGCAGCTCCCGAACACCCCTTTCTTGAAGTTTCGTTGTCTCCGCCGCCAATTTCGCTGCTTCCGGAATCCGGCGGCTCGGGCCTCGCAGCCCGCCTGGGAAGGAGTCTGTCGGTTTGTCAGAGCCTGGATCTGTAAGCCTCCTCGTGCCCCTTGTTTGTGTCACTGACCCCTTCCCCGGGTGGGGGACACGCTTCAGGAGCGGCCCGAAAACTGCAAAACGACCCCCCAACTCCATCCAAGGATCCAGCGGGAGGATGATTTCGTTGACTGGGCGGAGACACGGCGAGCGCAGGGAGCTCCTAGAGCTGGGGACAGCTCCTGGCATTTAGGGTGACACGCGGAGGGTGAGAAAGTTGCTGACAGGTCGCTAGCGGCTCCCGCCTCAGAGCGAGGGGATGAGGGCACTGTGAGCCGCCAACGTAGGCGCAGAACGCTCTCGGGCGTCGGGGCTCGTGGAGCGGGAAGATCAGGGATGCGAGGGGAGTCTTGGATGCGTCTTGGCCGAGAACGAGGCATCCCGCAGAGCCAAGCGCCAGGATCCGAGATGTTACATACACTCTGGCTCAGCGCACTGATCCCGGAACACGACAGGCTGGAGACGCAACGGCTCCTGCCGGCCTCTGAGGGCCCGGACCTTCGCCTCCCGGCCCTTTCAACTCCCTGGGAACGCACTCCCAGCTTACCGGAGCCTGAGGGTTCCTATGCCTTGCGCGCGGGAGTTTCCAGGTCCCAAGGCCCGGAGTGGGGATTGCGACTTGGTCAGACCAGGCCCCTTTCCTGTTCATACACCGGGATTCAACTCTACGTATCTCCCGTCCGGCTGCTTTCGCAGGTTCTAGGGGTTCTTTTTGCACTTCGGAGGGGACCTCAACCCCTGCCCCACACTCCGTGTGGTCTTGGCGAAGTCACTTGTCCACCCTGAACCTCCGATTCCACGTGTGCAAATTGGGTGCCAGAGTCCCCATTTCACGTGGTTGCGGCGAGGGGGATGCAAAGAAAGAGTTGCGCCCCAGGACGCTGGAGCGCAGCGAGGGTTCTGCACCCGGCTGGCCCTTCTTCCTCCCTTCAGAGGCCCGGAAGTTCTCCCAATCCTGAGCCGGACCTCGGAATTTGGGGTCGGCCCCTCGGCGGGAGGAGGCTCCGGTGGGCAAAGCGGCTTCCTCTGCTTTTTACTGAGAGATTGCGAACGGAGACGGCGGGCTGTGCCGGGGAAGCCGAATTTCCGGGGTCGGGAACCACTTCTGTCTGGGAGGCAATTGACCGAACCTGCAAAGGTGCGCAGCGCTGCCTGAGCGAACCGCGCCGCCCGCCGACAGGGTCCCCTAGGGCTCCTTGTCTGACAGAGCGGCATGGCACTGGGGGTACGTCTCGAGCCGGGGCTGGCAGAGGCCTCCGCTCTGCTGCACTCAGGTCAACCCGAGACCGTTTATTCAACCGGCAGCTGCTTGCATCTGCCAAGGCAGGCGAGGCTGTAACCAGGGCGCATTTGCTGGGCTGGTTCCTCCACGCACTCAAAGGCATTTCCGAGTGCTCTTTTGGGTGGAAATGTGCCTCTGGGGACACAGAGGCAGATCTTCTAGCTCCTTTCCCAGGAATGCCAGGGGTGGAAGGGAGAGCCAAGAAACCTGACATTTACA
>NW_020175018.1:8122794-8124279 GCF_003031525.2 Neophocaena asiaeorientalis asiaeorientalis | reverse complement strand
AAGAGGGAACAGCCTGTGCGAAGGCCTGGGGTGGGAAAGTGCTTCAGAGGGGGCCATAAGACCTGGAACCAACCTTCCACTGTAGCTGACTGGGGCTCATGCTTGAGTGTAGGGTGAGGGATCTTGAGGAAGGTTAGGGAGGAGAGGAGCCAGAGAGGATGTGGTCTGTTGAGCTTTGTAAACTCCCAAGGATCTTGGACCAGATCCTGAGGGTAGAGTGGAGCCACCAGAGGATTTTAAGCAGGGCAGCGGACAGGGTAAAGTGTGCATGCTGGAAACTTCCCTGTAGCCACTACGTGGAGGATGGGTGTGGAGACTGGCAGCGAGGGGCGCATGGTGGGAGCCTGGTTTAGGAGGGCAGTGGTGGCAGTGGCGAGGAGGAGATGGGTCCCAGAGATACTTAGGAAAGGGAACCAACAGCGCCTGATGATTGGTTGGATGGGGGATTGAGGAGAGGGAGGAGTGTACGATTTAGGTTCCTAAGCTTGAGAGGCTGGATGGGTGAAAGCACCATTCCCTGAAACAGTGTGCACCAGAGGAAACTGAGGCTCAGAGGGTCCGGACAGGGTCACAGAGTGAGTCATTCACTTCAAGAACAAATTTTCCCTGGTGCTCTGGGGACAGGCCTTGGGCTGACTTCTGGGACAGGGCAAATCAGACTGCTGCTTCCTGGAGGGGCTCCCAGTCTGGTGGTGGAGGCAGCCACACCCAAATAGCCACACCACACAAAGGGGGAGGGAGAAGGGGAAGAAGCAGGATCAAGGAAGGCTTAAGGGAGAGTGGGGCATTTGATCTGGGCTTTTTTGTCTTGTTAGAATGACACAGGACTCCAGAGTCTGGGACTAGCTGGTTACTTAATAGACTACAAAGCACTAAACAAATAGCCGTAGCTGCTGTTGTCACCTAGTTCAGCTTAGGGCAAGGAAAATGAGAACTCAGAGAGGTTAAACAATGTGCCCAGGGTCACAAAGCTAGTAAGGGCATATCTGTCTATGCTTCCAAGAAACTCTGAGCTTCTCTACAGCTGGGTTACCGTTTATTCATCTCTGGAGTCATACTGGCTAGGAGTTCTCTCCTTGCAAGCTGTGTGACCTTGTGCAAGTTACTTTACCTCTCTGGTCCCCATTTTCCTCATCTGCAAAATGAAGATTACTTGGGACGATCAGCATAAAACACTTAGAATCTTGCTGGGCAAGTGGTTAAGTGCTCATAAATCTGCCTATATTATTACTACTATTAAATTTTCCCTAACACTTATATTTTAATGAGCAAGTTAATACTATATACAAATGTTAAGTGATCATTGAGGAAAATTTGGAAAACTCAGAAAAGCACCAGGAAGAAAATAAAAACCACCTACCAGCTTGCCTTCTAGGTGGGACTTGGCTGCAGGGGGTGGTGAATCCAGCCAAAGGGAAATGCACGCGTGAAGGCCCTCAGGAACCTGGGCATGGCCGGGCCACTAAGATTTGGATGGCCTGTCTG
>NW_020175018.1:8108749-8122746 GCF_003031525.2 Neophocaena asiaeorientalis asiaeorientalis | reverse complement strand
CCCGCCCCGCCCCGCCCCGAAACCGGCCGCCCCTCGGCTCCCCAGCCTTCTCTGACCACCACCCCCCCAGCACCCCAGGGACTGCCCACACTTCGCTAGAGCCAGTTGCCCCCTTTATCACCTGCAGGCAGCATGGGGGTGGGGCTGCACACGGATCTGGCCGCTTCTGGCTCCACCATTTGTTTGAAAGTTGGAAGTCACAGCCGGTCCTTGCAAATTATGTTTCCTAATCTGTAAAATGGGGCTGATGGTAGGACACCTCAAAGCTAGATGAGCCGATGTGCTGTGAAGCCGAGAGGCGCTCAGTGAACCCTAGAGATGATTCTCATAGTGGGGCAGCCTACTCCACCTTTGGACAGCTCTGGTTGGCCTGGAGGCTCATCCCCTCCAGTTTCCTGGAACAAGGCTTGGGCCCGTCTGCGAGAGATGAAGTGACCCTCTTCTCCCAACTCCCACCGCAGCAGCTACAGGCCAGAGATCTGGGGGTGGGGTTTTCATCCTGGACTGTAAGGAGAGAGGCCTTTGAGTCCGGAGACCCAAGCTTCAGGTTTGCTTCTGGCGTGTTGTGCTGACATACAAAGTTTCCTTTTCTCTCTGGGCCTCAGTCTCCCTAGTTTCAAGATGGATATTGGACTAGAAAGATCCCTAAATCTCTTCTGGCTCTGATACTGTGATTTCCCAAGACAGGCTCAGAGACAGGGTCCAGGTCTTCCTGGGATCATGGGGGCTGAGTCATAAAGTGTCTGCCCCGTCCCCAGTGCCTCTGAGGAGGAACTAGTCTAGACGTCCCCAGAGTGTTCTTGGCCATGGCCACAGCAGATCCATCACTTTCTCCAGCCAGGATCAGGGCTGAGTGGGTCTAGGTGGGGAGCAAATGAAGCTGGGGTGGTCTGAAGTTACCTGCAAGTAACTGGGCAAGTCAGTTGTGGAGCTGGGATGGAAGTCCAGGAGTTAGAGGTTCCCCCACACCACGGCTCAGGAGTGACTCCAGGCTCCTTCCATACCTGGACCAACCGGGACTACCCCTAGTCACAACCTTGCCAATTACACTCCAGCTCTCACAGTCAGGCCTGACTCCAGACTCCTACCACGCAGGGAACCTGAAGGCTTATGGTCTCAGGACTCCTTTACTGACCAGCCCTCAGTTTTGGCTACTGGTTTACTTTTTAATCTTAAACACACACATGCCCATTATAGAAAATTAAGAAAAGATGGTTAAGCAAAAAGAAGAAAATAAAGACCACTTCGAATGCCACCACCCCTCATATTCTAGTGTCTATCTTCCCAGATTTCGTTCTATGTCTGTATGTTGGAGTGTTTGTTTAGTGTTTTTCCTAATTAAAAAAATTATGAACAGTGGTGGAATTCCTGGAGATTTTTATTTTCTTCTTTGTGCTTATCTGAATTTTCTGAGGTTTTGGCAAGGAGCATGTTATTACCTTTGCATTGCAAAAAATGAGGTTCTAAAAACTAAAATGGGAATACATCTAGTGTGATTATAAAAGTAATGTAAATGGAAAGAGAATAACTAACGTATACTCCAGTTAACAAAGTTAAACCTTAGAGAAATAAGGTGATGAGACACGTGATTGTTGAAAAAACTTCAAAAGTTGCAGAAACATTGAAAGTAGAGTCTTCATAATTGCACTCCCTCCTGCTAACACTTTGGTGTATATCCTTCCAACCTTTTTTGCTCCCATCCGTTTTTACAAAATTAGGATCACAGTTCTGTAACCTGCTTGCTTCCCACCTCCGCCAGCCCTTGGTTTCCCCAGTTTATCAAGGAGGGAGCCCAATTTGGGGCGCTAGAGTCAGCCAGCTGTCAGAATACCAGTCGAAAGGTCCAGAGCTGGGATTTTCTTCTCTCTGAACCTCAGTTTCCTGCGCTGTAACACGAGGATAATGTCGCCCGTGCTCAGGGCTGTGAGACATAAAGGGCACACCGAAAGAGAAGCGTCTGGTACTGAGCAGACGCTCAGAAGTGGAAGCCCCTTCCCCAAAGACTGAGCTCAGGGACTAGGACCCTGGGATCCCCCCTCCCAGCCCACTCCGCTCCCGACACTTCCAGGGACCAGCTCCCCCCACCCCCGTCCTTTCCAGGCTGCCACTAGAAGAGATGGGGACGCGTGGTCAGCCACTTCTGTCGCCCTCAGGGAACGGCCTCACGCTGGAGGGGGCAGTGCCCTCGGAACAGGACAGTCAGCCCAAGCCGGCCAAGCGCGCGCGGACGTCCTTCACCGCCGAGCAGTTGCAGGTACCTTGGCGGGCCGCGAGTGGCCGGGTGTGGGCCGGGCCTCGGAGTGGGCGGGGCTGAACGGGCCTCCTGACTCCGCCCCTCTGCCCGACCCGCGGGTGGCGGGGAGGGGCTGTAGCTGTCTGGGGCGTGGCCTCCGGGCCGGAGCCTCTGATTGGGCCGGGGCCTTGGCGACCTCGGCGGGCTCGTGCCTCACCGCCCCGCGGCGCCTGGCAGGTTATGCAGGCGCAGTTCGCGCAGGACAACAACCCCGACGCGCAGACGCTGCAGAAGCTTGCGGACATGACGGGCCTCAGCCGAAGGGTCATCCAGGTGGGGCCGGGGGTGGGCGGGGCCTTCGGGTCTGGGGCGGGGCCTAGGGACCTTGGGGGTGGGCCCTCGAGCGCGTAGCTGGGCTGCGGAGCCGCGGGTTCGGGGCGCACGTGGCTGCCCTTCCTCAGTTGGCGACGAGGCAGTCCCTCCTGGGGTCCCCCGGCGGCGCGTCCGACTCTTTTCCGCGAGGCTGAGGCTGCTGAGGCTGTCGTTCCAGGTGTGGTTTCAAAACTGCCGGGCGCGTCATAAAAAGCACACACCACAGCATCCCGTGCCGCCCTCCGGGGCGCCGCCGTCCCGCCTCCCCTCCGCCCTGTCCGACGACATCCACTACTCCCCGTTCAGCAGCCCCGAGCGGGCTCGCATGGTCACCCTGCACGGCTACATTGAGAGTAAGTGACCGCCACAGCCTGGTCGCCCGGCCTGTGGGAGAGGGGGGTGTAGATGAGCGCTCGTGGGCGGCGGAGGCATGGGGAGCCTCGTGCGTGCAGACGAGGGTTCCGCAGTCCCTCGGACCTAGTGGTTGTGGAGAGGAGTTAAGTGCCCTGGCTCTGCCTTAGAGGGACTCGACCCTTAGTAGAGGCAAGCTATTAAGCCGTTCAAAAAATATTGGTACTTTCCAAACATCCACTTGGTGCCAGGCCCCGGGGACTAGGGAGAGAACAAGATGGCTAAAGTCCTGTCCTGGGGAGCCTGGGTTCTGGTGGGAGAGACATGGAACAATACGAGATAGATGAGCGTGTGGTGTTAATTGTGGTGATTCCTGTAGTCAAGATGCTGGCTGGGAGTGTCTGGAGATGTTGCCTGTCAGTGGGCTGAGACCAGAAGGATAGGTAGGAATTCGTGAGACACAAGGAGTGGGGAAATAGGGGTGCAGGCAGCAGAGGAACCGAATGTAGGCAGAAAGCGTGGCATGGGTGCGTTTGGGGTTGCAGAAGAAAGCCAGGGTGGCAGGAGTACCCAAGGTTGTGAGGCCGTGGGCAAATCACCTGACCTCTTTGAACCTCAGTTTCCTCATCTGTAAACTGGGACATTAATAATGCCTACTTCACAGGGTTATGAGGATCCACTCATGTGTTCAGTTAATATTTTTTGAGTGCCTTCTGTGCCTTCTGGGATACAACTGAAAACACAACAGACCAAAGCCTGTGTGCTCCCAAGGCTCACGCTGCAGGACAGGAGAGGGGGGAAAGAGAATAAACGAATAAAGGATGGAGGGCAGGCATGTCAGTGGGGACTGAGCACTGTGGTGGAGAGGGGGTGGCAGGTTGTGGTGGAGTGACCTTCGAGCAGGAACCTGGGGGAAAGAGAGAGAGTAGGCTTGTGCATTTCTGGGGGATGGACATTCAGTGAATCTGCTGTTGAGCAGGTGCTTATCACAGATTTTCTTTCCCTTTGAGGTTGTTTCTATTGATTGTTTCCTCAAAGCTGGGCATGACCAGAAATATAGCAGTGATGACAACATACCCACAAACTCAAACCCTCCCTCTCTGGCTCCAAGGGAAAGAGAAGGGAGGTCAGGGAGAGCACAGCTGTGTCCTGAGTCCCTGCCATGTGCCAGGCACTGTCCTACCACATGTTTCTAAACATCACCATCCCATTGTACAGATGAGGAAACCAAGGGCCAACAGTAAGTTAGTGGGAGCCAGGTTCCTTAATGATTGAATGTGGGCTTTAGCATCTGACTGTGGGGCTTCGGATCCCGTCCCTGTCACTTACTAGCTGTGTGACATTGGGTAAGCTTCTTAGCATCCTTGAATTCCAGTTTCCTCATCTGTAAAAAATGAGGACAGTAAGAATCCAAGCCCTTTTAAAAAACGGAAAGAATATGTATCTCAAAGCAGTGTTGCGAGCATCAAATGAGATCCTTGACTTAACGTCCTCGGCATTTAGTAAGTGCTGGATGAGTACTAGCTGCCCTTGTGGAGGTGGCAGTGGCTCTGGTTGGTGGAGCTGAGAGTGTAGAGCCCTGCTCACCGTGCCAGGCTTTCAGTTGGAAACAGTGTCTCTTTGTTCTGTTCCATTTCTGAACCATCTGCTTAGTAGGAGGGACTTTTTTCCCCCTTTCTTTTTGAAACAATGACATGTTTAGGCTGCAGAGAGCCCATTGATGATCTAGTTCATCTGTTAAAGGAGCCAAGGACCAGGGGCTCTCTAGGTACCAGGAGTCTGGGCCACCAGCCGGCACTTGCTGTGGAGTTGGTAATGGATCTAGGTGGCCCTGTGGGGAGTGCGGCCATGGCCTCGGGAGCTGTGCCGGGCCTCTGCCCACACAGTTTGTCGGCCAAGTCTAGAACTGTCTTGGACACCTAGAGAAGGGGCTGAGGTACCCTTTCCTTTTCCCCTTAAGGCGAACCCAGCTCAGGGCAGGGGGCATCAAGGGTGTTTGGACCTGCTGTCTCTTGCTGCGTGACTGAAGGTCACCCTAGCACTCTTCTTTGCCGTGCACTAAATTCACAGGTTCCTGAGCTTCCCGGAGACTTCGAACTTGGAATATGATAAAAAAAACTTTGGAATCAGATTCCAGAAATATGCACACACGCAGTTTCCCATGTAATCTCAGGCTGTTTGTGGACCCCTAAAATCCCCCAGGTTAAGAATTCCCCATCTTATACAACCACCTTATTCTACAGACGAGGGAACTGGGGCTCAGAAAGGAACAGTGACTTGTCCTAAGTTACATATCAATTGTAAGTCTCTGTACAAAGCTCTTTCCCCTCTGACCAAAGCGGGTGAAGTGCAGAGAAGAGCAAGGCCATAGACTTCTCCACTGTAGTGGTAAAGAGGCTGAAGCATGAGAGATTTGGGTCAGACATAAGGATGGACTCCCCCCACCCCCGCCACCGCCATTTTAGATGTTGTACAGAGACCCATTCAACAAATTAGATGCCATGCCTCATTCTAGATCCTGGAAATCCACAAAGATCTAGAATCTAGAAAACAGACAAAAATTCCTCCTTACATTGGAGCTTGCATTATAGCTGGCAAAGACAGATAATATCAAATAAAAAATAAAAAATATACAGTAAGTCAGATGATGGTAAGTGCTAAAGAGGAAAAATAAAGCTGAGAAGGATGACAGAGAGGGTAGGGTTGGTGTTGGGTTGCAATTGTAAATGGATGGTCAGGGAGAGCATCATAAAGAAGGTGACATATGAGTGCAGAGTCCTCTAGGGTGTGGGGGTAAAGCCTTGGTGATTCTTGGGAGATAAGAAGGTACAGTGCACCAAGGGAGGATTCTAGTGGATGGGGTACAGCCTTGCATGTAGGAGGTGTTCTGTACATATTCGTTTCTTTTTCTTTTTTTACTTTTTTAATTTCAATGTTGATTTACAATGTTGTGTTAATTTCTGCTGTACAGCAAAGTGATTCAGTTACATATATATGTGTATATATGTATATATACATACACACGTTCTTTTCTTTATATTGTTTTCCATTATGATTTGTCAGAGAATGTTGAATACAATTCCCTGTGCTATACAGTAGGACCTTGCTGTTTATCCATTCTATATATAATAGTTAGCATCTGCTAACCCCAAATTCCCACTCCACCTCTCTCCCACGCAGCCCGCCTTGGCAACCACAAGTCCGTTCTCAATGTCTATGAATGTGTTTCTGTTGCACAAAAGTTCATTTGTGTGATAGTTTAGATTCCACATATAAGTGGTATCATATGGTATTTGTCTTTCTCTTTCTGACTTACTTTACTTAGTATGATAATCTCTAGTTGCATCCATGTTGCTGCAAATGGCATTATTTCGTTCTTTTTTATGGCCGAGTAATATTCCATTGTATATATGTACCACATCTTCTTTACCCATTCATCTGTCGATGGACATTTAGGTAGTTTCCATGTCTTGGCTATTGTGAATAGTGCTGCTATGAACATAGGGGTGCCTGTCCATACTCATTTATGAGTTTATTTATCAGTGAGCTAGACAGTTATCGTGTAACACTTTATAGCTCATAAAGAATTTCACGTAGAAAAATGGTACCCTATTGAAATTTTGCCCAGGACCACCCAGCTGGTAAGTGGCAGAGGTGAAACTGGCCCCAGGGCTCCAGCCTACCGAGCCTGGGGCTGGTGGGATCCTGCATGGAGGCTGGGGGATGGGCTCCAAGGCATCCTCTCGTCCACAGGTCAGGTACAGTGTGGGCAGGTGCACTGCCGGCTGCCTTACACCGCGCCCCCCGTCCACCTCAAAGCCGATATGGATGGGCCACTCTCCAACCGGGGTGAGAAGGTAAACGGAGCTGGGTTGGGTTGGGTGGGTCAGAGCCACCTTGCCAGGAATGGCTTCCTGGCAGGATTCTCATCGCCGAGCAGGCACCATGCCACTTTGTGGCAGACCCTCTGCCCAGACACTCAGGCCCCCACTGTGCACCCGAGGCAGTACTCCCTCAAGCAGGCGCCAGTGTGTTCAGCGCGCATGGCCAGCCTCCTCACAGCGCGCCCGCCCGTGGCTGGCCTTCTCTTTTTCAGATTTGTGGATTTAGTTACTTTGCTCAAACTTGGCGGTCCCGAGGAGGGCTTATATATCACACACCACCCCGCCTCCCACCATCTCACGGGTTTCTCCTACTTCCTCCTTTGTATTCCTGTCTGTTGGGAGTGAATATCCCGAGCTGGTGGGGCCCGGGGACAGCAGGCCAGCCAGTGACCGTGGTCAACTGGTAAGGCCTCCTTTGTGGAACCCGATCTCTGGTTGTCTCAAGCATTAGGACTGGACACCCAGAACGGTGCTTGGACATCGCCCAGTCCAGTGGCTTGAAAGCTTTGTTTTAAGCCCGGGAACCTGTTTGTTTACTCTTTTCCATAACACAAGATGCAGATGAAAGGGGGTGGAGCTGCTCTGGGTGAAACTGCGGAGTGAGTAGGGCCCTCACCTCCGGCTCAGCTCCCAGACACTTCCCAGCGAGCCTTGAAAGCCACTGCTCTCAGACACCCTCTCATTTTAGAGACGGGGCAATTGAGGCCCAGGTGGCTCGAGGTCACAGAGCCTGAATGAGAACTTGTGCCTTGATTCGTTCACTCATTCAGCCGACATTCACTATGTACTGACTGTGCCCGCAAGCCCCGAGTCAGTTGCCAGGAGCACAGAGATGAGGAAGGCATATAGTCCCTGCCCTCGAGGAGGCCAACAGTTGCAACAAAGGGTGATCAAACTGCGACGCAGAGGCCAAGGGAGCTGGGGGGTGGGGCGCAGCTCGGGAGAGACACTGGAAGGCTTCCTGGACGCAGGCACGTCTGAACCTCAGAGTTCAGCCAGGAAGGCGTGAGCCGCCACGGCTCTCAGGCAACCCAGAGCAATTCATTGCTGCTGGCACACAGGCTTGGGAGGAAAAAGAGTGAGAGGCGGAGGCCTTGGGCTGCCAGGTGAAGGTGTGTGGACCGCATCACTATAGTGGTCCTCGGAGAGGCAGGGAGCCCCGGGAGTCATTGGGTGTGCTGGGCCAGGGAGACAGGGCCAGGCCTTCGAGCTGAGTGCAGTCTTCATGTGCCTCAGCATCATTGGGGCAGCTTGTAGAGATGCAGATTTCCCAGCCTCGCCCCTAGAGAGCTGGTGGGGAGTTCTGGGACGGGACCCCGGGATCTGCGGGTGTAATACCCAACCCCAGTGATTTTGGCAGGCAGACAGGCGTGGGACTACTCCTCCAGGACAGCCCCTCTTACTCTGCCTCCTAATTAAACACCTGCTGTGTGCTAGGCTCTGTGCTGGGCTCTGTGCTGGGTACCGTGGGGAAAGTAGATGGTGCGGAGGTACGGACAGCCCAGTAGGACCAGTAGGTTTATAAGTAAATGGTAGTACATATTCAGCCCCACATCCCGCAGACCCCAGTGGCGGGTGAGCACGCCCCAGGAACGTCCCCTCCAAGATAGTCATACAGGAAGGGCTGCTTTTGGTTGAAGCACTTTACACATGTTGTCTGATGCCACCCAATCACCCTGTGGATATGAGGATGGCATCGTCATGGTAAAGATGAGGAAACAGAGGCTCAGAGAGGTGACACAGTTTGTCCGGGGCTGCAGCAAGTCTGTCAGACTCTGAAGTCCGCCTGGTTCAGTAGTGACCTCCTTCTGCGCCGCGCTTTACAGTTTACACAGCGCTCTCTGACCTCGCCCTTCACTGTCGCCCTAGGAGGAGGACTGTGGTTGATGCCGTTTCATAACTGCAGAAACTGGGTCTCAGTCAGAGCAGCAGCTTGCCCAGGGTCACACAGTGAGCGTGGGTACAAGCTGGCCTCCATCCTAGGACTGCCTGCCTCGGAGCTGCCCCCGTCCTGTGGGAGAGTTTGTCCTGTCAGACCTGGCACCGGGACTGCAGAGGCGAGCTGGCGTGGTCCCTGTCCTCAGGGAGTGGGTGGGTGGCTTAGAGCAGGAGGCAGGCAGCCACATCCCAGCTTGACAGGGCAGTTGCGGTGAGGGATGCACGTGGCCTTCGAGGATTCAGAAGAGGGAGTGGCCAGCTCTCAGGAAGAAGCGGGGGACATGAGGAGCCCGTGCCGAGGCAAGGAGGCTTGGAGGGACCTGGATTTGAGGGATGGTGGGGGGTTTAGTGCGGCTGAGGCCTTGGGTGGGGTGGGAGCTGACAGGGGGTCACATAATGAAGGCCTTGCACCTTCAAGCAAGGGGCCTGGGCATTATCTGGAGGGGAGAGGGGAGCCTTGCAACAGATTAGGGCTGGGCTCAGCTCTTGGAGGTGAGCCCTCGTCTCCTGGTTTCTCAGCTAAGCCTGTGGTTATGTCTGGTTCAGCCTGAAGGATGAGCCGGTCTGGGGTCTGGCAGCTTTGGCCGTGGAAGTTTTCTGGCCCCTGGGTTTGGCTGCTGAGCCAGAGTTTTTCTCTTGCTGGGCCATATCCCCAACTTCATGTCCAGCGGCTCTGCAGAAAAATGTCTCCGCCTCCTCCATGACCTTCCACCCTCTCACTGCCAGACCTTCCTGCCAGCGGCCAGGGACCTTTTCTGTCCACATCTTGCCAGCCTGGCGGGCTGTGTGTATGACCAGTCAGTGCAGAACTGCATGGGCTTTCTCCCAAGTCCCTCCGGGCCTGAGCCAGCCTAGTGAGGAGGAGACTCAGGGCCCCCTAGGGCAGCCCCCTGAACCCACTCATCAAGACCAGCACTGGCCTGGCCGGGAGAACAGTGCTCTGAGCATCTGGGGTAGCACCCTCTGCCTCCACCACATCATCATTTGGCCACACCTGCCTGTGAGCTTCCTGGACCCCATTTTTTTTTTTTTTTTTTTGGTACACGGGCCTTTCACTGTTGTGGCCTCTCCCGTTGCGGAGCACAGGCTCCGGACGCGCAGACTCAGCGGCCATGGTTCACGGGCCCAGCCGCTCCGTGGCACGTGGGATCCTCCCAGACCGGGGCACGAACCCAAGTCCCCTGCATCGGCAGGCAGACTCTCAACCACTGCGCCACCAGGGAAGCCCCAGGACCACATTTATTCCCGGTCATGGGCCCAGATCCCACAGTTCAGAGCTTGGAAGGCTCTTAGAAATCAGGGCCCGGCCGTTATCGATCAGATGGAGAGACTGAGGCTTATGGAGGGGAAGCGTCTTTCAGAGTCACCCCTCTTGAGAGAGCTTCTGTTCGGAAGAGTCCAAAGTCAGGCAGACATCCCAGAGACCAGAGGGGAGCACGGCCCAAGGTGGGGTGAGTGGGCGAGGCCGTGTGATGTGGGCTCTGGAGTCAGGCAGACCGGACCCCAACTCAGCCACCTTTTCTCTTTGAGACCTGGGAACACACCCACTGTGTGTCAGGCACCTGGCGTGTCTGAGCCACCTGCCTGTCGAGGTGCTTGGCTGCATGAAGGGCTTGGCCTGTTGCCTGGTAGGCACCGCTGGTAACTGTCAGGGTGGCCTGGAGAGGAAGAGACAGTGGGTCTAATGAAGAGAGCTTGTTCAAGAACCTAGGCCTGGGTTGCAGTGCTGGGTCCACCTCTTCCTGGCTGTGTGATTGCGGGCTCACTGAGTTTCACCTCCCCGGCCTCAGCGGCCTCCCCTGTAAAGAGGAGATGGTGGTGGGACACCCTCGTGGGGCTGAGGTGAGGCTTCTGTGAAATCATGCAGGTGTGCACTGTGCCCAGTGCCGGGTACAGTGCCCAGGAGACACTTGCTGCTGCTCTTGGATTTCACCAGCTCCTCCCCATTCTGAGAGAGAGGTGTTGTCATCCCCATTTTATAGATGAGGAAACAGGCTCAGAGAGGGGGAGTGAGTTACCCAGGGCCCCGCAGCAAGTAAGTGTCTGCGCCAGGATTTGAGCCTAGATGTGGGCCCTGGGCCCGCCTCCTTCTCCATGCCTTCGAGGACTTCTGGGGCGCTACCAGGTGGGGCAGGCCCTGGCTCAGCCCCCTCCCACGCCCTCCTCTTGCAGGTCATCCTTTTTCAGTACTAACGCTGCCGGCACTTCCGCATCTGAGCATGGGCGCCCGGCAGCTGCCCCTCAGCCGCTGAAATCCGGAGTCCGAGCCGCTGCCAGGGATCCACCCGCTCTGCCTCCACCCCTCATCCGCCATCCTGCCCACCACGAGCTGGGCCCCTGGGCCTGGCCTTCCCCTCTCCTGCCGAGAACCAGAACCCGCCAGGAGCACCGCGGAGCCCTCCTCCCTGAAGGCAGAGCTCCCTGAAATTTGGAGCCAGGGTGAAAACAACAGCCTGTGTTTCCCATTTAGACAGGAGTCGTCTTCAACTTAAGCTGATTACAGTAGCAAAAGGCCGAATTGAATCGCACGACGCCAACAGCCTTCCAATTTACAGGTTTTCTTTCCTCCCATATTGGCCTTTATTTACTACTTCCTTGGAACCATCTCTGAATTCTGAATAGCGGACAACCCCCAATGTTATCCACTCTGTTGCTTTTGTTTGGAAAACTCTACAGTGTTTGTGGGATGTCCCCAAAGGAAAGCTATGTTCTAATTTTATCATTTCCATCTGTCTGGTTATGTCAAGTTAATTCAGAGAGAGAAGAGACACTGACCAACCCTGAGAGGCCCAACAGGGCACAGAAGGAGGCCTGCCCAGGGGAAAAGCGGGGGCCGGCGGGAGGGGGCGGGGCAAGGACCCCCATGGGTTTGGAGGCCCAGGAGAAGGATGCGGCACACTGGACTGGGAGAAGTACTAGCCATTTTAAGGAGAGGACAGAGGAAACTCGGGGTGTGTGTCGGGGACCCTGCTTTCACCTAGTTATCCAGCATATGTGCAGGAGACATAGCGGAGGTGGTGTTTGATCTGTGTGGTGACATTTCTGAACGCTTGGACAAGTTAGAATTGGGGACCGTTGTTGGCTACTTGACTCCTGATGGGGGTGCTTGGGCCACGTCTTCTTTGGGGGGACCTCTCATGGGGGAGCTGGGGAACAGAGCCCAGGGAAAGGGCAGAGCTTTCACTCTGGACCCACCTTTGAGTAGAAAGAGAGTGCCTGCTGCCTAGGTGAGTGTACTTCTGGGGTGCTACCAGGCGGGGCAGGCCCTGGCTCAGTAGAAAGAGGGTGCCTGCTGCCTAGGTGGTAGCACCCTAGGATTCTAGCTGGCACTTCTGGGCTTCCCCACCAACCCTGCCCAGAGCCAGTCCCACTCACTCCAGAGAACGCAGGCCAGACACAGCTGTGCTCACATCCACCCTGTCCCGCTGCAGCTCTTCCACCCCAAACAAAAGGGCTTGGGCTACACACGACCATGATTTATGTTTTCAGGGGACCCCGTTTGTCCCAGGCTAATCCTGTAATTTTAGAATGACTTGGGTGTCCTGATGCATTTCCCACTAGAGGCTGCTAGTAAGCATGTTTCAGCCCAAGTCCTCCTTCCTGCTTTGATTAACCTGATACGTTGCTTTCGGAAGGAGACTCTAGGACAGGGAAAGCAAGTTCATGGTACCTAGGTGTCTGCTGCCCCGGTTTCACCCATGGCAGACATCGCTAATCGATCACAGCACTCTCTATCTCGCCGAGTCTGGATAAGGGTTCGGAATCCACATGCTTGAAGTTGGCACTTAACGTGAAAAACGATATGCTCTTCTTACTCTGGGACCTGAAGGAGGGCTGGGCCCGGGTGCAGCCCAAGAAGGGAACTTGCTTCTTTTCCCTTTCAAAGACAGTTCCAGCTGACTCAGGGCAAAGGAAAGACACCCCTCAGAATGTGATCAGTGCAGCTTGGTTCAGAACTCACCCGGTGAATAGAGTGTGCCTGGCCCTACCCTTGGAGCTGATGTTAACCGGAGCAGCTTGGGCCCAGTTCCTGGTGACTGGGGAGCTCTAATCTTTCCTTTGACGTGGTGCGTGGCCAGCCGAGCCATGCCCAGGGTCACCCAGTACCCGCTCTGCCTTGAGCCTCCCCCCAGGGTCTGTTCCTTGCGTGGATCACACGGTCGTAGCATGCTGTGGTTCAGACACGTCTCCACTAGCCTGTTAGAACAGCCTGGGAACGTACAGGCCATCAAGACTATTTATTTAAATACAAAACAAAAGGAGGAAAACACACACACGGAAAAAAATTGTAAGCACTTTTTTGTAAAACCAATGTCTGTTTTGTTACATACCTTTCATGTTGTGCTTTGTAAATGTCTTATTTGTGTAATAAATAAAGTTAATGCAAGTAGAAGTGCTGGCACTGACATCCGGAGCACGATGGAATTCCATTTCTTTCCTGCTCTCTGGTTAAGGGCTCAGGCTCAGGCCTGGCCCCCAGAATATCTGGGCTGCTAGACAGTGAAACCCCTTCCCGGAAGACTGGTTCTGTTTCCCAGCTAGGAAACTGAGCGTTGTAAAGGCATGGTGGTGGGTTTCTTCTCTAGTCTGAGCTGTGTAGGAAATCAGGCTGGCTGCTGTCCTCCGTCCCACTCCTGACCGCGCTCTGCTGGGCCCCATGCCAGCCCTGCAGCCTCAAAAGGGTCCAAGGGGGGCTCTCAGCCCAGCAAATGCTGGAGACAGACGGATCCCTCCGACGTGCTGTCCAGACGGAGGGGGGCATTTGAGCTGTACCCTTGGATGAGAAGTTCACGGAAATAAGTTCAATGGAGGAGATGCTGGGGGACCAGGGAGGGAGGCACAGAGGACCTGAGTGGGAGATGGGGGAGAATCTGATACTGCGAAGTGAAAGGGAATATGCAATGGGAGACAGGGCCACAGGGCTCCAGCTTCCGCACAAGTCTGGGTCTCATACTGGCCTCATCGGGTTCCAGAGCCACCCCTGTAATCTGCGGAGTGAGAGAGCGCATCCTTTTGCCGGCCGCCAGATGTTCTTATAGCAGCAGAACCTTTTGTGCAAACCAGAGCCCACCAGGAAGGGAGTGGAATGGCTCTGCCTGGCGCAGAGGCTTCCCCAGCGCCCCAGCCCCACCCCGTGGCCCCCCACAGAGTCACTCCGAAGCCTCAGCTCAGGGTGTACGTGGCCATCGCCCCTGCAGGGCCCCCCCGCCCCCGTTTAT
>NW_020175018.1:8044905-8108615 GCF_003031525.2 Neophocaena asiaeorientalis asiaeorientalis | reverse complement strand
TAGTTGTTGCATTCTCCATCCTTGACCCCATCCTTGCCCCTCCCCCTCCACTCTTCCAATCCATTTATCATTTAGATATTTAGAGATTTAGATATATGTGTATCTTTGAAAAGGAAGTTTGTGTGTGTGTGTTCCTTTACATGAATATACTTTATTTATTTTCAAAACACAGTTTGGAAACCCCCAGTGGACATCAGTCCTGTCATTCTACTGAGGTGAGTGACTGTTGCCTTGGCGGGGAAAGGTGATCCCCCATCCCTCTGCGGCGCAGCTGAGCGGGGGCCCAGGTCTCCCTTGACTCCTGGCTCTGCCCCAGCAGGCCGCTCATGGGGCCCTAGATCAAAGGCTAGCTTCCTGCCCTTGTGACCTTGGCAAAGCCCTCCCAGGCCCGACTCCCTCTCCTGAGCAGCCCTTGGTGAGCCAGGGGACAAGGCGCAGGGGGCTGCAGGGTTCGCAGCCTCTAAGGAGGGAAAGCTACGCAAAGATCCAGGTGATCCAGTTTGCTTGTGGCCCAAGTACAGCCCTGGAACATGTTACCACTTCCTCTGCTGGTTTTCAGCTGACACATGAGATCCCTGGGGGTGATTCTGAAGAATAATTACTCTGTCACAGCTAACGAATTAGTTTTTAAAGCAAGCGCGTATTGAATACCTGCTAACAGCCAGCTCCTTTATTGTATTATTTCATTCAATCCACATAGCTACCCTATGGGTTTAAGCATCATTATATATTTTACAAATGGGGAGACCGAAGCTCAGAGAAGTGAAGTGACTTGCCCAAGGTTGTATGATACCCTGTGATGGAGCTGGGATTCACACCCAGGTGTGTATGATGCCAAAGCTGCATTCTTTCTGTGGCACCCCACCGATTCCGTGCTTAGGGTAGGAAGCTCAGATAGGGAAGCTTCTGAGAGGAAGAGGCAGTCCTGGGTAATCATTTCTGGGCTTACAGGAAGATAGCAGCTGTGAGCCTGGGCAGTCATCCTATCCTACTGCCCTGTGAAATCAAGACTGGTAAGGCAGGCAGCTTGTAGTAAACAAACAAACAAACAAACAAAAAACAGCTGGGCTTCATCTTCAGGAAGACTTGGATTCAAATGCTGTGTGACCTAGGGCAGGTCACTCAGTTTCTCTGAACCTCAGATTTCCCATCTCTAAAAGGTAATGCTAAGCCCTTTCTTACAAGGCTGTTATGTGGAGCTGAGATAACATAACCACACTGCCCGCACGCATGAGTTGCTCATTCAATTACATTTGTCTATCATTATAAGGTGATGGCTCTCAAACTTCCATATGCGTAAGAAATACCTGAGAATGCAAACTGCTAGACCCCAGTCTCAGCGATTCTGATTAGCAGGTACTAGGGTGGGGCCCAGGAAGAGCTCATTCACAATTTTGCCCAGGTGATTGTGATGCAGGTGGAGTGAGGGTCCCACTCCAAGAAATAGTCTAAGGAAAGTACACTTAGGGCCACTGATGGCAGAAAGCATTTATTCCCGAGTCAAAAGTCAGGTTCTAAAACTACAGCCTGCTCCCTGGGCCAGCCAATGCCAGGGGCACAGAAGGAAGCTTGTGACCGAGGGGGCTTAGTGCTCACGGCTTGGGCTTAGGACCCATGGTCTCGTCCCAGCCCTTCCGACACGTCCGGATGATCCACTCGTGCTCGTCATCATCTGCAAGAGAGGAGGAGGGAGAGGCGGTCGTGCCCTGCGCCGGGAGCCCCCAGGCGGGGTCTTGGGGCTGGGGTGCATGTTGGAGGTGGACCTTGCTGACGGAGCCAGGCACAACATGGATGGGCCGCTCTGAGCTGGGCCCGTGCCCAGTGTGACATCCACCAACGTCACCCCCGGGACAGCCGGTCGAGGCCTTCGTTTCTTTTCTGGGTTTTCCATTCTGGACGCTTCAGAGAACCTGTGGTTTCCCAGGGGGCTGACACCCTCTGTTTGCCCAGGTCCTTTCGGTGGGGAGAGGAGAGGAGGATCTGGGGGTCCTGTAGGCCCACATGCACTTATCTCCCTTAACTTAATCCTCATGACCACCCGATGGCAGCAAGCCCACCTTTCTGTGGACGGACTAACAGGCTCAGAGGATGAGTCGCTAGTCCACAGCCACAGTGTTGGTACGTGGGAGAGCCCAGAACTTGAGGCCCGGGGCTGTCTGAGTACAAGGCCTGTGCTGTTTTTAAACCTCAGAGAGAGAGAGTTGAGTGGGACACATCCCTTAGTCCACAGCACACTCTCTGTGCCAGGCCCCTCTGCGGGCTGACTCTATTTTCATTTTTCCCCTTTATCCTCCAGAGCCACACCCAGCCCCTCCCCCTACCACGACAGAGACCCACTCCAATGGCGGGATATATACCCCTAAAAATGCACGTAGCTCTGTAAAATATGTACTGTTGTTTTGTGTGTGAATGGGGTTTCAATTTACATAGATGGCATTGTGCTGTGAATTTCACTGTGCCTCACTTTTTTCACTCAACACTACATTTTCAAGATCTATTCTTGTTGCGGACATCTAGTTCTTTGCTCCTGACTGCTGCCTAATATTCCATGGTGGGCTTCCGTCATGTTGTACTACCCATCCTCCCAGGGGTGGGCACGCAGGTTGCCTCCACCTCCGGTGACCGGGAATGACGCTGGGACAAACGTTCTTGGGTCCATCCCTTCGTGGATATGTGGGAGAATTTCTCTGGGATTATATTCCAGGAGGAGGGTTACGGAGCCGTGCACATACTTCATTCCCCAGGACTCCCAGCGAAGCCCATGTTTTTTTCCCCAGAGCCGCAATGCCTGCCTGCGGTCCTTCCCTCGTTCCTGCCTTCCCTCTTCCTGGGGATAAAGAGCCCCGGCCCAAACCCCTGCCCTCGAGCAGCTGTCCTCAGGGCGCAGCACCAGAGTCTCTTGACTCCTACCCTCACCCCCTGCCTAGCTCAGTGCCTCCCTCCCGAGAGGTGGGAGTATGGAATTACTCGTCCTCCTTGGGTGCCAAATGGCAGAAGCTAGACATAAAAGACACTCCTTGAGAGCTGAAACGCAGAGGGCCTGAGATATCCTACCCTCCGAACCAGAGCCGCCTGCCAGGAGCCCTTTCCTCTCCTGTGACAGCACCACTCCCTGGCCCAGGGAAACAAGGCTTATTGTCAGCCTACTGTGTGCTCTGTAATTTACAAACGTCGATCTGAGTTTTTTGTGAGAGCCCAGTAGGGTACGAAAGATTACCTCCACTTTACAGAGGACGAGCCTTACCTCGTGTCCACGGCCAGCAGAATTTAAGCCAAGGCTCATCAGACCCCAAAGCCTTATGTGCTGGTGAAGCGCACTTTTGCCACACCGAGAGCGGCCTGGTTGATAATTACAGTTCCGAAGTCTCCGGGCTATTCGAATCGGTGCAGCTGCAACCTCTTCAGTGGTAACCCTGAAACCAGACCAACTGGGTTTATTGTGCTGAACCAGTCCTCAGGCCCCTCCCTGATGGTTACAAATTGACAGCAATGGACTTAACAGCCCTCTTCACTACCCCTTTCACTCTCTACCTGGCCGCTCAGTCACCAATTTGAATGACAGATGCCTCCCCTCCCAGCAGCTGCTCCCCAACCCTCCCCTCCACCTCCGCTGTGCCGCGAGGCGGCTCCCCTGTCCCTGCCACGCCAGGGTGAGGCTGCCCAAGCACATTTCATCAATATTTAAAATGGAATTAAACCTGCAGCTTTGATTAATGCCTCCCAGATCCCGGCAGTTGTGATTACTATTTTGCAAATTGCGATTGTTGGAATATGTTAATATGATTGTCTGAGAACATCTTCACCTTCTAGGATAATTTTCCCCCTTTTTCGGCAGGACGAGAGGGGGAGAGGAGGGGAAAAAAAGATGGGGAAAAAAACACCCCGCAAACTCTTTAATCAATTGTAAATTATTACCCTCGGCACAATTGCCGGTGGTTCAGAGGAAGGGGAGGGAGATTTCTGGTTTGGTGCATTTATCCTGAAAAGTTTTGGCCCCCACTGGCCCAGTAATTCCACCCTGGGATGTTATGGGAATAATCTATTTGTCTCGGTACTATTTAGAATCAAGAAAACTGAAATAACCTATGCTTCTAAAAACAAGAGGATGATTACTTTGTTGTATATTCATTCATCTAACAGATAATTTCTAAACACTGACTATGTGCCAGGCATACCGCTAAGTTTGGGGGGCGGGTGGGAGACACCATGTGCCACATGAGAATTTAGCAGCCACTGAAAAAATATGGTTAGGAAGTCTGTATAGCAACATAGGAGGAATGTTTCTGATATTATAATAAGCAAAAAAAAAAAAGATGGAAGGAGGTAAGAAACAAAATTACATAGTATAATCTGTGTAAAAATTGCGCACAGAAGAAAAATTAAAAATAATAAATTGAACGTGAATCATGGTCAGCTCTGAGCAGTGGGGCTAGAGAGGTTCTTCTGTTTTTGGTATTTCCCAAATCTTTCATTAATGTGTATCCACAATAGAAAATAAAAATAATCATCGGCTTTTTTCCTACCCTCTAATTTATTGCCTTGGTAATTTCATGCATTTTAGTAAATAAAGTAAAATGTTTCTAGGTTCCTAGAAACACCAATAGGGTTCTTGAATTTCTAAAAAGTAAAAAAATATTGGTAAAAATGCACAAAAATTGGAGAATAGACAGATCTCCCGCGCAGAAGAATTCCAAACAATTTATGTGGATAGCCCGCCGTCAAGGAGATGGGGCATAACTCCCTGTTCCTTAGATGTGGGCTGCATAGTGATTTCCTCGTAAAAAGGATGGTATAGGAAGGGGGTAAAGAACCAAAAGAAGAGCAACTTTTCAATGAAGAAACCTGACAAACACACCTCATCCAAGTGATCAAGGTCAACATCAGCAGTGATAAGCCGTGTGGATAGTGTATAGCCTTGATATGATGAAAATGGCACTTACCTCTGTGGTCTTCCTCCCCCAAACCCACAACCCCAGTCGAATCATGTGAAAACCATCAGACAAATTCCAATCAAAGGACATTTTACAAAACACTTGACCAGTACTCCTCAAAAGTGTCATCGAAAACAAGGAAAGCCTGAGAAACTCTCACAGCGAAGAGGATCCTAAGGTGAAGAGACAGCTAAATGTAATGTGGTGTCATGGGTGGGACCCTGGAACAGAAGAGACATTAAGGAAAGGTGGAGGAAATCTGAATGAAGTATGGGCTTTGGTTATTTTTATTTAGTTAATAAAAATGTATCGATATTAGTTCATTAATTGTGACAGATGCATGGTACAATATAAGATGTTAATAATAGGGACACTGGATGTGGGGTATAGTGGGAACTCTCTGTACTATCTTTTCAATAATTCTGTATATCTGAAATTGTACTAAAATAAAATGTTTATTTTAAACAAATGCCTGAAAATCCAGTGTGCTCTGTAAAAGGTGAGGTTATCATGTTCTCCAAGAGGAGTGGAAACCTTTTCACATACCCAACCATCCAAAATAAAGTCCTTCACGCCCTTTCCTCTGTCCTGGGCCCTGCACTTCACAATTTATGATTCTACACAAATATGGAGAACAAACTAGTAGTTACCAGTGGGGAGAGGGAAGGGAGGAGGGGGCCATACAGGGGTTGGGGGGGAAAGGGGTTATTATGGGATTATATGAAGTCATATGTATGAAACTTGAAAATTGTAAAAGCACTATAGAACTTAAAGAATCTTTCATTCAATAAAAAAATTTATGAGCCTACACTTACTTGCAGATTTCCTTATATAGTTTTCTCTCCCACTGGGCTGTAAACTTAATGCAGAGACTATGTCTGCCTGTTGACCACTGGACCCAGCGTGCCGTAGGCAACCAACGACTGCTTTGCCAGTTGAAGTCTGGAATAAGTCTGTTGCCTTCTGATTTGTCTTCGATTGCTATCAACAGACATTCCTGACACCTATTTCTTGGCATTCATGTCTCATCTCAAATGTCACTTCTCAGTGATCCCTGATATCCGGTGTTCATTTTATCTCCTTCAGGGCGTATGCCTCTTGCTGCAATTTTCTTGTTTATTTACATGTTGTCTGTCTCCCCATCCACACTACAAGTTCCAGTGAAACCAGGGCCTTGTCTGCTTCTTCACTGTGGCATCATCAGACCAGTGTCTGGCACACAGGGGTGCTTAGCCCACATCTGTTGAATGAGTGAATGAACGATTAAGTCAACAAGCTCAATCCTGTGGCCAGCCCTGTGCCTGGTGCTGGGGGACGGAGGGGACTGAGACCCAGAGGGTTGACCCGGGCACTCTGTGGCTTAATCTGTCTGCTCTTGGGGCACAGAGATTTCTTTATTCTGGTTCTCAAGCTTTGGAAGTGACCTCGCTGCTCCCTGCATCCCCTCCCCTGCTGCCCCCAATGAATCTCACCAATCACTAGGAGAGCTGGGCTTCTTACAGAGAAGAAAAGGAACTTGCAGCAAGAGAGACCCCGAATCTGACCACAGGCCACCCAACTGAGAAGCTTTCCCTGTGAAGGCTCCCCACTCCTTCGCCTGGACCTTAAGAACTTTCCAGCCTGCCTCCCTCCCCAGCTGTGAAATGCAGCTACCCTGACGTAACACAGTCGCCCACAGGCATGTGTTTAGTGCCCCTGTGCCTTTGTACAAGCTGCTCCAGGGAGCGGAGGACACCCTTCCTTTCAGGACCTGGTTCAGGTGCAGGGCCTCTCAGAGCTCAAGAGAGGCCCAGGGCACTTCCCATTTCTGGACCTTAGTGAATATAAAAGTGAAGTAAGACCTAAACATGAGTATAACAACTGCAATATATTTTAAACGTGTACGTTTGACACATTCATTCTTTCAACACAAACAACCCAATGTAACATAGATGAGTTTTTCTAGGATTTCTGTCAAAGAAGTGGAAATACACAGCGCGTTAAAGATGGTGTGGTCAGGGCTGCCTGCATGATCATGGTTTCCTTTCAGGCCTATCACAGCCCCAGCTTCAGGCACCTGATGAATGCGTGTCCCCTGGCCGTCCTCTGCCACCATGGGCCCTGCCTGGATGTCACCTTCCCTGACCCAGGCTGCGGTCATGGTCATGGTCACCCCTACCAGCCAAGGGGAGCCATGATCAATTCACTCTTCAGAGCCCGGCACAGATCCAGCACTTAAAAAGTATTTAATAAGTATATTAAATATACTTATTTAATATGGATGAATGAATAAAGAAATGTAACTTTGGGGACATAAAAGTAATAAGTTTGCTCTGTGGGATTTAGAAAAAGGGGGAAGAATTTCTTCCCCACCCTCAGCCAACGGAGCTGAGAGGGCAAAGCAGACATGCCAAGGGCGGGGCCAAGGCCAAGGGCGGCGCCAAGGCCACCAGCCGCTGTTTCCTTTCCTGTCTCGAGGCCAAGGACCGAGCAGCCCCACCACATGGGGAGGATGGGTTGTCTGGGCTCACACCTGGGCGAGAGCCACACTCCAGAAGCTCAAAGCCCTGGCTGGCCTGGGGCCCCACGGTGAGGGTGGGAGGGGCAGGCCCGCACAGGCCACCAAGCGGGGCCCAGGTCACCGAGAGTGTCATTCGTGCAGCCTGCAGGTCGGTGCAGTGCTGGGGGAAGAAGAGTCCTTAAAGTCGGACGGCACATGCAACACAACGTTGGCTCCCCTGACGGCTGGCAGGGAGGCGGTGTGGCGCAGTTGTTAAGGGCGCGAGCTTTGGAGCTCGGCCACCACTAGCTCACAGACCTTGGGCAGATGGCCTCGCGCCTCTCTGGGTGTCACTTCCTCATCTGCGGAGGTGCCTGCCTGGAAGGTTTCCTGGGAGGATCAACTGAGGTCATTCCCGAAAAGTGCTTAGCGCAGTGCCTGGGGCGCAGGAAATGCCCCAAACCAAAAAAAGCCGGAAGCTGTCTTTGCAAGCTGTCTTCAGGGCCCCTGCGACTGCACAGCATAGGCTGGAGGGAGTTCAGGGTCCTTTGTGAGCCCTGCCTCCATCTTGCTGGGTGATCTTGGACAAGTCACTGCCCCTCTCTGAGCCGGCTCCTTGTCTGTCCAGTGGGTTTAACCAGACCTCCGGCAGAGGGCAGACTGGGGACTGGCGGGGCTGAACGGCCCTAGGTGGGTACCCAGGAAGTGTGAGCTCGGATCATCATTTCGATGGGCCTTTAATTCACAAACTGGGTACCTTCAAGGGGGTGTTCTTAAGGAACTCAGCAGCCCTGGAACTTCCGGTTCCCTGCGGGGGCGGAGGGAGGCGCTGGGGAGGCGGAGGTCTTTACACAAGGATCAAGAGCCGCAGCTCAACTAGTGCTTTTGTTCAGAGCGAGGGGCAGCTTGGGGCAGGCGAGCACAGAGAGGGCAAACGGGCTGATTCAGGTCATCAGGCACCCGCATGCCAGATGTCGCTAGCTCATGGCATGCCTTTGGGCAAGCACACCTGCAGCGCCCACCTGGTGTGCGGGAGCCTCGGGTGCGGACAGGGAAAGGGAGGAGACCAGGTGAGTCAAGGTGTCCAGCCTCGGGAGAGGGGATGAGGGTCACACTGGCCGAGCACCCGGGAAGCACAGGGCTCTGTGGGAAGAGGGGCACGTCCGTCCTCTTCTCAGTGAGTAAAAGGCATTGGCCCCAGTCAGGACGAGGAAACCAAGGCTTGGGGTGCGAACCGTCTCCCCACCTCATTCCACCGGCGGGGAGGGGAAGGGCACAGAGTGCTGGTGTGAAGGTCACACTTGATGAGGCTGTGTGTGCACGGGCACAAGTGGTCGTGTTTCCGTCGAAGTGTGGGAATCTACCCAAGTGTGAGCGTGAATGTGTGCAAGCGTGCATTGGTGTGCCGTGAGTGTGTAAGTGGCTCTGTCTGAGGTGCAGGGTGAAGAGAGAGTGCGCCCATATGGGGACCCTCAGCCTGCGTGTGACACGCAGTGTGTGGCCGGGTGAGTGGCAGGCGGTGTGTGAGCGTCTGAGTCTGTGTGTGTGTGATCAGATGTCAAGGGAGGAGGCGTGCAGCTTGCAGTGACAGCCTGGCGCGCACCCAGAACGCCAGGCCATGCCAGGCTCCAGGGCAGGAGCTCTGCCGTGAGGGCTGCCCTCTCTTCCTGGGGTCAAGGCCAGCGCGCTCTCAGACGGCTCCTGTGTGAACTGTGGCTGGGGTGAGAGGTGCGTGGCAAACCTGGCACCCCAGGCTGTGGGCAGGTGCAGTCCCCAAAGCCCGGCCACACCCTCTGTGCAAATGCAGGGGTGAGAGCGGCAACCAATGCCGGGCCATCCCTGTCCCAACTCCTGCAAAGAGGCATTGAACTTTGCTGGCAGAGGTGTGGCCAGAGGCCAAGGCCACAGCGTCGCCAATATTGACTGACGGGTGGCTGCCCAGGCAGAGCCCACCATCGGGCAGGAAGGGAGGCCCGGGGCTGCTCTTGCTTTCCTTGTAAAGGAGCATCTTCTGGGCTGGGTGGGTGGAGGTCTCCAGGGGGTAGGGGTCGGTGTGGTGAGGCCAGGCTGCTTCACCCATGGGGAACTAGAGGGGCAGGGCCCAGCACCCACAAGCTTGTCAAGGCCTATTCAACTGTAAGAGACATGGGAAAAAAATGACTGACTCTGAAACACAGAAAGGGAAACTCCAACACTGAAATTAATAAATGTTATAATTAATGCATAAAGCCTGAATTAATTATTAAATTTAGAAATCAAAACAATGTTATTACACTTGAAATCAATTCGTAGGCTTGGTTTCCTCATTTGTCAAGAATTCTCCAGTGTGTACATGGCTCTCAAGAAATCACAGCCAATTGTTAAAGTCTTGCAGTCATACCATCTACCAAGCAAAGTCTGAAAAATCCTTTCGAAGTTTTAACAGCAAAAAATTACATTTAATATGGGAGCGTGGCTACATTCTGTTTTAATATGTTGAAACCATTGGGTTGAGACCTTCGAGGTCAGACCTAGGGCTGGATCGGGCTGTGACCGGGGGAGGGTGAGTCTGGGCAACGAACATGGTGAGCTGGGATCAGGTCCATGTGCCGGGCACATGCATGTACTTTCCATGCCCGATCTCATGCAATTCTCATACCACCTTTGTTATGTGCACAGTTGGTGTCTCAGGTGGCATTGCAGATGCTCCAGTTGGTGGGTAAAGGGAAAAGTGCCCACGGTCATAATGACCCTTGGGAATCTCTTAGGAAAGCCCCAGACTGGAGAAGGACGTCTCACTAAGTGTCGTACTATTGGGATTCTGACACTATTGGGACAGAGAGTTATTCCTGCTGTTGAGGTCCAGATGCATAGCTGGCCTGTGTTTATGGGCCCTACTGGTAAAAAAAAAATACACATCCTTAAATACTAGCATCAGCCTGTGTGTGGCAAGGTGCTCACACAACAGGAGGTGCACAGGGACGCAGACCAACTGATTCACATCTCCCACACTCACTCCAGAGCAGGTGTGTGCTAAGTAGGGGAGGGTGCAAAGTCACCAACACCATCTATATTGCTATTCTTCTTGTTTCCCTGATTCCCACTTTTATTTTTCAAGCACTCATAATTGCATTTGTGTTCACTAAAGATGTCTGTGATGCCTCGCCGCTGTACACAGGCAGCGCTGGGAAGACAAGTGCTGAGGCCAAGGTCACTTGGTCGGCCCTTGCTCTGACCCTCTGCTCCCTTCTGCCCCTGCTCTCCAGCTGCGTGTGGACAATGGACTGACAGGGACAGGCCTGGCACTTGGGCCTGTCCTCCAGGTGGCAGATGCTGGGGGCAGAATTAAGGCTGGGACAGTGAGGATGGCCAGGAGGGATGTTAGGATGTTAAGGACCTACAGATCTCAGACTAGAACTCACTTAATCCTCACAGCAATCTTGCAAAGTCAGTGTTATTATTTTTTAAAGATTTTTTAAAAAAATTAATTAATAATTAATTTTTGGCTGGGTTGGGTCTCTGCTGCTACACGTGGGCCTTCCTTAGTCGTGTTGAGTGGGGGCCTCCTGTTGCGGTGGCCTCTCTTGTTGAGGAGCACGGGCTCTAGGCGCGCAGGCTTCAGCAGTCATGGCACACGGACTCTAGAGCGCAGGCTCAGCAGTTGTGGCGCTTGGGCTCAGTTGCTCCGCGGCACGTGGGGTCCTCCCGGACCAGGGCTCAGACCCGTGTCCCCTGCACTGGCAGACGGACTCCCAACCACTGGACCACCAGGGAAGCCCCAAAGTCAGTGTTATTATCCCGTTTCACAGGGGAGGGCTCTGAGGCTCAGAGAGATGGAGTTATATGTCCCAGCTCACTCAGCTAATAAGGGGGTACAGGCTCATACCCAAGTCTATCTCCAGAGCTGCAGCCCTCAGCCACTACAGACTTCCCTGAAAAATCTTTCTGCAACTACCACGTCTTTACTGTCTGAAGGATTGAAGCTAAGCTCCCTAACCTGGCATTCAAGCCTCTCTCCAGCCCACACTGGGTCCCTCTGCTTTGAATGCCCAGCTCAGACACACTCCTACACACCCATCAAAGCCTACTCTGTCCATCACTGCCTAAGGGAGGCCTTCCTTGACTACTCCTCTGTCTCCCAACACAGTAGCGGGTCTCAGGTGCTCCATCTTGAGTACCCAGGCCCCTGCGTCTCTGTGCCTCTGCTCATGTTTTCCCTCCCTTTCCAGGCAGCAAAATCCACCTCTCAAACTTTAAAGCCTAGCCAAACACCACCTTTTCCAGAACATCAACTTGACTTGGGACACACTTACCGTTTTCTCTGTGCTCCCCCAGCACACTGTGCTTCTGGCTCCTGGCACCAGCAAAGCAGGGCACTCCCGGTTTTTTGGAGAAAGAATCTCATATCTGGGACTTCCCTGGTGGAGCAGTGGTTAAGAATCCGCCTGCCAATGCAGGGGACACAGGTTCGATCCCTGGTCTGGGAAGATCCCACGTGCCACAGAGCAACTAAGCCCATGTGCCACAACTACTGAGCCTGTCCTCTGGAGCCCACGAGCCACGACTACTGAGCCCACGTGCCTAGAGCCCATGCTCCGCAACAAGAGAAGCCACCGCAATGAGAAGCCCGCGCACTGCAATGAAGAGTAGCCCCTGCTCACTGGAACTAGAGAAAGCCCGTGTGCAGCAACGAAGACCCAACCCAGTCACAAATAAATAAAATAAATTTATTTAAAAAAAAAAGAATCTCAAATCTGATATTCCACATTAAACATTAATATAAACATCATGGAGAATATAGACTTATGTTGGATTTCCTTCCATGTACTTTTTTTTTACGGTTTCTGTTATGTTACTTTCCGACCTATATTTTGAGGGGCAGGAGGTTCTCTGCAGCCTTTTGAACACTTAGGCTCTAGGCTTCCGTCCAGAGAGTGCCCATCCCGGGTCCTGTGACTGTTTATGCATCTCTCCCCACCCCCGACCTGCACTGGTTTGGGGAGGTGGCAGGCACTGAGGTGGCCCCCAGGTGAGACCCTGGTATCCGCAGGGGATCAGTGAGGGCCCGCGTCTGGGGGGATCCTAGAGGGTCTGAGGCTCCAGATGAATAAGAAATGCTGAGGATGATGGGAACACATCCAGAACAGTGCCAAAGGCGGGCTAGAGAGATCAGGGGACTGCAGGCCTCCAGCCCAGTTTTGAAATTGGCATTAAGAGCAGGTGGGAGGAGGCCAGAGGGCAGCTTGCCAAGGTCACTCTGGCTCCTCCCTTTGGGGCATGGAGTTATGGAGGCCCCTGCATCTCAACCAGCACTAGTCCCCGGGATATAAAATAATCCCAGCTGTTATCTCTGACAGGCCTTAAGCTCCTTGTGGGCTGGGCACTGCTCTTGCCGCATCCCCTGCATCATCTCAGTAACACTCACCACGATCCTGGAAGGAAGGTCGTAGTTCTACCCCCACTTGTCAGATGAGGAAACTGAAGCTCAGAGAAGTTAAGAGACTAGCTTGAGATCACACAGCCGGCCAATGGCAGAGCCAGGGTCTGAGGGCAGATCTGGCAGCCCCTGGGGCCGGCCTGTAACCCTGCCTGCGTCTCCTAGACCTGAGGTTGAGCAGGGCTCTCAGCCAACTGCCCTGGGTTCCAGCGTGTGGGCTGAGGAAGCGAGATGAGGCTCCTGCCCCCTGGGCTCTGGCCTCACATCCACTTCTATTAAAGGAGACGAAACAAACCACGGCGGTGCTGGCTCGGGTGGACTCCAGCCACGGAAGGGGAAGCTGTATCCTTTGGATGCTTCCAGGAGGCTGCTGTGGGGGGTGGGGGATGTATTGCTGTCAGAGTCCTGTGGGCACGATGGCTGGAAGGGGAATTTCCAGGGCCTTTGGAATTGGAACTGGGAAAAAGAGTCAGGCAGGCGGCGGTTCCCGCAGGTCAGGGAGGGGCACAAGGCAGGGCAGGCTGTCATTCCTAGAGCAAAAGGGCCTTGACAGGCCAATCCCACCCTCTGTAGGGGAGGGGGGGTGGGCTTCTAGGGTATGTCTCTGGGGAGAAGAAGGTCCACAGCTTTGCCAGACTCTCAGAGAAGTTCATATCAGTTCACAGTGTGGCCTCTGGTGTCAGAGATGCCTGGGTTCAAGTCCCGATTCCTCCCTTTAGTAACTGCTCCTGTCAGTAAGTTACTTACTCTCTGAGGCTCAGTTTCCCCATCTGCTAAATAGGGATAATGATGCATTCCTCAAAGGGCTGGGACGTGGTAAGTCCCTGGCACGGTAAAGGCATTTGATACTGATTCCCTTCATACCCCTTTTGCTTAAAGCAGATGCCGGGATCTGTGGTCCGTGTGGGCATTTTCTTTGGCAGTTACAAGTGTGATATTATCCCTCCACAAAGCCTTCATTATGGATGGTGCTGCTGCGTGCCAGCCTCCAGGTGATTATAACATTTGGGTAAATTGCCTTTTGTCTTGAGGAGAGATGACAGCGGGAGGGGGCGGGGCAGGAGACTCGCTCGGCCATTTTGCAGAAACCACGGGGGAAGCAGGGTAGGGGGCAGCCTGGGTTTGCCGAAGGAGCCCTGGCTGGCGGTGGGAAGGTGGGTCCGGCCCCGGCCCTAACACAGACAGGCTGTGTGGGGTCCAGCACATCATCCTCCCTCTCTGGGTCTCAGCTTTCTCACCTGTCAGGTGGAGGCAGAGGCTTCAAGATGAGAAGAGTCTTGGTTTGTTGGTGGCATTGAAAGACTCGTGTTCCTTGGCCAGTTTTTGAGCAATAAAGTGGGCAGAGAACTATCTAGGGAAAAAGAACCACTATTGCCATCTTACACTCCTTGGATATTTTTATGTCTCTGGGCCACAAGGAAGGCCCTTGGTTCTTCCTTTCTTTCACTAATAAACTCCAGCTTCTCTTTCAGAACCAGCTCAAATGTCATCTTTACCTCTGAGTCAGCTAGACCTGGATTCAAATTCCAGCCCTGCCACCTGTCACCCGGGTAACTTTGGGCAAAGCATTTCACCCCACCTCAGTTTCATCATCTGTAAAATGGAAATAATAAAGACAACTATTTCCTAGATAAAAGAAAATAAATTATGTAAAATGGTCAAACCAGTGCCTGGAACATAGAAAGCGCTCAGTAAATGGTGGTTATTATTATTACCCTGCTTTTTCACCTGAAATAAACTATGGCTACCTTTGTATATCAATAGGTCCATTCCTTCACTGCCATTTTAATGGCTGCATTGTATTTTATTGTAAGCCTATATCATATATTATCTTTCACTTGGCCTCACCCCGCAGCTTGCAGGACCTTAGTTCCCCGACCAGGGATCGAACCCGGGCCCACGGCAGTGAAAGCACTGAGTCCTAACCACTGGACCGCCAGGGAGTTCCCGAGGCTATATCATATATTATTTAATGAGTTCCCTCCTGCTGGACATTTGGGATGCTTCTAGTTTTCAACTGTTTAAATAATACCAGAAAAACTTTAGAAGGCCAAGTGGCCTTTCACTTCTAGCTGTTCACTATGCAGCTTTGTAAAGTTGGGTGGGGAGCAGATAAACACCAATGTCTGGGAGCTCCACGCCCAGGCCTCTGTGGACAGACAGTCTTGGAGTTGGCGGGGCAAAGCGGAAAGAGGCAAATCTCTGGAGGCAGATGAGCCCAAGTGTGAATCCCAGTTCCTGCCAAATTTTCTGGGGAAATTCTTTAACTTCACCGAGCCTCAGTTTCCTCATTTGTCAAACAGGGATCATGCGAATACACCCCTCCCCTGTAGTTGAGTGCCTGGTGCGGGGTCAAGGCTCAGTCAGTGCCACCTGTCACCCCACCCCCCTATCGTCTTCATCCTCTCCTGGTGGAGCCAGCTGTCACCTCCAAATCACCCAGGCCAGGTCACTCTTTGGACCCCGATTCACACCCCTGCTTCTTCCCATCGTCCATTTACCCGAGCATACATTCAAACGAGGCTCGCGATCTTGATTTTAAATTCTGTCTGAAACCTACAGGTTCAAACGCAAAGGGGCCCTCTCTGCAAATAATCACTGGTATGCGATATTTTTAAGAAGCCCAAGCCATTGTTTCTGATTGAAGGAAAGTTGGTGCTATTTTGAAGAGGAGCACGATTAAGCGGTGGCGTTCTCTCTCTAACCGTTGGGAATTATATGCTGTTTGAAAGATTTGTGAGCTCTAGGACATTTGCCAGATGTGCTTGATTCGACATTTCAGACAACAAAGGGGATAATGTTGGCGGGAATCTTGACAGCATTTCTGATGATCAGGATATTCTTTGAGGATGGTACTGAGACCTTTCGGGGAGGAATTTCAGCTTTTACATAAACTAATTTGGGATGTTCACTCTCTGTCTCCCACAAAGCAAATTTAGTTCATTGTTAGTTGTATATGTTAAAATGGTTACGAGCGTTTTTTCCTTTGAATATTAATAATGTGCCTTTCATCTGAGACACGCGCATGGGGTGTCATTAATTGCGGGGAGGGAGGAAGGCTTAGTGGTGCAGTTATTTTGCAAATGATTCCTGATAGTAACGTTGAGGCAAGCAACAGCTACTCCAAGAGATGTATACACTGCCAGCACGGCTCAGGCGCATCCCTCCTGAGAGGAATGAAAGGGGAGAGTAGGAGGGCTAAGGGTTAGAGTTAATCTCCCAGTTTCCCACTATGTTAAAGGTAACTATCCCAAATGTCTTGCAATGCTTCCCTACTGGCCCACAGTCTGTAAAGGACCCTTTATAAAAAAGGTAGCATCTCACTTGGGGACTGTGGTGTTCCTGTCTCAAGACTCTCAAATGGACATTTTCATCCATTTAGAGCATCACTGAGCTCCCCCGCTGGTACCAGGAACTGTGCTTGGTGCAGGAGCACCTGTGAGTGAGACACAGCCCTGTTTGGGAGCGGAGATGCCGAGTAAAGAATAAGCTAGGACAGGGACTTCCCTGGTGGTGCAGTGGTTAAGAATCTGCCTGCTGATGCAGGGGACACGGGTTTCATCCCCGGTCCGGGAAGATCCCACATGCCTCGGAGCAACTACGCCCGTGCGCCACAGCTCCTGAGCCTGAGCTCTAGAGCTTGGGAGCCACAAGTACTGAGCCCGTGTGCCACAACTACTGAGCCTGTGTGCCACAACTACTGAGCCTGCACTCTAGAGCCCACGAGCCACAACTACTGAGCCCATGTGCCACAGCTACTGAAGCCTGCGCACCTAGAGCCCGTGCTCTGCAACAACAGGAGCCACCGCGATGAGAAGCCCGCGCACTGCAACGCAGAGTCGTAGCCAAAAACAAATAAATTAATTAAAAAATATATTAAAAAAGAAAGAATAAGCTAGGACACAAAGCTGGCAAGAAGGAGGAAAAGAAGAGGGTTTGGACAGAGTTGGGTTCCACTCGACTCTCTTGCCAGCTGTGTGACTGGGAGCAAGTTATTAACCTATTTGAGACCAGATCTTCTCATTGCAAACTCTGGCTCCTGAAAATTCCCCACTTGGGATGCTGGGAAGAGCAGAGATCAGCAGGTAAGGCACTTAGCGAGGGCCTGGTAAGGAGCCTCCCCAGCTTCGTGACCCTGAGCTGTGGATGGGCAGGTGAAGCTGCATGCCATTCTTCCGGGCTTGCAGGTGAACCATGGCCTTCTGTTGTGTGCTGAGCATGGAAAGATGAGGACTGTGATGGGGGGGAGAGAGGGGGAAGGGCATTCTCAGCGGGGGAAACATACGATGTGAGAATAGAGCCATGTTGATCAATGGAGGGCAGCTAGTCTGCTTGGGCTGGACCATGGGGTGGGAAGAGACAGGGGGGTGAAAGGTAGACTGGCACTCTGAACCCCGTAATCAAGAGTCTCCACACCCCGGAGTTTCAGCAGGATTTCATTTCCCCGGCAAAACCCTGAGGAGGCAGAGAGACCTAGCACGTCCAATCACGTGTCCCCTCAGAGCCTTCTCCTCTCTCAAACACCTAGAGAAATCTTAACAAACCCCAGGGCTTACTCTCCTCTCTCTCCCCCAGCCTGAGTCAGTAATCAGTACAGTGATAACAGCCTCAGCTACCGATCACCGGACACGTGCCTTGAGCTGGGTGCTGTGCCATGTACTTTGCTTACTTAACTCCATCTTTTCTAACCACAATTCCTCCAGATTAAGGACTACCATAATGCTCATTTTACAGATGAGGAGACAAGAAGTAAGCTACCCATGGCCACCTAGCTGGCCAGTGGTGGATCGGGGACCAGAGGACAGCCGGATGGATGTCCTGGGCATTTCTCCACCACACCAGAGGGAGGGAGCTCCTAACTCAGTCTCTGTTTTGTTTTGTGTCTGCTGTATTAATTGCAATATTGCCCACACTGAGTTGCTGTCTTTTATGGTTTTATGGTCCCAACAGAGGCAGCATCAGAGTGGAGTGGAAAGATCACAGGACTTGCAGGAAGATGGGAGTGGGTTAGAATTCCAGCTTCACCATCACCAGTCTGTCATTCATCACTCCCTGACCTGGATTCCTAATCTCAGGACACACCCATTCCCAGCTCACAGGATGCATGTAGAGTTCCCAGGAGATGCAGGGGTCATAAGCTCAAAGGCTTTAAGGGGGGTACCTTAAAGAAATGACAGACGCTGGGAATTCCCTGGCTGTCCAGTGGTTAGGACTCGATGCTTTCACTGCGTGGGCCGGGGTTCAATCTCTGGTTGGGGAACTAAGATCCTGCAAGGTGCGGCATGGCGTGATCCCCCCCACCCCGGGACAAACAATGACAGGTGCTAATGGGGGTCAGACAGCAGGGAGTGGTGGGAACCTGGGCAGTGCTTGCCCCCTGTTGGTGCCCAAACCCATGCCATTTCAAACATGCGGCCAGCCAAACAAAAACTCTGGCTTGAGAGCCACTGGTTTGAGATCTCTAATGCTTAAGCTTTACAAACTTGGAGGTGCAGAGAAATATAATGGCTTATATTTATTATTGAAAATAAGTTGTCTATTATGTGCCAGGGACTGAATTTTATATAATTTGTTGAAGAATCTGAGGGAGGTCCTCTGCCCGCCTGCCTGCTTTTCTTTCACAAACGTTGAATCACCTCCAACCTGTGGGACCCGTGTGAGGTGCAGAACACCCAGGGCTGAATCAGACACAGACACACGGTCCCCGCCCTCAAGAAGCTCTTAGTCTAGTGGGGAAGACAGGCAAATAGAGATTCTTCTACTGTCATGGGCTAAGTGCTGTGAGGCTTGTGGGAGCACAGAGGAGGGACATCTCACACAGACGGGATGGAGGGAGGCCGGGGGGCGGGGAGGGAGGGGTTGGTCAGGGAAGGCTGCCTAGAACAATGGTCCTGACCCTTAAGAAGGTTGTGAAATCAATTTAGTGCATAGCAACCATCATTTTAAAAAACGGAATAGAAAATATGGACTTCTCTGGGTGTCCACTGGTTGAGACTCCGCGGTTCCAATGCAGGGGGTGCGGGTTCGATCCCTGGTTAGGGAACTAAGATCCCACATGCTGCACCGTAAGGCAGAAAAAAAACCAAAACAAAAAACCATAAACTGGATAGAAACTATCATAGCACATCTCATGTAAGAATACATGCGTGAGTGTGAGTCTGTGTGTGTTCTGGGTCATGATGTCCATCATTCCTGATACGAGCCAAGGTCCAACGGTTTGAGAGCCACAGTTTGAGAGAATTCTTGCCTGCCCTGCTCCCCAAAGCCTAGCGTACTGCAGGCACTCAAAGGCTTCTGGATGAGCAGACAGATGGATTTCAACTCTTGCGGTGATCCGGCAGTATGTACTGTCCTTTCCAGTTAAGAAAGGCACACTTGGAAACCCAAGTCTAGCAAACCTGGATCTGTCAAGCGTGCTCACAGCCTAGCAATTTGTAGCTTAGCCGTCCAGGGCTTTCTCTCTGCCCAGGGGGAAAAGAAGCCAGCCCAAGGTGGGTGAGGGGCCGAGGCAGTTCTGAGCGAAAGGCGACCCTTCTGCTGGTGCCCCAGCCTGTGACCTCCTATAAAGCAGCATTCCCGGCTCTGACCCACCCAGGTGGCACGTGCCTCATAATTGCAGTGGCTTAGGCCACTGTGTTTACTCTGGGATGGCCTCAGTCACCCGCCTCGGGCCCACGCGGCCAGCCGTCCTGAGCCTCCAGGACGCCGACAGGAAGCACCGTTTACGGGGCAGATTGGGATGCAGGGGAGAAAGAGCCCCAGGGGAAAACAGAAGATGGACAGAAGGCCACATCAGTCCCCGCAGGGTGAGATGAGTCAAGGGTAATGACGAGGTGGCTACTAACAGAGACCCCTTTTTAGTGGTTTTCAGGACACTCCGAACTTGATCTGTCCTATAGTATCAGGACCAAAATAGCCTTCCTCCTCCATCATAGACTCTTAAGGTTAGAAGTGGCCTAGAAATCATCCAGTTCAACCATCTCATTTTGCAGATGAAGAGAAAGGGGCCCAGAGAGGGAAGGCACTGGCCCAGGGTCAGCCAGCAGGCAGCCTGGAACCTGGGGCCCATGGCCCTTCAGATGACCCTCTCTTGCCATCTTGCTGGAAGGATCTCCCATGTCCTATCCTTTGGCCCCTTTTCTAATGTAACAAGAGAAACCTTTCTAATGGACAAATCAGTTACTATTCCACTTGCCTAAAACCCTCCCTTACTCCCCCATGGCCCTCAGGTGAAAAGACACCTGTGATCTTTCCTCCGGCCCTCTTGGGCCTCCTCTCCTGCTTTTTCCCCTGACGTATTGGTGTCTCACGCTCCTGAGCGACCTGTAGCCTCTTAGGTGTGCAGTGCTCTCCCCCATCTCTAATCCTTTGCACATCCTGTTCCCTCTGCCTTTAACACTCTTCCCAACCCTGATGCACTTGCCTGCTCTGATTTAGGTTTCACATTAGATCTTGCTTTTCCCAGGAAACCTCCCTGGCCTGCTGGCCTCCAGGCTTTGGGATCCGCACCAGGTTCTCTTGCAGCAACTCTGAACTGTCACGATCCATTTCACTGTCACTTTCTCTTGCCGCCTGAGAGCCTCTAGGATGCCGCTGTCACCTTCATGCCTAACACAGAGCCCGACCCATAGCTACTGGTCAATAAATATTTGTCACCCAAACAATGATCAGTGTCTGCCCTTCTAAGAATGGCCTTCCCTTCCCCGACGCAGTTTTTTAAAAGACTTAATTTTTTAGAGCAGTTTTAGGTTCACAATAAAATTGAGAGGCAGGTACAGAGGTTACCCATATATTCCCTGCCCCACACATGCACGGTCTCCCCCATTACGAACATCTCCCACCAGATGGTACATTTGTTGCCACTAATGAACCTACATGGACACGTCACAATCACCCAAAGTCCTTAGTTGACATTAGGGTTCATTCTTCGTGTTGTATATTCTGTGGGTTTGGACAGACCCATCACCATAGTATCATCCATAGTATTTTCACTGCCCTAAAATCCTCTGTGCATCCCCATGATACATTTTAAAGTTTATCATCAAGCATGGCTTTTGCCCACAGGATTCTGGGAACCACAATTTCTGATTCCCCAGTCACACCATGCGTATTCGTGCCTCTGTGTCTTTGCCCATGCTGTTCCCTGTGCCTGGAATGCCCTTACCCAACGATCCTGTTTACGAATCCCCTACTCATCCTTTAAGACCCATCACTTGGGGAATTCCCTGGTGGTCCAGTGGTTAGGACTCTGCACTTCCACTGCAGGGGGCACAGGTTTGATCCCTAGTCGGGGAACTAAGATCCCACATGCCATGTGGCGCAGCCAAAAAAAAGACCTATATCATTTCTGGGACCTTTTTCCTGACTGACACCCTCCACCCCGGACAGGTGATCAATTCCCCCTCCCCATCCCCCCCCACCATCCTCGAGGGCTTCCCCCCACCAGGGCCCACATCACATGATATTGTGATTATATTTTTCTGTATCTGTCTTCTCCACTAGTCTGTGAACCTGCACAGGACCAGCATGTCCTCTCAGTGAGGCAAGATTTGAATACAATTCAAATCTAGAAAACTGAAAATGCATCAGTTGTATTGTACAACAACTGAAGAAAGATTATGCTAACCCAGAATTCCCCAGAACAGTAGTGCCGTAAAAATTCTCCCTGCTGCCCCATCTCCCAACTAATTTTATGGTCAAATCATTTTAGGAAATGATGGAAATATATCTCTCTGGTAGAGATTCACAGTACACACTCACTCCTTAATTTATCTTTTTCATATACAGTTAATGAGCGCCTAATATGTGCCTGGGTCTGTGCTTGGTGCTGGAGCTACAGCAGTGTGCCTGTTTTTAAGAAAAAATTTTGCTTCCTTTCTCCTGTAACTTTGAACTTTACTGGTTCAGAGGCCTTAGTTCTCGAGGAGAAATGGTCCCACCAAGTGATACAACAATGGTTCAGCTGAACTGGAAGTGGAAGCAGCCACCTAGCCATTTTCGCACCTTATGCCACTGAAACAACAGGCAAAGTAGGGGAATTCATTTCTGGCTGGAGTGAGGGATCTCGATTGCCAGGTGGAAACTGGGTTGCTGTTACTGGGGAAAGGAGACACTGTATGGAACCCAAGGGGGTTCTCTAGGGCACTTCTTAGTACTTCCACTGCCAATAGTAAAAATGAATGCAAAACTAAACCAACCAACGAAACAACCAAAAAAGGCAGGACCAGTAAGGATTCAGACCCCTCAAGAATGAAGGTGTGGGTCACCCTACCTGTTAAAAAACCAGACCAACTGAAATGTGGGCAGAAAGCAAATGGAACATGGAATTTATAATAGAAAAAGGAATTTGTAAGTATTAACTACAGCCTCATGACCAGTTATAGGAAGAGGACTGTATCGACGATACAGCTTTTCTTCCTTGCTTGTATGTTTATGTATAACGGTATCTATATCATTTATCTATTTACATATTTGCTTTTATTAACTAATTTTTTTTCTCTCCTTTCCTCTTTTCCCCTTAATATTTTATAGGAAGATTCTTGGCAGTGGCGTGTAGGTTGTAGATTAGGCAGGACTGTCAAGGGATAACATCACTCAAAGATGAATGCAACGTCCACTGGGTTTAAGGTCTCCCCTCTCCGAGGAGGTGGTGAGAGCATCTTCGTATTAGTAGGAAGGATAGTTGCAACTTGTAATACAAAAGAGCATAAATGCGTTATCTTTGCAGCAGAGAAGAGTGTGTTTGGACGCTGAGCAACAGAAAGCAGTTGATGGGGCCAGTTATGAAGCTACTGACTCTCAACTCCAGAGCTACCTTTCTGCACTCTACTTGGCGATGCTGGGACTGGGACCGCGTGGAGGACACTTCTCCTTTGCCAGCTGGCCCCCAGTCAGGTGCTTCAAGGCAGACAGAGGGGGAGGGGACACGCTCCTTCCTGTTTTGCTTGCTGTTCTGGTCGGTGTCTCAGCAGCGGCCTTTCACTTCCAGTTTCCAGCTTTCCCCACACTCCTAGCATCAGCGTCACTGTGCTCTCTCTCCAGAGGCCCTCCTGGGCAGTGCCCCCTCCTCACAAGTCTGGGATGCAGCTCCTGGTTGTGGGGGGGCCTCTATCAATCTACATTCTAATAACCCAATCTCTTGCTTCCCCCCTGCCCCAGTTTTGAGGTGGTAGCTGCTTCCTGCAGTTACTTTCTCTGTCACCTCAATGTCTTCCTTTTGATTTTTCAGCTCTCCAATACTTACTTAACCAATTTCCTGATATTAAATTCTTTGTTTTTCTGACTGGACACTGGACAGGTACAAGTGGAGACAAGACAGACAGAGTCCCTGCTCTCAGGGACCTTACCATTTAGTGGGAGAGGCAGACAGTAAGCAATTACAGTTGAAATAAGTGCCGGGAAGGAAAACTACAAAGTATACCAGCATCTAAAAGGTCCTGAGAAGCCCTTCAGGAAGTAAAACTGTTTAGTAGGACTTAACTCAGTATCTCCTTAGTTGATTTGATCAAGAAACTTCATGGGAGCCTATTTATATCCAGCAGAATTAGTGTTCTATATAGTACACTCTGTTAATGGAGGATGAGAAGTCAGAGAAAAGTGCCAGGGACTTGGAATACAAGCATTTGCCATGTTCCCCCAGCAGCACCCAGTGGGCGAGGGGTATCTCAGCTCCAGGATTCAGCCACGACGTCAGCTGACGATTCCCTTTGCGCTTATTCCAGCACCACAAGGCAACTTTCTGATCATCATGGAATTACTGAGTAAATTTCCCTACAGGGAGTGGAGACCCTCAGCAGCCAACCCAGGCCTTCTGGTCTACCTGGCAGTTTCTCTCTCATTACACAGTAGGGTTTCTTGACCTGGGTCTTTAGGGGAACCATCAACCCCTTAAGACTATATGCAAAATGCATATGTGTGTGTGTGTGTGTGTGTGTGTGTGTGTGTGTGTGTGTGTGTACACATATATATTTGTGTGTGTGCATATGTGGGCATTTTCCTACGAAGAGGGTCCATAGTTTTGGTTACTCCTAGTGGGACTATGACTCTAGAAAAGAGAAGGGTTAGGAATCACGGTGTTAAAGGAAAATGTTCTTGTTCTTATTTGTACATTGACCTCTTGCAAGTTTGTTCACTGTCAGTCAGTCCTTCTTAGTCTGATCAGCTTGTGTTCACTCACCAAACTGAGGTTCTGGATCCTCCAAGGTACTCCCCAGGCTGAGGGGCCAGCAGTCATCCTGGACCACATGGCATCACTCACTTTCCAGGCCTTTACCTGTGCTGGTTCCTCTGGCTGAAAAACCTGTCCCCACACCTCAGGGTCAACTCCGCATCATTTTTGGGGTCTCAGGTTAGCTATTTCCTTCTTGAATCCTTCTCGGAATTTCCAGTTCTGGATTAGATAGCACTTCTTTGTGCTCCCACAGCATCACTCCCACCTCTCTGGGACCCCATTCCCATCTCCACTACCCACCACCACCATTTAGGGCCATGTTTTTCCCTTTCATTTTGCTTATTCCATGATGCAATTAACTGTTCATAGTACTTGTCTGCTATTTGCCAAACATAAGCTCCACGAGGGAGGGGTTTGTGGCTAGCTTTGGTGCCCAGACCAAGCAGAGCGTCTAGCATACAGCAGGCACTTACTAGCTGCAGGGAAGCATGCAAAGATAAGTACTCGAATCCTTTCTGTGCTACACTTACGTGCTGTCACAGTTAGACCATTAATGCCCTCTGCCCTACTCTGTGACTACGTATAGACTCGTCAGCCATGAGAATTCCAAAGAGTGAAACATTCAGACAATCAATTTTTGTCAGTTTTCGGACAATCAATGATTGGCAAAAGCTTCTTTCTCGCTAAATGCATGCATGTGTGCACACACCTACATGCGCTTGGACGAGACTGGGCATGTTCAGGGTGGTATGGCCATAGACCAAACCTACGTGTGATGAGAGAAGAGAGAACACGTGCCACATACCTGCATTTCTCAGAAAGTGATTCTTATAGTCCTTGACGATCCTCGTGGTCGGGTTATAGAAGCCGTCTCCGCAGTCGTAACAGCCTGGAGGGATTTTTCTAGGCGGGTCCACGTTGGTGAGTTGAGAGATACCTTGAAAGGATATCATGGATCATTAACTGAGCACCAAGGCCAAACCCAGTCCCAACCTAAAGTCCACTTTTGGCTGGTTGCTCATGTGACAATCCGGCCCCATTTCTAGACCACACACTCCCTATCAGGGTACACAGCAAAAGCACCACAAACAGGGCCCCAGAGGAACTTCCTGAAAATGGCTCCATGAGTAGGTTCTGGGAAACTAAGTTGCTTGCATTCCTTGGCTCGTGGCCATGCATCCCTCTGACCTTCACTTCCATCATCACATCTCCTCTCCCTCTGCTTTTATCATCACCTCGTCTTCTCTCACTCTGACCCTCTTGCCTCCCTCTTATAAGGACTCCTGTGATTACACTGGGCCCACCTAGATAATCCAGGATAATTTCCCCACTTCAAGGTCCTTGACTTAATCACATCTGCAAAGTCCCTTTTGCCATGTAAAGTTAACACATTCATAGGTTCAATGATTAGACGTGGACAGCCCCCTATCTTCTTCCCTTGACCCCATCCTCTATTTCTAGGCACACCATGAAAAGGGCACAGGTTCTGGAATCAGAGAGACCCTGAGGATGTGTCAGAGTCGGCCACATAGCTAGAAAGGCATGTCTGGGAGAGGAATGGCATTCAAGGTGTGAGCAAAGGCCACAAGATATGAGCCTTCATGCCTTGCTCAGGAAGCCTTGTGGAACAGGGTGTGTGTAAGGAAAACAGCAGGAAAGAAACGGGTCACGTGGGCAAGGATCAGGTGATGAAGAACCCTGACCCAAACTACCAAAATAGCTGCCAGGCATTGTGCTAAGTGCTTGACTCCTACTATTTCGCTTACTCCTCATAGCAACCCTGTGGTCCCATTCTACAGAAAACTGAGGCTCAGAGAGGTCAAATAACTTGCCCAAGGTTAGATACTGAGCTCTGTAGCCTATACGTTAAGCTGCTGATATCAGGGGAGGAGAGGGCCTGGGCACCGCCTCCCAGAACCGGGGACATTGGAACCACCAGGAGTCGGTGTACCTTTAAGGTCATAACCCCTGTGTGTTGTCTCTCTTGGACGCTGAGGCCTGAGGAAAGGAGATAAGGTTGGAATAAGTAACTTCTTGGTTTCCTTCTACTAGTGGGTCTGTAATTCCCTGTCCTCTGGACTGAGGGCTGGATGCCTGCCGAGTGCAGCACACGCTCACAGCTCAGGGTCCCGCACACAGCGGTGCTCTGAGGTTGGCTGACGATGATAAGCAGGTACACTATTGGCTGATGGTTACTGAGGGCACACTCCACGCCAAGCGCTTTACAGCCAGTTCTCTCCCTGAAGCCTCCTGCCAAAGCCCATCTCATGGATGCCCTCCCCCCGGCCCTAACAATGCCTGCTGCCGAGGCTGAGAGGGGGCTTTTGGAGAGGTGAGCAGAGTGCCGAGGGACTTGGGAAGGAAGTGCGTACTTAGGATAAAGCCGCTGAGCCAGGAGCCGCTGGAGGAGAAGGCGTGGCCGCAGGAAGGCTGTGCGCTGCCTCACGCAGCTGTGTGAGAGCTGAGGGCCTGAGGCCGGGAGCTCTTTGCCTACAGGCCTCAGCTGGGGCGAAGAGCTCATGACAAAGTCATCGCTAAGCCAGGGGGAGCCATTCACAAGGTTCTCCAGTGGCATCCAGACTGGCAGCTATTTGAAGGCAGAGACTGTGTCCTCGAAGCTCTCGGTCCCCCAGGGCCCAGCCAATGTCTGCCACAGAGCAGGTGCTCAGGGAACGTCTGTGAACAGCATTGCTGTAACTACCCAGAGTGCACCCATCACCTCCTACTGTGACGTCAACATCATTGTCCCTGTTTGATAATAACTCTTTATCGAGCACCTCCTACGTGCCAGGCAATGTGCTAAGCACTGGGGACACACATAGCCTTTGCTCTCAAGGAGCTCACAGTCAGCTCCTCATGAGAGACACTCATGACAGAGCTGGGGGAGTGGATCGTGGCTGCTCTGTGATTTCTCATGGGGAGCACTTGCCTAGTCTGGGAATTCAGGGAAGGGTCCCAGGAAAGGGGCATTAAGCTAAGACCTGAAGGGTGGGAAGGAGTTATTTGGGTGAAGTGAGAGGGTTAGAGCATTCCAGGCAGAGGGAAAGGCAAGAGCATGGTCTCTTGGAAGAGCAGAGAGAACATCCGAGAAGGGTAGGGAGCGAGGGATGAGGCTGGGGACCTCGCAAGAGCCAGAGCGCGCTGGTCATTCTAAGAGTGTGGAACCTTATCTTCAGGGTAGTGGGGCGGCACTGGAGGGCTGGTGGCAATCAGATTCACGGTTTTCAAAGATGAACGTGACCACAGAGTGGAGAATGGCCCAGAGGGGGTCAAGCGTGGATCTTAGGAGATCAGGTAAAGAAGGGTGGAGGATGGAGGTCTGGAATAGGGCAGCGGCAGAGAGGATGAAGAAATTCAACTTGGCACATGGCGGTGCTTGTTAAATATTTGTTTAATGAACAAATGGATATACTTTAGAGGCAGAATCCGTAGGACTAGGTGATGGATTGCACACGGGGGTAGGAGGAGGCAGGATTAGGCTTATCTCGGCTGTGGGTGGGGGCGAGTGACAGTCTCTGGGGGAGCAATCCTTGGGGGAGAGGGGGCTGGTGAGGAAGGTAATGAACTCAGTGCAAATTGAGGGACAACCAAACGTAGGTGTTGGGGAAGCTGGATGCAGGAATCTGAGACTCAGGGATTTTGATTTCAATTTGATTTCAATTAAATGAAGGCTTAAAAGTGACTCAACTTGTAGGGAGAAGGCACAGAATGATGACAGAAGAGGGTCTAAGCCAGAGAGCCGTGGGGAACCCCAAAATTAATAATCAAGGGGAGGAGAAGCTGCAAAGGAGACGGGATAGAAAGAAAGTGGGAGAGTGAGGTGTCAGGAAAGCAAAGGGAGAGAAGGAGTCTCACCTGGTCAGCTCTCTGATCCAGGTCACAAAGCCAGGGTTTGCACTGACTGACTCTGACCCTGAGCGCCTTCTGGAGGTTTCTGTCCTCAGGGAGGCTGAGCTGCCCAGGCTCATCCAGCTACTGAGCGGGAATGCTAGGACTCCAACCCTGACCTTCCAGCTCTCTGCTCTGTCAACTACACCATTATCTCATGTTGGGTTTTTTGTTTTTTTTTTTACAGTTTTTTACAGTTTTCCCACATTTGGATATGTCGTCTGGGTTGCGCCGAAATCTAGCCTCTGGAGGTTCAGCTGACCTCACACGAGTCTCAGAAACACAGGATGAGCCCCTTAAGCTGTCAGAATCCAGACTCTAGCCCCGATGTCGCCCTCTGTGATGGAACTCGATTTTTGCAGGGACATAGCGTGATGCAGGGGACCTCAGAGAGGAAGACTTGGGCTCCCGTGGGAGCTCTGCCACTGGAAATATGTTTGGACTACGTGGACTCAGCTTCCTCTTCTGTGACATGGGACTAGGAAGGCAGACATGGCAGGGCCATCTGGAGATTCTACTAGACAGGGATTATAGAGGGCCTCACCCGGCACCCGATACACAGAGCACACGCTCCACTGGTGCTGGCCCGTGTTGGTGCCACAGCTGATCTGATGAATGACAGCAACTGAGGTGTACTGGGCACCTACTGTGCGTGCAAGACACTGCTGTGAACACTTTACACGAGTGATCTTATTTATGAGACACGTGGGGTAAATGATGCTATTGTCCCATTTTGCAGGGGAAAAACTGAGGCACAGAAAGGTGGAGGCACCGCCCTTGGTCCCCGGCTGGTACAGGCGAGCTGAGATTTGAGGACTGGCCTCTCTGATTCTAGAACCTGGCGCTTCTGCATTCTGTGACCCTGCTCCGTACTCCTCCCCTTTGGGTGGGTTACTTCAGTGGTGCCACAGCCCAGTTATTTAGAACCGTTTTTCACTTTCCTCTCCATGTGTGAAGGGAAAGAAGGGTGCCTGGGTACCTGCAGGCTTCAAGCCATAGCAGATCTCAGTGTAAAACCTCCGATCGTAGCTGTCACAGTAATGCCAGTTCTCAGCGTCATACTGCAGCCCGTCTGAGAAGGTGTACGTGCCCTGGAAGGTAAGGAGCACACACACAGGTCTGAGGAACTCACAGCCCACTTGCCAAGAAGGATGAAAGTCAAGGGAAGGGGTGGCTTTTTCATTGTCGTGGAAAAGCAGTGATAAGTATCACAGCTATCACGGCTGTGGTGATCAGGAGGAGTGGTTATGAAGTCCTGGCACCCAAAATATGCAACTCAAAATATGCAATGCTGTATATTTAATAGGGTTGATTCAATGAAAGTCGGTGAGATAGTACATGAAAAGCATTTGACATAGGGCTGGCATATAGTAAACAGTCGATAAACGTTACTATTATTCTTTTATTATTATCATGGCTTGAAAGTTCAGAGCCCTCAGTCATGGCTCTTTGTCCAAACATGTACATTCAGCTTTTGCTGCCTTAGTGCTAAAGGAAGCCTCAGGATGTAGACATCGCATTGGCCTGGGCATCAGGAAACATGGGTGGAAATTCCAATACTATTAATTCACTGGGTGACCTTGGGTAAGTCACATCCCCTTCCTGGGGCTTAGATTCTCCAAGCTGTAAAGCGAGGAGTGTTTCTTAACCTTTTTTTAGGTCATGAGCCAGCCCCTGTACACACCCATAATCCCGCGAAAGTTACAGATCCTTTCTCTGGAGAAATTATAGTCACATGTACACAGAAGCTTTTGTATATAAATTGGGAGATTTCATTGACTCCCTGAATTCTACTTGTAGCCCACAAATCCCAGGCTAAGAACTGACTTAGATGATTTATCATGATAGTAATGGTGGAATTAACATTTATTGAGTGCCTACTGTGTGCCAGGTACTGAGCAGAGTGCTCACATATATTGCCTCATTTATTCTCATAACCATCCTAGGAGATGCCTAGTACTCTCATGGCCGGTGGAATCATGGTCCCCCAAAGATGTCCACGTCTAATCATTGAACCTATGAATGTGTAACTTTACATGGCAAAAGGGACTCTGCAGATGTGATTAAGTCAAGGATCTTGAAGTGGGGAGATTATCCTGGATTATCTAGGTGGGCCCAGTGTAATCACAGGGGTCCTTATAAGAGGGAGGCAAGAGGGTCAGAGTGAGAGAAGACGAGGTGATGATAAAAGCAGAGGGAGGAGATGTGATGATGGAAGTGAAGGTCAGAGGGATGCATGGCCATGAGCCAAGGAATGAAGGCAACTTCTAGAAGCTGGAAAAGGCAAGGAAGTGGATCCTCCCACAGAGCCTCCAGAAGGAATGCAGCACTGCTGACCTATTGTAGACTTCTGCTGTCCAGAACCATAAGATAATAAGTTTCTGTTGTTTGAAGGCACTGAGTTTATAGTAATTTGTTACAGCAGCAATACGATACTAATACAACCATTGTTCCAGTTTATAGACAAGAAACATGAGTCTCAGAAAGGGGAGGTCATGGGCCCAAGGTCACACAGTTGGTGGCAATAATAGGATTCAAATTCATCATGGCCTGTCCAGGAGCCCTTCTGGATCCAGAGGGAGAGGATTCCAGAGCCCTGAAGATCAAGAGGAGGAAGAAAAGGGCAGCAGAGGGGGAGGGCAGGGTGCGTGTCAGGGGGGCTTTTCCTGTCTGAGGCTTTCCCCTCTGCAGACTCCCTCCCCAGCTGATTACCTTTACAACCAATCCTTTCTCCCAAATGGCATCGTATCGGCTCCCACTGGGGAAGTACAAGGTTCCTTGGCCATGAAACATGCCATCCTTCATTTCCCCAACATATTTTGTTTCGGTAGGGAGGATGTATTCGGCTTCACCCTCCATCCTGTAAGGACAAAGGGAAGTCACTGAGCCCTCATGGCAGCTGGAGGATCAGAGCTGGCGGGTGCAGCAGAGCCAGCAGGAACCTCAGGGTCCTCGGACGTTATTCTCCCAGCAATATTCTGTTCAGAAACAAAATGTTTGTTTCCCGCAAAGCTCAAAAGTAAGAGGGGCTGTGTGTCGAAGGGGATACAGGGTTTGGTCTATTTGTTCTCCCTCTCTCTCAGGTAGGGACTGTCCTGGAGTTTACACTGCCCCTGGAAGCCCCCCTTGGGAGGCCCAGAGAGGGGAACAATGCGTCCAAAGCCACACGGTAAGCACTGTGAAGCAGAGATGGGGGCCAGGTTTCCTGGTAGCTGATGCTGGGTCTTCCCCGTCCCCCACAACCAGCCTACCCCTGCCCATTGCGCCGTAAGTAGGAAACTGGGAAAAGTGTGAAATTTAGATAGGAAACGGGAATTTGAATCCTACTTCACCATGCTCTAGATGTATCATCTTGGAGACTTTCCTAAATCTCTCTGTTTTCCCTCCTTCCTTTGTTCCTTCCTTTTTTCCAAGAAATATCTACAGAACACACCTGCTATATTCCAGGTGGCTTGCTGAGTCTAGTCTGTTGGATACAATACTACAGACAAAACAGTGACCAAGGTAGATGCAGTCCTTGTCCTCGGGGAGCTCACAGTTCAGTGGGGGACACAGTTTAGCAATTACATAATGCGTGGTCAGTGCCATGTAGAAGACAGGCCCCCACCTGAGCACGGGGCAGGGAACCAGCTGGACCACTTACCTCACGTGTGAAATGGCTGAGATTAATGCCCAAGATTAACCCAGATTCTGGTAACAGTTTTCCTAGTAAAGAGCCTGACATACAGTGAGTGCTTAAGAAATATGCTTTCATTCATTCCTTCATTCCTTCTCCATTCTTCCCCACTAGCTGGAATTTACCTCTCCTAACTCTGAACTTCTTTTTGGTTTTTTTGTACCTCCACTGGACGCCTTGCACTTTCTGCCTTGCATCGTAATTGTATACCTCATCTCCCCTATTTAATCAAAGTTTCTTGAGAGGAAGACCTTGGTATCCTCAGCTCCTAGAATCATGTTTTTTTAAATAGGTGCTCGTGAACATCTACTAAGTGAGGAACGAAGGAAACAGAAGGGCCAGTGGACTTCCTGAGAGGATGACAGAAGTTGCCGCTGTGACAGAGGCCCCAAGCAGGAGAGCGCTGTGGTTAAGGCACAGCTTCTGAGCCGGGCAAGGCCTGGAGTCCAGACCTGGCTCCACCTCTCCATGCCTGTGTGACCTTGTGTGACCTCCACCTTTCTAAGCCTGAGTTTCTCATCTGTAAAATAGGGATAATGATGACACCTCTGCAAAGTTGTGGTGTTAATGGCTATGAAACTATAATAGAATGCCTGACGTATAGAAGAGCTTAAAAACTATTTTGCTTTTACTTTGCTGCAAGACACAGAAGGAAAGAGAACTCCTCTTCTTCTTTTTTATTTCTTTAAATTTTTGGGGGCTGCATTGGGTCTTAGTTGTGGCACGTGGGATCTTCGTTGAGGCATGCGAGACCTTTCGTTACTAGCGTGCGGGCTTCTCTCTAGTTGCGGTGTGCGGGCTCCAGGGCGCGTGGGCTCTGTAGTTGTGGCACCCGGTTCCAGAGTGCGTGGGCTCTGTAGTTTGTAACGCGCAGGCTCTCTAGTTGAGGCGTGCAGCTCAGTAGTTGTGGCATGCGGGCTTAGTTGCCCCGTGGCACGTGGGATCTTAGTTCCCTGACCAGGAATTGAACCCACGTCCCCTGCGTTGTAAGGCGATTCTTTACCACTGGGCCACCAGGGAAGTCCCTCCTCTTCTTTCTTCCACCTCTTTGCTTGAGACCACATCTGTCATTTCTAAACATAGTCTCCATCTAAACCCTTCTCTGAGATTTGGCATCTCCCCTCTTATTATTATTTTTTTTTACTGCAACTTGGACACTATTATTCAGACCACCTACAGACATCTCCAGCCCACCCCAAATAGAACTCATCCCCTCCTCCCTCAAGCAGCCGAATCTTCCAGGTTCAAAGCCTGGAGGTGGGCTCTGGGCTGGGATTGGAAGCAGTCTCTGAGTGGGACCAGGAGCCGATCAGTTGCCAACTCCTGGCAATGAAATCACCCAACTTCTACGTTTTTCTCTTTCCTGCAGCCCCACTGCCTCTGCCTTGGCCCAGAGACCTGGTGCCTCTTACCGAGACAGTGGCAATGGGCTCTGACCTGATCTCCCCACCTCCACTCTGCTTCCTTCCGTCCCTCTTTCCATCCTTCCCTTCCTCCTCTGCCTCTCCTTCCCTTCCGTTTTTTCTTTTATGCATTCAAGGTGAAAAGCCTTCATTTTATATATGTATTTTTTTGGCCGTACCACGTAGCAAGTGGGATCTTAGTTGCCCCACCAGGGATCGAACCTACGCCCCCTGCATGGGAGTGCGGAATCTTAACCACTGGACCACCAGGGAAGTCCTGAAATGCCTTCATTTTAAATTCAAAGTAAATTAGAAAGAACAAAGAGAGCTACTTTATAATGAAGACATCAATCCTTAACAAGGATATGATGACCATATCTCAAATATTATTCATTCATTCATTCTCTTATTCATTCATGTGGCTAACATTAACTGAGTGTGTGCCAGACAGATGTACTATGAGGAGGGATACAGAGGTGAAATAAATTAGATTTCCTAATGCCCAGCACTACCAAGGGTCTAACAGTGGCTCTTCCCACCCACAGAATTGTGCATGGTATTCAAATCTCTCTACGTAAGAGCACAGCCCCCCTGTCTAGCTTGGGCTCCCACTCTCCTCCAGGCACATTCTACACTCCACCCAAACTGAACTGCCTGCTCTTTCCCTTATAAGCCCTCTGAGCTATTGCTCATGCTGTTCCCTTTGCCTGTAAGCATTCTTCACCTTGCATCTCCATCCACCTAGATCCTACTCAACCTTCAGGGCCCATTTCAAATATCGTCTCCTCCATGAAGTCTTCCAGGACTGCTCCAACTAGATGCATCCTCTACAGGGGCTCAGCAGGGGTCTATAGTAGAAAGCACATGGGCTCTGAAGTCAGATCTGGTTTTCATCTCTGCTCTGTCAAATGCCAACTAGGTGACTTTGAGCACATTATATAATTACCTTGTGCCTCACTTCTCCCATACGTATAATGGGGATGATTATATCTATCTCATAGGGTTGCTATGAGGAAGGAAATATTCAAGCAAAGCCACTATCTGAAATTATCTTCTCATTTATCTGTTTGTTGGCAGTATACCAACTAGACGATACGCTTCACAAGAGCAAGAACCTTGACATTTTTAATATTCTTATCCCTATATCTAAGACTGGCATTTAGCAAACACACATATATACGGGTATACATGGAATGGATGTATCTCAGCTCTGCTGTTTATTAGATATGCGTCCTTGAGCAAGTTACTTCACTTCCCTGGATCTCATTTTCCTGAACTGTAAAATGGGAATAAACGTTCCTATCTGAAAGGGTTGTCCTGAAGTTTAAAAGGCATAAAGTTTGTGAACGTGTCTGGTACAAAGTCCTTTGCAGAGGCAAAAAGACCGCCGGCTTTTCCCAGTCACGGATGTTCAAGACATAGTGAATCAAACGAGGTCCTTACCTCCCATCTACAAATTCCCCAATATATTGGCTCCCCGTGTACTCCATGGCGCCTGCCTCTAGCTCCCAGCCGTTAGGAGACCAGAGCCTCGGTGTATGCCGCCTCACTATGACAACCAGAAGGGATAGGCGGAACCGAGGCGAAGCCCCACCCCCAGGGTCCGCGGAACTTCCTGGCTCTACGCATGCTCTGTGGCTCGCCGGTGGGCAGAGCAGTGCGCCTGCGTGCCGCCGCTGCGCGTGCGCGGACGCTACGTGGCCCACGACAGTCGGAAGGGGAGTTCAAGGAGACGTGGGCGACGCGGCAGCGGGCACCTACTTGGGGTCGGGGCTACCGCCGTCATGCCCGGGATAGTGGAGCTGCCCACTCTGGAGGACCTGAAAGTGCAGGAGGTGAGGCTCGTCCGGAGGATAGGCAAGCGGGGCACAGGGCTACAGCTTCCCGGGCCTGGGCCCAGCCCTGCTTGCACTCCGCGGACCCTGGGCCCCGGATCCCCCATCCCCACCCCATGCCCCCAACACTTACACAGGTTGACCCTCGGAGGCCTCCTGGTCAGCCCGGGGAGACCCATCCCTAAGTAGCTCGAGAACTCTCCTCCCCTTCCCCGCAGCAACCTGCGTCTCCTTTACGTGAATAATAGTTCTTTTTATTAAGCACCAACCAGGGTCACTTTACTTACTTCATGTCACTTAATACTCAAACCTCCTTGCGAAGTGAGTGTACAACCCCGGGTGCTCCAGTCGAGGGAGAGAGAGAGTCACCTTAAAGTAGCATCGTCGGTGCAGAGTGCGTTGGAGTGGAGCTAGGAAGCCGCAGAAAAAGGAGATGATATTGGAGAGTGAATTTGCTAACAACCTGGGAAAGTGTTTGGTAATAGGACATTTAAAGCATTCATTTATTCAACAGCTCTCATTTGAATAATTACCCATACACTGGAAAATGAGAGAGAGAGTCCCTGTCCTCATAGAGTTTATAATCTAATAGGGAGACAGAAACATAAAGAGGCAATTACAGTACAGTGTAGTTAGTGCTATGAGAAGGGAAGTCTGATAATACTCATCACAGCAGACATGATCAGGCCTTTTCTAGATGTCAGGCAGGTTGCTAATTACAGACATTAATTCATAGGGTCCTTCCAACAACACTGTAAGGAAGGGTATAATCGATCTCTCCATGTTACAGGTAAGGAAACAGGTCCTGAGAGAAGTGATTTGCCCAAGGTCACATGGTAAAGCTGGAATGTGAACCCAGGTCTGATTTTAAAACCCATGCTTTTAAACTACCATATTATGGGCAAAAGCTCAAAAGAGCGAGAAGGCTTAGCAGAACCTTCTGTGTTTTGCTTTTTGACATGACTCTTTTGTTGGTGGAAAGCAACAGTTGCTGAGCTAGGAGAGGTACCTTGGGCTGAGGCAGGGCTGGAAGCGACTTTCACAAGGCCAGACTGAGCAGTTTGGACTTCATCCTGTAAGTGAGGTGGTGGGGAGAGGTGGAAGATTTTAAGGCAAAAAAAGTGCCAGGACAGGACTGGATAATGAGGCTACACTGGAGGAGAGGGAGGGGAAGATGAAAAATTACATGCCAAAAATTATATCCCAGGCCCTGTGTTAAGTGTTTTACCTGCATTATTTCACTTCATCTTATATGCCTGTGAGAATGGCAACTATTATTATATTATTTTAATTATTATAATAAAGTGACATGTACCAAAGGTTGGGGGTGGGGACGTGTGGGTACTGCCAACAGTCTGTTTCTTGCCCGACTGTGAAGCTGGGTTAAGACTTAGAGCTGCTGTATTTTTCACTGGCACTTTAATTTGGTTCAGCAGTCATCTGAGGTTCTGCTTCTTGCACGTGTTCTATTTCTGGAATAAATTTGCCTTTAGAGTTCACACAGTTGAACTGAGGAACAGATAATTACATAAATAGCTAAAATACAAAACCAAGTATGATTAAATGCTACAGAAGAGGGGCAGACATGGTTTAAGAAAAGAGGGTAGGATTTGAAGTTGTATCTAAATTCTAGGCCTAACTATTCGGTTACCTCGATGAGTCACTTTTCCCATTTGCAGACACAGTTATTTTATTTGTAAGATGAAGTGATTCCAGCTGTGTAGTTCTCTGAGGCTATGAAGGGAACAGAGAAAGCACTTCTTGGGTATAATGTAAGACTTGGCTAAATGTCATTTGAAGAATGGCATTTACAGGCAGAGATGGAGAGAAGAACTTTCTAAACAAAGCGGGATCTGAGCAAAGGTAAGCAGGTGAGGCCAAAAATGGGTTCCAGGAAAGTGAGTTCAGTGTCCTAGAGGACAGCCAGTACCTTTTTAAAGTCTGGTGGGTGAGAAGGCCAGAAGGATAGTTGGGATCTGAAGGGTTTGAATACTTAAGTAGAAACTTAGGCCTTATTCTGCTGTTAAGCCTGAATCCTTCAAGGGTTTTGTTGCTAATTTGTTTTAATAACAGAGTAAAATAAGAATTGTCTTTTAGGACAGCAGCTCTGTGAAGAATGGTTGGAAGAGAGGAATAAGAAAAGCAGGAAACCAATAACTGAGGAAGATATTATTGACCCCAGCATGATTGGTGACTGTGCTTACAGAGAGGAAAGAATGCATTTATCTAGAATTGATCCGACTCTGCAATGACTTAGGTATCAGAGGCAGCAAAGGTTGAGGATTCGGTGTCAGATTTGCAACTTGACAGAACTGGGGAAGCCAGAAGGAGTGGGTTTGAGAAGCAAGTTCAACGTATTTTGGACCTCATTGACCTTCGAGTTATATGACACATGCCTATGGAAAAACAGTCAGAAGCTTTGGGCAGGAAAATCCTTGTACACATTAACGATTTTGAGTAAAAATAATGGCCAATATTTATGATGTGCTTCTATGTGCTAGGCACTGTTCTTCATATTTTTAATGTGTGTTAACCCTGACAACAGTTCTATCAACTAAGTACTGTCATCCTCCATTTTACATAAATTAAGCAAAATACAAAACCTAGTATAAATTAAGAACTACAAAAAAAAAGGTGCAGATCTGGTTTAAGGAAGAGAGAACAGGACTAGAAGACTGCTCGTAGATTGTGGGACTTCTTCTGCCTCTGTTTCCGCACCTGCAGACCATCTAAACCTGCTGTGCAGTGAGGCTGTTATGAGGACAGATGAGGAGGGGCATTGAAATTCTGTGTTCTTTGAGACAAAGGGAGCTGAATGAATCTGAGAGGGTATTCACAGTAAGCAGCTGTGAAAAGCTGTGGCTTCTGTTGGAACTTGTCAGTATTAGTGAAGAAGCAGGTGAGGGGTGGTGGTGACATCTGAAGTTCTTTGCCTCCTCAGTGATGCAATGGGGAGAGGCCTGATTGGAGGTCACACTTTCTGGTGCTAGTCCTGCGCTTGCCACTGACTTGCTGTGCCATCTCGAGCACATTGCTCCTTTTCCTAAGGAAATAAATTCAGTGAGTGGTTCTCAGCCTTGGTTTCCCTGTGACAGGGCGTGTTTTAGGTGCGCAACAACATGGGCATAACCTAGACTGGGATAAGACCTCTACACTTGTGGGGAAGTAAAGCAAAGAAAGCCATAGGCTTTTGGGGGCTTTCGGGGGCGTGATAGCTGTGAAGGCATCGGAGTAATTAAATCAGCCATTTAAAGATGTTTTAAGACATTTGACAAGGAAATAAATGCAGCTAACTTAATTTTTTAAATATATTAAGCTTTAAAAAAAGTTTGCGTCTTGATTTTTTAGTCTCCCAGCTCTTTACAGGTAATATAGCAAGCAAACGTGTACCACTCAATTAACCTAAGTAAACTATTATAAAAACTCGAATACAAAATTTTACAGATTTTTAAATGAGCGTATTAGAATTGTCATGGCAAATTTCACTTACATCCTAAATTTACCTTTACTTTGATAATTAGAACAGTTGTAATATTAGTAGTCAAAGTCATAACTTTATTCTTCTCTTCCTATAGTGTGTAGATGAATTATCTCTTCATCTTTCCTTGCCTTTTATCTTATTAAAAATATTAATAATTTAACCTAAGCTGTGTGAAATTCCTGAAAAATGAAATTATAAAATTTTTATTATTATAAAAATGATAATTATAAAATTATTCTCATGTAAAAGTTCTTAATACATATTTGCAGATCAAATCCAGGAGTATCTTAAGGCATAATGCACTAGGACAAACTAGATTTTATTCTAGGTACAATGGGTCAGTTTTAGAAAATCTGTTCATGCTCTACAGTACATTTATAGATTAATGAAAAAGAAACCTGAAAATTTCAGTCTTTCCTGGTGGAGGAAACAACAGTGCAACAAAGCCATTTATGGTTAGAAAGAAACTTCCCTAATGAGGAACGTCCAACAAGTATATCCCAGACACCAACAGCCAGTATCATACCAAACTACTTTAAAGTTTAGAACAAGGCAAGGGCGCCTACTGCCATTGCTGTTTGTCTGTCTCATCCTGGAAGTTTTGGTCAGAGCATTAAGACAGGGAAAGAGAGGAAGAAGGACAGAAAGATGTAAGTATCAGAGAGGAAGGGAGGCAGTTTTTATTTGTAAATGGAAGCTTTTCTCTTAATCCTCTTGAGTTTCCTATTAGAACTGACAAGAGTTCAGTAGACTATGGTTACAGAGAAGATACAGTGTAAAAACAAGCAGTAACCAACTTGAAAATCTAAGGGGAAAACGTCCCATTTAGATAGTATCCAAAATGTGAGAACACTGAGGAATAAACAAGAAATATGCAAGTTTCCTGTATGAAGGAAACTGTAATTTTGACCAAAGAAAATGAGAATGAGCTAAATAAATGGAGAGACATACTGTGTTCTGGGTGAGACGGCATCATTCACGTATTCTTAACTCTCTTGTAACTGCTACCTCCCCTGCTGCTGGCACAGAGTGAGTGCTAGACGGCTACTTGTGCTGGGGCGCTGTTTTGGGTGCTTGGTGGACCATGGTAAACACCACCTTAATTCGTTTAACTTAGGGAGAACGGAGATCTTTACAGTAGTCGACCTCAGTTAAAAACAAAATGCCAGGGCTTCCCTGGTGGCGCAGTGGTTGAGAGTCCGCCTGCCGATGCAGGGGACACGGGTTCGTGCCCCGGTCCGGGAAGATCCCACGTGCCGCGGAGCGGCTGGGCCCGTGAGCCATGGCCGCTGAGCCTGCGCGTCCGGAGCCTGTGCTCCGCAACGGGAGAGGCCACAACAGTGAGAGGCCCGCGTACCGAAAAAACAAACAAACAAGCAAACAAACAAAAAAACCCAAAATGCCTACCCTCTTGGAGCTAACGTTCCAGTGGTCACAGATAGAGTGACCACTGGCGCTAGCTTATCTAAGGTGATTAGGGAAAGACTCTGAGATAAAATGTGAGCAGAGACCCAATAGTGTAACAGTGCCCTTTCCTTTCTAATTTGTTGTATAACTAGACTTAGTACAACTCCAATGGGAATTATTGGAGGAAGGGTGTTCATCTGTAAGAACAGCCAGAACGGTTTTGAAAAGGATGAATAGTGAGGAGGATGGTCTTCCCAGACAACGAACAGTAATTCAAACATTGTGGTATCGGCACAGGAAGAGGTGGTACAGAAAGAGGCTAGCAGGACCCCTGCTGTAGCAGCTGCTACACAGGCTCTGGACTGTACCGTGAGCTGGCTGTAGCTACGCTGTGCTTCTCAAGAAAATGTGCTGGGGTGCAAGTGAGTGAGACTGACACCGTCGTAGGGATGACTGCCTTGGATATACTCTATAATTTTAAAAAGTTCACAGATTCAGTACTTTATTATTAATAATAACTTGCTGAACTAGATGCCCTTACTGATCCCTTCCAGTCTCTAATCTTCTGTGAGTCTGTCATCTTCCGGGAATCTTATATATCCTCCCACTGTTACTTTTATTCCTGGAGAGGAGACTTAGCAGTGCTCCTCAGGGTCGGTTCCTCCCCGTACATCCCAGAAGCCTCCATCTTCCTTCAGAGCTCCACTTTCTCTCTCATAAAGATCTAAGGATTCCATTCGGGCTGCCATTTCCTTATGTCTAAAATGGGGATGGGGATGGTAATATCAGCCTGATGAGATTATTACGAAGGTGTGGAAAATCATACATGTGAAAGAGCTCTGTGATCTCTGAAGCACCATAGATCATAAGGGATTATTACAGAGTCCCCTGTCTTTAGTGTTCTTGGCAAAGTCAGAATGGGGCTACCTTCCTGTTCCCTGTATCTTGACCAGCATGAGGTGAGGTTAAGGAAGTGGTGTCCTGGTACAAATCTGGTCCTTCTCCTCTGTTCCTCTCCCCAGGTGAAAGTCAGTTCTTCTGTGCTGAAAGCTGCGGCCCATCACTACGGAGCTCAGTGCGATAAGCCCAACAAGGAGTTCATGCTCTGCCGGTGGGAAGAGAAGGACCCGAGGCGGTGTTTAGAGGAAAGCAAGCTTGTCAACCAGTGTGCCCTGGACTTCTTTAGGTAAGATCTTTTCACGTCAGTGCCCACTGGTTGCAACATCAAGGTATATGTATCTCTGTGAACATCCAGCTAATTAAAAGGAAGGATAAGTTTACTAATTTTAGTAGGGAATGCAAGGCTTTGCAGTCACATAGACCAAAGTAGAGCACACAATAAATGAGAGTTCTTTTTGTTCTTTATTACTTGGCACTTTTTTTTTTTTTAAAGTATAGTTGATATACAGTGTTGTGTTGGGACTTCCCTGGCGGTCCAGGGGTTAAGACTCCATGCTTCCAATGCAGGGGGCATGAGTTCCATCCCTGGTCGGGAAGCTAAAATCCCACGTGCCATGTGGCCTAAATAAATAAAAATAAATAAATAAATAAAATTGCAATGTGTTAATTTCTGCTGTACAGCAAAGTGATTCAGTTATATATATTCTTTTTCATATTCTTTTCCATTATGGTTTATCACATGATATTAAATATAGTTCCCTGTGCTATACAGTAGGACCTTGTTGTTTATACATTCTATATATAATAGTTTGCATCTGCTAATCCCAAACTCCCAATCTTTCCCTCCCCCATCCCGCTTGGCAACTACAAGTTGGTTCTCTATATCTGTGAGTCTGTTTCTATTTTGTAGATAAGCTCATTTGTGTCATATTTTAGATTCTACATATAAGTGATATCATATGGTATTTGTCTTTCTCTTTCTGACTTAATCAGTATGATAATCTCTAGGTCCATCCATGTAGCTGCAAATGGCATTAGTTTATTCTTTTTTATGGCTGAGTACTATTCCATTGTGTGTGTGTGTGTGTGTGTGTGTGTGTGTGTGTGTGTGTGTGTGTATAGACCCCATCTTCTTTATTCATTCGTCTGTCATTGGACATTTAGGTCACTTCCATGTCTTGGCTGTTGTAAATAGTGGCAAGTTCTTTAATCTCCATGAACCCCAACTTCCAAATTGTAGAGTAATACCTATCATAAGATTGTTGTGAGAAATTTGAAAAGGCACATAAAAACAGCTTAGCACAGGGCTTGCTTATAGGCATTTACTAGATTGTTAATCATTATCATTACTACAGAACACACAGTTATGATGGAAAGGAAAGGTGTTCAGAGTCAAGTGTTGAGGTAGGCCACTGTACTTGATATAAGTAAAAAAAATCCAAATTATAATTGTGGAAAAATGTTTTAACCATATTAGTCAGAACTCTATTAAAAAGGACAGAAACTCAACTCAGAGGGAATTGGCTCATGTCACTGTAAAGTCCAGAAATAAGACTGGCAGGACTGGATTCAAGGGCTTAAATAATTTCACACCTACTTGGTATCTTTTGGCTTCACCTCTTATCTCCCACCCCCAGTTTCTTAGTCCTGCTTTCTCTGTCAAATTCATTTTCAAAGAGACCCTCTCCTTGCTTTAGCAGCAATGGCCACCAGCCAGTCCAAGCTGCTGTGCTCCTTGCTTAGCAGACCCAGACAAAGAGTGCCACCCAGTAGCATGAGCAGTGGTCCCTGGACTGAGTCTCATTGGCCTGGCTGGTCAACTTCATGTGCATATCTTTGAATCAGTTGTGTTTCAGGAGATAAAATGCTGTGAGTGGTCAGGCCTAAAGTGGGGAGTAGACTTAGATTCATCTAAATCGCATTGCCGAGCGATAGGGAGGGGTTGTTCCCCAAAGGAAAATTTGAAGGATGTTCCAGAAGAATAGAGAATGACTGCTGGCTAGGCAAAACCCACAGATGTCCCTTACAATGACGCTAGAGGGAAAAAAACTTGCTTCACACAATAGCTGCTTTCCTTCTTTCTTGCTTCTGCTGTCTTTGTCCACATGCAGAGATATTTTTGTGCTTAAAGTCATGGTGTGTGTACATTTGAAAATTCATTTTTTCACTTGAAACTATTGGAAACATTCTTTCAAGTTGCTCTGTCTTCATGATCATCATTTTTCATGGCTGTGTAATATTCCATCCGTAGATAAACCAGCCATAATTTTGTTATTAAACATCATTATTGATTGTTTTGGATACATCTGCAGTGATTACATTTGTGTAGAGATCATTTTCATTTTATAATTAATTCCTTGGCATAAATTTCCGAGCAGTGAGATTATTCTTTAAAAGGCTTTGAACATGATTTATGGCTCTTGAATTACAGTTGGAAGTTGGGTCAGTTTATGCTGTCCTCAGCCTGTATCCTGGTATCCCTCTCCAGCATTGCATATTATTTAAATATTTGATAGGTACAAAATGGTGTTTTACTCTTGCTCGAATTTGCATTGATTTGATTGCTAATAAGGTGGAATGTGTGTTCCTTTAAAATTTTTTTATTTTCTAAGAGAACTTTGGCAAAGTATTCTTCCTTTGACTCAGAGGGAGCATGTTTAAGTGGGAAATGTTTGGATTTCACAAGCTCCTGAGGTGCTGAACTAGCTTGCTGTAAGCTCTAGTAGGTAATTGTCTATTAGTGTGGGTACCAGGGTAACAGAGCCCAGAACACAGACCTAAGTACCAGAGTGATGGTTTGCAGCCTTTCTTCCGCTGCAGCATACTGGAGGAGTCCAAAACTCCAACTGGACACGGTTGCTCACCACCATCGCGATTCTTAAGTTGAGGCTAGGGGGGTGCAGTTTTGTGTACCGTAGAAATGCAGGTCGTTGAGGCTACAGGTAACCCAGTAAAGCTCCCGAGGCTTTGACATTCCTTCTTCCTTCCTCTTAACACATCCCACCACCCCCAAGGCTATACTCAAAATACCTGCAAAGGGGGCTTCCCTGGTGGCGCAGTGGTTGAGAGTCCGCCTGCCGATGCAGGGGACGCGGGTTCCTGCCCTGGTCCGGGAAGATCCCACACGCCGCGGAGTGGCTGGGCCCGTGAGCCATGGCCGCTGAGCCTGCGCGTCCGGGGCCTGTGCTCCGCAACGGGAGAGGCCACAACAGTGAGAGGCTCGCGTACCGCAAAAAAAAATACCTGCAAAGGTATAAGAAACCGGTGCCCCTTGGTTGCCTCCCAGTAGGGGAACCGAGCAGGAACGGAAAGGCAATTTTTCTTCATGTATTTCCTTCGGCCACCTCCGAGGTTCTTCCCGAGACGTGTTAAATACGATTCCTGTGTTGAGTGTAGCTAGATTCTTGGAGTGTGACAAGCAAATACTTCATTATTATTCCACCGGGGGAAGGAGGTGCTCCACGCTTCTTCCACTGCCTCAAATATGGCTTTTACATAAAATAACAGTATTTTATTCTCGTTTGACTTTGCATTTATTTGATTACTAGCAAAGTTGAATGGTGAGAGAAGGGGAATTTCGCAAAATAATGGAGGCTCATCCCTTTTATACACAAAAGTTAGTTTTTCTTCAGCCATTTCTGGTTACCACAAAATGAATTATATGCTATGTTGCTTCTTAACAGAGAGCAAATATAATTTAACTTTCTTCTTAATGACAAGGATTAATCTCTGTTTTTGTTCAGTGCATGAATAGAATGAAGGCTTTTGAGCTTTGGAGGCATGTAGGGCAGGTTGCCTCTACACGGATTGACCCCAGGATCAGAAGATCCTTGTTAGTTTGTGAATTTGCTTTTTATAGTCTGTCTCCTCCTCTGTCAATGTCTGTCACCTCTGACTTCTGTCAGCATGCCCATCTCTGAGTGTGCCTCCTTCTCTTCTAAATTTGCGAAGTGGGTAATCTTTAGATTGGATCTAAGAAGAATAAATAGGTCCCAAGTGAGGAGTTCTAAGTGAAATATATACCCCTTAGACCACAGTCTTTTGACATTTCTATTCATTTGTTTTTGCTACACAAAGAAATTAGGTCTTATTCCTCAGAAATCTTTTTTTATGTATTGTTTCTCAACCCGAGGCTCTCCATGTGGTCTTGTAAGTGAGGTAAGAGTACTCCCGTACCTTTCAAAAAGCAAGGCTGTGTGTATGAGGTCTGCACCAAATTTTTCCCCACTTTTTTGTTTTTCATCGTTTTGCAAAGAGCTGCCCCTAATCAAGGCCTCTTTTCCAGGCAGATAAAGCGGCACTGTTCGGAGCCTTTTACAGAATACTGGACCTGCATCGATTACTCCGGCTTGCAGTTATTTCGTCGGTGTCGCAAACAGCAGGCGAAGTTTGACGAGTGTGTGTTGGACAAACTGGGCTGGGTGCGACCCGACCTGGGGGAGCTGTCAAAGGTAACACAGTTTCCTGCTGCTCTCTCCCTCTTTCTTTCTTTCTCTCTCTCTCTCTCTCTCACTCGCTAAGGGTGGGGAAAGGCAGGGGGTGGTCCGGAATGGGTCTTCTGTGAGTACAGATCTGATGTGAGAAATCCAGACTGACCAGTCAGCTTCATTAGGGAGTGGTTATACACAGTCCAGAGGGAGTTTATTTAATAGAAGTGTTCCTTTAAGTAGCTCGCCCAGCATGTGCAGATTTGTTTTTGATTAATTAGTTAACTGAAGAACAGAAGGAAGTAGACAAGGATAATCAAAATGTTAGGGGCACCGTCAGCTGAAAACATTGAGTTTATTGTGGGGAAATAGGTTTGAGGTTATGCCAGATTTTTCAGGAACATACCTGAGATTTAAAAAAAAGTAATGCCTATAGTTTAAAAAGCTTGTTTTTCGAAAAAAAAAAAAAAGAAAAAAGAAAAAAAAAAGGAAAAAAAAAAGCTTGTTTTTCTTTTCTTTCTCCCATATTTCCTGTCTCAGTTGTGACACCACCATCTGTTGAACCCTCAGAGGGAGAAACCTGAATGTCTTTTTTCTTCACTTTGCACTCCTTCCTCCTTTATCCAGTCCTCAATTCCTGTAGCATCTCCTGGAATATTGTTTTGAATCCTCTCACTGTCCCCCACTTCCTGGACAGGAGTTCTTAACTGGGCTACATGAATTTCTGGGAGGGGAGGATGGATCACTACAGGCATGATCTGTGTGGAAAATAAGTCAAATATCACTTTCCTTTAAAAAAACAAACAAACAGCTTTTCAAGGGCACTCCTATTTGCTTGCAAAACAAAGCATCCCCTCCATGTCCTGACATGCCACACCCCTTTGTGATCTGACCCATCCCTGGCTTCTTAAGCATTGTCACCCTCCATTCCCTCTGGGAAGCATAGGTAGCAAGGCATGGAGGGAAGAACTCTGGTTTGAATGGAGACTGAGTGGATTTGAATGTTAGTTTCCTGACTTAATTGCTATGGGTCCTTGAGCAAATTTCTTAACATTTCCTATCCTACCACATTTATAAGATGGGACCAGTATTAATCCCTGTTTTTCTGTGAGGATTAAGCTACGGAGCCTGTGTGAATCCCCAGCATAGTACCTGGCACATAGGTCCCCAGTTAATGTTCGTTCCCTCCCTTTGCGTGTGGCATCTGTGGATAGTTGGGTCTTAAGCTTTTTGCCATAAGTAGAGGAATGGTTCAGCAATTTTTGTGTGTGTGTATCTGGCATATCTTTACTTCGGATATCTTCTTTGCTGTACCAAACAAATTATTTATTTTTATTTAAAAATAATTTTTATTGGGCTTCCCTGGTGGCGCAGTGGTTGAGAGTCCGCCTGCCGATGCAGGGGACGCGGGTTCCTGCCCCGGTCTGGGAAGATTCCACGTGCCGGGGAGCGGCTGCGCCCGTGAGCCATGGCCGCTGAGCCTGCGCGTCCGGAGCCTGTGCTCCGCAAAGGGAGAGGCCACAACAGTGAGAGGCCCGCGTACCGCAAAAAAAAAAAAAAAATTATTGAAATATAGTTGATTTACAATGTTGTGTTACTTTCAGGTGTACAGTAAAGTGATTCAGAGATATATATATGTGTATATATATATACACACATATATATTTTTTACATTCACTTCATTACAGGTTATTACAAGATACTGAGTAGAATCCCTTGTGCTATGCAGTAGGTCCTTGTTGGTTATTTATTTTATATATATAGTAGTGTGTATATTTTAATTCCAAATGAGCAGATTATTTTAAATAGTTGATAATTCTAAGTTGGAAAGTGGTGGAACTTTTTCATAGAATCGAGAAAACTACCGTTTCTCATTTCTGTCTCACGAAAGGAGAATTTACAAATCATGTTGTTAAGAAAGCATTTTTATTCCTGAATCTTTGTAATAACATTTTTTAAAACCTATAAAAGGAAAACGTACTGTTATCTGAACTCTCTTCAAAAGTGTATTTCTTTAAGAGGATTATCAGCTTTAGTTATACTTAAGTTCAGTATTCGGTCTCTTTCTAAGGACGGTCATAATTGGCTGGACAAAGCCTCCATTTTAGCGTCATTCACTTGTGCATTCTGGTTCCACTGGCTTGCCCTTCCCTCCTGTTTGCCCCCAGTGAATTCATACTCACTCGTCCAGTCTCAGCTCAGGTGTCAGGTCTGTCTTTGAAGTTTCTGGCTCTCCTAGGCAGGGTTGCTCTCTCTCACCCATAATTCCATTGTCCTAATAATATTAGTATTGAAAATAACTAATGGAGCACCTGTTCCATACATCGGGTGCTTCATGTATACTCTAATAACCCTAGGAGCTACTACTCGTTCCGCTTTACAGATAGGGAATTGAAGGTTAAATCAGGTGCCCAGCCATTTACCAGGTAATGAGTTTGACCACATGCTTCTCCTTTTCTATTTCGAGTGTGGTGCAGAAGAGGAAGTTGCTTTATTGTCCTTTCCCCAGTAGTTTGTCCTTTAAAGGGGTCCTTTTATTTTTTCTAGGTTTATTTCATAGACATCTTGAATTCCTTAAAGGAGCTTCAGATGCCAGCTGGAGGCATTTGGAATACTCTGTCAAGCAGTAAGGAACCATTAGTGATCTCTAATTATAGCAGAGAGATGAGAGAACTGTTTCAAAAGCAAATGAAAAACTATTCTGGACTTGTAGTCAGAAGACTGGGGTTCCAGCTCCAACTCTTGACATTTGCTGTGTCTTGATCTTAGACAGGCCAGCCATCTCTGCTCCTCTTCCGTGAACTCGAGATAATTATGCCTCAGAGGGTGGTTATAATAAGAATTGTGTGATTGTGTCCATGAAAGCTCTGTTCACAATAGATGGTGTTTGAATTTGTACATCTGGGAAGATTGATCTGGTCACAGTATGTGGAGTGGCTTAGGAGGCCACCAGATAACAAGACTACCGATAACCATGGCCTTCTGTCTTTCTGCCTCTCTGGGCCTGTTTCCTCATCTTTAAAATGAGAACAATTTCTGCTGGGTTTCTGAGGGAGACTTCTGTGGGTTTCAGTGGGTGTAAAACGCCGTCCTCCTCTCTCCCCGGGACCCCAGTTGGCTCCCTCTCTCGCCTGGCCCATTGGCTCAGCCCCCCCGTCTAGCTTCTGCTCCTTCCGGCCTGGCCTGCAGACGTGAGTAAGTTACTTCCCTGCTCCAGTGACACCTGTTGCCCTTGGGTTAAAATTCAAGCATCTTGGCGTGCCGTTCATCACCTGGCTCCCGTGTCTCAGTGTCGAGCGTTCTGTGAGAGCACGGGCTTTGGAGCAGGCAGATCTCATTTCAGGTCCATCCACCGTTAGCTGGGGGGTCCCAGTGAACCTGCAGGTTGACCTCCGAGGAGCGTGAGAGTGAACTGGAGTAACGCGCTTGGCGTCACGTCTAACAACAGGACGTGCTTGGTTAGGGGCTGCCTCTCCCTGCGCTCTGCACGCGGCCCGTGCTTCGGCTGCCCCAAGGCCGCGCCCCTGTCTCCGTGTGCACTGGTGGCTCCCTGGAAGGTCTTTTCCTCTCCAATCTTCCTGGTTGGCTCCTGCTCACCCTTCAAGAGGAAAGTAAACGTTGCCCCCTCAGAGCCAGGCTGAGGACGCGTGGCCGTGTGGAGGAGGCCTTGCTGTCCTAGCGCTCATTCGTCTCTCGGTCACCGTGACCCGCTTAGGAAGGCCTGGGTGCTTTTCCGGGCTGACTCCTTCACCGAGGACAGTGTGAATCGTGCTCTCTTCCGTATCCCTAACTTCTTCCATGTGGAATGACACAAAGTAGGCCTTCTTCGATGTTTATTCGGGGTAAGTGTGATTTGCTAGGGCTTTATGGATGGGGAGTGGCTGAGGCAGCCAGAGCGGAGAGGAGACCCCAGGAGGTGGGTTCATGCTCACAGCTTCTCCACCTGCCCCTCAGCTCTGCTTCTCCTCTTTTACCCGCTGCAGGTCACCAAAGTGAAAACAGATCGGCCTTTACCAGAGAATCCCTATGACTCAAGAGCAAGGCCAGAGCCCAGCCCTGAGACGGAAGGAGATCTGAAGCCCGCCAGACATGGCAGCCGCCTCTTTTTCTGGACCATGTGAAGATGGGTCCGTGGCCCACACCCAGTCATGCACCCAGGCAGCGGTGATGAAAACTCTCCTGTAGTTTCATCAACCGATAGAGGGCTCTTTCCAGAATCACAAACATTAACAAAAACATTAATTTATGTGACTTGGCAGTTATTCTATACCATTTCCTGCCCATTAAAAATTTTAAAGGAAACAGTTGTATTTTATTATGTTTCATATAACCTTTTGGCCTTTAAAGATGACTTCCCCTTGCTTTTTCTGCTTGTGGTCCTGCCTGTTCCTTTCTCTTTGCTTCAAGTAGGCATTTGCCAGTATGGCAGGGGAGCCGTGTGGGATCACGGACAAATGACTGTGTAAAGGAAAGACTTTGTTACCTGAGACAGCGCCTCGGGGCCAGTGTGGGTTCACACATTTTGAAGTCTCAACTTTCTTTCTTCCCATCCAACATCTCTGACAAATAGAGTTCCCTGAGGGTCATACAAGGGAAGCATCCAGGATAGGAGAAGTGCAGAAACACTTGCGCCTTGGGACTCAGGCCATGGGCGGGGCTCCTGGCTTGGTCTTCTGCAGTCTCGCTCAAAGTTTCTTAAAGAACCAAACTTCCACCACTTCCCCTTGATATCCCATCCTCAAGCATTATAACCCAGATGTTTTTCCTGATAGACAAGGGAGTTGGAGGCTGAGCTCCCAGCTCCAAAGCCAGGAAGTCGGGAGGTCTGAGTGTCAGTTCCAGCCTTGGGTGTGTTTCTTAACCTCTTGTGAGAGGTTGAATTTGAGGACAAGCTAAAGCGAACATGCTTATCTACCTCCTGGGCAGGTTCAAGCCACAAGTATTTATAAAGCTCTTTGGTTCAAAGCACTGTTATGTCTTTCTTTTCCCTTTCATTCAGTTCCTTTTTCACTACTAGGCTATTTCCTCTCCATCTGACTGGGGGTCGCTTTACACCTTCTGGTCGTGCCCTTATATTGCATGTGACCCTGTGTAAGTCTCAGCTCCCTGGGCCTTGCTTTCCCATTTGCAGAGCCCTGGAAAGCAAAGTGGTATGGAGTCTTTATATATAAAGACCTTTCCAACTCCTAGGTACTCGAAGTGGGGAGATTGCAGTGAGGCATTGGTCTGTTGCCCAAAGTGTTAGGACAGAACACAAAGCATTGGAAGATGCGCCTTGCCCCCCACCCAGTTCTGACCCCTTATTTGGGAGCATTTTGGGTAAACCTTACTCGTCTGCAAAAGCTTGCCAGCCACTGTTGCCTTATTCTCCAAGTTCAGAAGAAAAAGAATAGATTCTTAAATTTTTAAAACAGCTAAGGCAACACCCGTTAACCCCCTGCGGGCCCAGTCATTGGAAGTCATCCCTGGTGGGGAAAGTACAAGCAGGCCTGCAGGTTTGTTCTTATGATAACCTCAGACTGTGTGTTCCTTCCTAGGTTCTTTCTGCAAAGGAAGCTGGGACTTGCATCAGTAATAACAAATATTCATTGAGCCCTGTGCCTCGTGCCCAGTGCTTTACATGTGTCAACTCCTTCAGTGCTCAGAGCCCTTTGAAAGAGTTTCTGATATGTCATTTCACAGGTGGAGGAGCTAACGCCTAGGGAGAGGTTAAGAAGCCCCATTCCTCCTTCCTATATAAAATGGTGGATGTGGGATACAAATGAAAATCGTCTGGTTCCAATGGCCGCATCCTTGTCCTTCAGAGTCATCAGTGGTTCTCAGCCTTGTCTGCACGTTGGAATCACTGGGAGGCCCTGAAATACTGATGTTGGGATCCTACCCCGGAGAGATTCTGATGTAATTTGTCTGCACTATGGCCAGGCCATGGAGGTTTTGAAAGCTCCCCAGGTTGCTCTAAGGTGGAAACCAAGGTCTAGGGCCCCTGATTGATTGAAGCAGGTCCAAGAGGTTAAGTGCTCGTAGGTAAGTGACTGAGATTTAAACCCAGATACGCCTGATTCCAAAACCCTTAGTCTTCCTCTGTTCCAACGCATATACATCACCTGAGGTCTTATTACATGAAGATTCTAATTCGATAGGTCTGGAGTGACATCTGAGATTTTTAGTAAGCTCTCAGTGCTAATGTTGCTGGTCCATGGACCACACTTTGGGTAATGAGGGAATAAACCACAGTATCTGAGTGCAGGAGCTATGATTAATCTATCTGGCTGCAGTGTCTGGCACCAGGCCCTCCCTGAAAGTTAATTCACTTCTTTAGAATCAGAGCAACAAGTCTTGAACTGTTAATGGCTTCAAATTCGACTCTAGGATGGTTTTTTTTGTTGTTTTTTTTTTGCGGTACGCGGGCCTCTTACTGTTGTGGCCTCTCCCGTTGCGGAGCGCAGGCTCCAGACGCGCAGGCTCAGCGGCCATGGCTCACGGGCCCAGCCGCTCTGCGGCATGTGGGATCTTCCTGGACCGGGGCATGAACCCGTGTCCCCTGCATTGGCAGGTGGACTCTCAACCACTGCGCCACCAGGGAAGCCCTCGACTCTAGGATGTTTTAACTTCTGCCCAAGTTGGACAGAAGTTCTTGCCTTGCCTCCTCTTTGCTTTGAATTCCTTGAACGAAGAAATTCACTTTGGCTTTCCTACGTTCTTGATGGAATCACACCACATCATAGCCTTCTAGGACTGAAGAGTCTTAAGTAAAGACAATTCCTAAAATCTCTCACCCCAGACGGGTTCACAATTTCAGTAGGTAAAAAGGTCACAGCACAATTTGAAAGCAGTCGGTGCGAAGAATCTCTGAGCAGGGCGTCAAATAATAGAAAGTCTTCCTGCTGGTTTGGCTTAAGAATAATGAGGCTGACTCCTCACATTCCCAAAGGAAATTTATCTGCCCCCTTTCCTCTGCCAAGCCTGTTCCTGTCTTCCCTATCGGAGGGAATGGCGTCTCCATCCTTCCAGTGTCAAAACATGAGATGCTCCCGTGACTCCCGCGCACTGCTCTCCGTGTTCCAGGCCCACAGCAGGTCCTGTTGAGTTCCTTCTATAACCTCTCACGTCTGTTACTTCCTCTTTTATCTCACTGTCACTGTCCTAGCCTGGTTTTGTTCCCCTTGCTTGGATTATTAACACCACTGCCTAACTGGTCTCCCACCGCCATCTCGCCATCCAGACCATGACCCAACTTGCTGCCGTGCCTCTGACACTCGAAAACCTTCAGTGGCTCCTGAATGGCTATTAACTCAAGGCCAGACCCTTACCGGCATCCCGACACTCTGTAATCTGCCCTTAGCCTGGCCCATTTCCCGTACGACTATCTTACTCCTTGTCACAGACCCTACAGTCGCCCAAATGCCATTCCTCAAGAGCGTTTTCCAACTTCCAAATCTTCACTAATGCCTCCACCATCCACTTGCTGGGAAACAATCCTGCCCCCATCTCTGCCTCTTGAAAGTCGACCCATCTCTCAAGGCAAACACTAATGCTGTCTTCCCCAGGAAACGTCCCTTCCTACAGCCACAAGTGCTCTTTCCTGCCCCTTTGTTCCCATGACACAGTATGGCATGAGGGTTAAGCACAGGACTCTGGAGTTGGGCTGTCCGGATCTGAATCCAGGCTCTGTTGTTTCATAGCTGTGTGACCCCAGGCAAGTTACTTAACCTTTCTGTACTTTCTTTTCCCCATCTGTAAAATGGGGGGAACAATGATAGTACCTACAGCCTGGGATGGCTCTGAGGATTTAATGAGGTTTACACATGAAATGCTTTGTACAGTGTTGGCAAATGCTAGCAACTGTCACAGCACTCTATTTGAGTAATGCCTGTCATGGCACTGGGTGTTGTCTTGTTTCCCCTGGTCTTAGTACTGTAAGATCTGGCCTTCTGTCTTATTTATATGTCTATATTCTAGTGCCCAATACATGGAAGACATCAGAAAACGATTAAACTATAACCCACGTTTATCTTTCTGAAGAACTTCCAACCCCCCTCCTTGCTATAGAGCAACAAACCAGCACATTAATTATGTAGAGATAGGAGTAAATCTTTTTTTTTTTTTTTTTGTGGTACGTGGGCCTCTCACTGTTGTGGCCTCTCCCGTTGCGGAGCACAGGCTCCGGACACGCAGGCCCAGCGACCGTGGCTCAGGGGCCCAGCCGCTCTGCGGCATGTGGGATCTTCCCGGACCGGGGCACGAACCCGTGTCCCCTGCATCGGCAGGTGGACTCTCAACCACTGCGCCACCAGGGAAGCCCAGGAGTAAGTCTTTGAGATTAAATTGCCACCTTTGTAGGTATCAGGTCCTAGCTGAAATGCTTTTTGGTATAATCAAAGATGTACTCTTATGCTCTGAAATGGATCATGGCACACTTTGGCTTTAAATATACCAGTTGCTTCTACCACATAGGAAGTCTCTGTTTGGGGTTGTGACATCTCTTTGTGTCTTGAGCATTTGTAACGTGTCACAGGTAATTTTACTAAGATACTAAAATTCATAAATGTATTTGCTTAAAAAAAAATAAATTAGAACAGAGTCAAGAGATTAGGGAGAGGTGACCCCAGACTTTATCTGAGGAGTAGATCTGGGTGGTAGATCTGAGAAACAAATGCGGGTTGTCTGGTTCCAAGGCCACACTCTTATTCTTCAGAGTCATTGAATCTTATCCTTGGATGCACATTGGAATCACCTGGAGACCTTTAAATACTGATGTCCAGATCCCACCCCCAGATCTTCCGGTTTCATTGGTGTGCGGTGTGGCATGGGCATACAGATTTTGTAATAAGTAATATCGTACCTGCTCACTTATGCTCAACCATACTTTCTTCAATGGGAGGGAAGGGGCATAGTTGCAGCTAGAACCCTGGAAATACATTCATTAATTCTTTAATTCATTCGGCAAATATTTGACGTCTTGCTTCGTGCTACTTACCATTCTAGGCAGGAATGATGAGCAAGACAGACGGGCTCTGCTGTCATGGGGCTTCCATTCCAGGGGGGAGGCAATAAACAGGTAAACAATGTGAAGGGTCAGTGTGAAAACGAATAGCTGGAGGGTGAAGATGTACTTAGAAAGAGAGGCCATGGAGGGTCTCTCAGAGGAAGTGGCATTTGAGCTTCCCCCTCAAGGAACAGCCAGTTAGAGGGCTGATGGAAGCGTGTCCCAGCCTCAGGGAACCACAGGAGCAAACCCCTGAGGCAGGACAGGGCTCTGTGTGCTTCGGGAACAGTCTGCCCGGAGTGTGGTTTTGTGGGTACAAGCGCAATGCAGTTGCAGCTTCCTACCTCAACCTTTTAACATGCCGGGGACAGTCCCTGTCCTCGGTGTCTCCACAGTCTGCTGCAGAAAGTCCACACTCCTCAGTGTGACAGCCGGTCATTCCAGAGTCTGACTCAGAGCTCTCCAGCTTCATCTCCCACCATCATCCCCGCCACACACTGGATCCGCGCCTTCTCAGACATCTTGCGCCTTTCCTCTTGCTGTGTGCTCTGCCCCAGAGTTCTCCTCCACCTCTCCTCGGTGCACCTGTCCCTCAAGACACAGCTCAAACGTGCCTCCTTGGTGAAGCGTCCCTCAGGTCCCTCCAGAGTGACTCACATCTCCCTCTGTGTTCGGGCGCATCTCCTGCACTTCAGCTGCTGTGCTTTTGGGGAGCAGGAAGTCCATCTTGTTTAACACCGCAGCTACCCCTTCAGGCAGATCTCCTGGCAGATCGTCAGTGCCTGGTTGCTGAATGAATGTTGCACAGCCATTGGCCTCTCCAAAAGGGAGTAGCCTAGTTAATCCTTAACTGTGTACCCCTCTATGTAGAGTAAACAGGAGGGCATTCTGTATTCCAAGAGAGGCTCAGGGTTCTGCCACAATGATTAGCGCCACTGGAGAAAGAAGGGAATGCTCTGGTTTTTTGTTTTTATTTTTCAAAAAGAGCCCAGAAATCCCTGTCACAGTGGCAGTAAAAAGTGCCATCTGTGAACTAAAGGGAGGAAGATCCATAAAAGGTCAGATTAGGCTATGGTAATAAGAATTATAATTGCATGCCGGTATTCCTTTAATTTGAGGGTTGAATGCAAATTAAGCAGGATGCCCTTTCTGGAAGCCATGTTTTAATCAATTCTGCTGCTCTGGTGGAAGAGTTGAAGCTAGAAAGAAAATGATGATAATGTTTCTTTCACTTGCCATCTGAAACTAGGGTATTACGTGATGTGACAGTAGTTTGATGTACAGGCTTTATGTGTGTTTTATTGTCTGTGGAATATGCAGTACCTTTATGTTGCTGGGTTCCAAGAAGCTGAGTGCGAGCCACAATTACTGAAGCCCAAGTGTGTGGAGCCCGTGCTCCGCAACGAGAAGCCACTGCAATGAGAAGCCCGCGCACCGCAACGAAGAGTAGCCCCCGCTCGCCGCAACTAGAGAAAGGCCGCGTGCAGCAACGAAGACCCAACACAACCATAAATAAATAAATTTATTTTAAAAAAAAAAGAAGGCTTTGGTCTTAAAAGTTAAAGGAGGAAACCTTTGGAGATCATCTTCTACTTGAACTGCCTTCTGATTGGGCCAAGCCCAGTCTGAAGCCCTCTGCGGTTGTGGGTTCAGGCTGGCTGACACGGAGGCTGGCTGCATGGAGGGCCGGGGGGCACAGCTCACCTGTGGAAATAGGCAGCAGCACTTGGAGTACGAGAGGGGACCTGAGCATCGGACGCCAAAAGGGCAGGACTGGGATAAACAGGGAGCACGGAGTCAAAGAGTGGTTGGGAGACAGACACCCTAATAGAAACCTCTGCAAAATCCGTGAACAGGCAGTTTGCAGAAGAAAACATCAGAATGGCCAATCAACTGTGAAAAGATGTCTAACCTCCCTAGTAGGCAGAACAATGCACATTAAAGCCACAGTGAGATGCCATTTTATTAGCAAAAACATAAAAGGTTGATGACGTCAAGGGCTTCCCTGGTGGCGCAGCTAAGCCTGTGTGCCGCAACTACTGAGCCTGCGCTCTAGAGCCGGTGAGTCACAACTACTGAAGCCCGCACGCCTGGAGCCCGTGCTCGGCAACAAGAGAAGCCACCGCAATGAGAAGCCGGCACACCACAACGAAGAGTAGCCCCCGCTCACCGCAACTAGAGAAAGCCCACACCCAGCAACAAAGACCCAACTCCGCCATAAATAAATAAATTAAATTAAATTAAATTAAATTAAAATTAAAAAAAAAAGAATTGACCCAGATGTGGGGAGATGGGTACTGTCCTACTGATCCCGTAGGAGTATAAACTGATACACTGATATATTATGCTTGGAGGATCAAAATATAAAGTGTGTGTACTATTCCACACCTGTAAACATTCATACTACAGAAGTGTTGATTCAAGTATTGTAAGATGTATACAAGGATGTTCACTATGGCATTGCTTGTAGAAATGGACAGAGAGAGAGGAACGGCCTACATCAGTAGTAGCAGAGCGATTGAATGAGATGCAGTAGAGCCACACAATGCAGTCCTGGCAGCCAGTAAAAAGATGAAGAGGCTCTCCATTGGCCCAGGAAGATTGCTATTTTATCTCTGACAGAAGCAGAATTACAACCTGGGCCTGATTGGCTCCAGAACCTGGAGTCTTTGCTGTCCTCCACTCTGAGCTGTCAGCTTGGAGTTGGTGAATCGGACGATGGGAAATGGAGGTCTGACTAGGGACAGGAGAGAAAATGCAGAGGGAAGTGACTTGCCCAAGGCCACACTGCTCTACGCTTACTTGACAAACAGGATCCCAAAGGCTGCTCTAGAGTCTGGTGACTAACGAGATGGTTTGCTCCTAGTGGGACGGAGAGACACACGTCACTTCTCTGAGAACTGCGGATGGCAACAGTGCTTCTCTTCTGGGGTGCTTTTGTTGGTTGGGTAACAAGATGACTGTCGGTGTGCAGTGAACGTGACCCTCTCAAGTTGACAGGTGCACCCGGCCGTGGGCTGTGGGGCAGGCTGGACGGGCAGTGGAGCTGAGGTTTCCGAGAAGAGCCGGAGGAGGAGGGCTGAGGGAACACAGCGCCCACTGAAACCAGCCCCCTGCGCCGCGTTCCCTGTGAGTCAGCTTTGGGCTAATGGGCAGACGATGACGCTAATGAAAAAGCCATGTTCCTGGACAGAAGCGCCCACCCAGCTCCTAGGCCTGCAGACAGCTTGAGCCAGTTGTGTGGCTCTCACCTCCTAAGGAGGAGTCCAGCCTGCTGGTGAACGGGGGACGCCAGGTCTGGGCTCCAACTCAGTGTCAGGTCCAGTGCCGGGAATGGAGCTGGGATGCTGGGCCACCTCCCAGAGCATCAGAATCGGGAGGATCTTAGAGACCAATTTCCCTTTACCTTACAGATGGGGAAACTGAGGCCTGCAGAAGGGAAGAGCTCAGGGCAAAGTTAGGATGGAGCCTAGACTTCTGATGTCCCCGCCCTGGACTACCTGTGGGGTGGCAACTGGATGCTAAAGAGTTGTGCAGAGCCGGAGGTGTGGACGGCAGAGAGGAAGGGCTCGTAGGCAGGGGCAGCAACGTGAGCAAACACAGGACGAGATGCGGAGGCCCATGGTGGCAACAGTAGGAACAGGAGCTAACATCTTCTGGGTGTCTGTCTACTCTGCCGGGCACTGTGCCCAATGCTTGACATCTGTTGGCCTATTTATTCCTCATTTGATGCCACAAAATAGGGATTCTTGTTATTGCTATTTACTTTATTTGTTTATTCCTATTTGCCTTTATTTGAGAAGAAACTGGAGCTCAGAAAGGCCACGATGTTGTCCCAGGTCACACAGCCCATCATTGGCAGAACTGGGATTTAAACGCAATTTTGTCTGACTCCAGAACTGTAGGTCTTCACACATGGTACCCAGATAAGGCACACGGAAATGCTTGGCACTCAGTAGGCTTGAAGAATGTGCGTCGACCATGTCTGGGATTCAGAGCCACAGTCACATTTTCAAATGCCTACCAAGTACCAAGCACTTCCTGAAGTACTGTCTCGGTACAGTGTATTCGCTGCTACTGCAGCTCCTACTACCATCGTTATTACCTCGTCTGATCTGTGTGCTAGTTCTGCTGGGTGAGCATCGGATCCCCAAGTTTTAGATGGGGAGCTGAGGCCCAGAGAAGTTAGGTGACTGGCCCCAAGAAACACAGCCGGCTGGTGACAGAGTGAGGCATAAGACTCCCAGAGATAAGCATAAAGGATGGCCCGGCCAGGTCTCAGGAGGTGGGGAGGGATGGGGCAGGACCAGGCACAGGGCAGCAGCCCCTTCCTGGCTTCCTGACAGCGCTATTGTTTGAAGCCGGTTCTTGGACATCCAGGAAATGGGCGACATCACTCCCAACAAAGGAGAGGAAGCTGCTTGAATGTTTCAGCTCCACCTCATGCACTGGCCCTGGGGCTGGAGGTGGGAGCCCGGCCAAAGGCTGCCTGACCCCTCAGCTCAGCCAGGACGCCCAGCCCCCACCCTCGTGTCGGGCAGGCTCCCTCCGCTCTCTGCTAATCCAAATCCAAACCCTTCAAGCCCCGACCAGCAGACCCGCCTGCCTTAGGCGGCATCCCCAGAGCTCCACCAATGCCCCTGAGTCCTGCTGGACGGGACATCTTCCACCACACCCCCTGCGGGATAGGAGTCTGTGCCTTTAATTCTGGGTCCAGGCCTGGCTCTGCCTCACAGGGCTTCAGTTTCCCCATCGTATGGAGGCAGAACTGGTCAGGTAGGGTGTGGTTCACCTCAAGGGGCTCTTTCATCCCTGATGCTCTGGAATTCTGAGTCTAAGCATCTTTCCTGCCTGGATGAGGAGGAAGGGGTGCTGTGGGCAGCACCAGGGGCCCCAGAAAGAGGAGGAAGAGGAGTTCTAGGGAGCAGAGCTGTCACTGAGAGAGGGACGAGGCAGCCGAGTAGAGTGGACATCGAGGATGGTCTTTCTACTGGGCTCTGGAATCAGATGGGCCTGGGTTCAAATGCCAGTTCTGCTACTTCCTGGCTGTGTGACCTTGAGTAAGTCACTCCACCTCTCTGAGCCTCTGTCGCCTCACCCGTGAAATGCACTCAGTAAGACCTACTTTGCAGAGTGGTTGTGGGGATAAAACGGGGTCATGGGCGTAAAAGGGGCATGGGGCAAGCGCGTGGTGCCTTTTCCCTCACTTCAGTGACTTCTCTGGCAGGAATTGGAGTGAGATGGAGCAACAGACACTGCAGCCTCCTAATTAAGAAACTCGAGGCCCTGGTGGAGCTGGGAGGACAAAGACGCTGTTCTGTTGCCTGACTTCCCTGGAGTGTGTGTGAAGCCAGGCCCCTTGGTTGGTCAGGGAGGTCTGTGCCTGGCATTTGGCAAACTCACCGGTCAGTGTTGCCCAGGGTTGCAAGGTCCCTTGAGCTCGTCTTGCTATAGAATGGAAACCACAGGCTGTATGAGTGGGACGTGCCCTTGGGGTCATCTAGTTCATCTTACAATCTAGAGCACCTGTTAAATGAGGCCCAGAGATGACAGGAGACTCCCTCTCTTCTGAGGTCACAGGGCCAGTCAGCACTGGAACCCAGGCCTCCTGCCTCAGGGTTCTGTCCACTGAGCAGGGTTCTGGGATGGGAGAGGCCTCGCTTTACTCCCCGGCACCAGACCAGGAGATGAGAGCCGGGCTCTTGTCAGGAAGTAGAGGTAAGGCAGGGTCACCTGTTTGTGCTGCCAGAGAAAGGATGGTCCCGGGCCCCATCCCTCCCAGAGAGCCTTTCTGCTGGGAATCCCCAGCATTCCTGACCTGCCCCATGCAGCTGACCCTGGTGACTTTGACCCTCCTCTCCACCACTCTGACCTCAGGCTCCTCTTCTGTGAAACAGACATTAAAAACCCTCCTCAGGGGCTGCTGTGAACCAACAGATAGGAAGCACCTTGAAAGGCGAGGGGTTGTTTTAGACCTTTAATTTTGATAACAGCATTAGTTGAGCACCTAACATGTGCTATATTATTGTCCCAAACCCCACAGAGACCCTGTAAGGGAGGCATCTCACAGATGAAGAGACAGAGGTGCAGAGAAAGGAAGGGACCAGTGGCTTATCTGAGACCAGAATTCCAGTCCCTGCTTCCAGTTCAGGGGAGCCCTTTCTCAAATACTCTCTGTCCCATCCTGGCAGCCCTGCCACCCTGGGGGTGGGGGAGGGGAGGACAGGAGAAGAGAGGAAGGCGGGTTAGGAGCCCCCTCCCCAGCCTCCCATCATAGGGAACAAATCTCCAGGAAGCCCAGCGGGTGGCCAGGTCCCAGCACTGATTGCAGAAGATGGCACGAGGGCCCGTCGGTTGCCATGGCGACTTCCTGAATTGCAGGGCCTGTTCCCGCTGAGGCTTTGGGAAGTCGAGACATACCTGGGAAGCCCCTGACCCCGGCTGGGCCTCTCTGAGGGGGAGGACACATGGGCAGGTGGCACGTCTGCTCACATAGAATCCACACGTGCACGTGAGCCATGGCAGCAGCGGGCGTGTAGCCGTAGCACACGCACGGGCCTAGGATGCCGAGGTCCACATGTGGCTGACTGCAAACCTTCCTGGCAGTGAGTGGAGCCTCTAGTGATGAGAACGAGCAAAGGAACAGAGAAATCTGGGAAGGATTTCTTGGCAGAGGGAACGACAGGGAGGCTCTAGAGAGCATGCCAGTGAGCGGCTGGAGGAGGATGAGGTTGGCAGGGCCAGGTCACGTGGGGCTTTGCATGCCTGCTAGGGAGCTTGGACCTTCACCTGGAGGTACTGGGGAGCCAGAGAGGGCTTGGCAGCCAGAAAGTAGCACAGTTGGGCCTGAGATCCCTCCAGCAGCCCATGGAGGATGAGTCAAGGGGCAAGAATAAAGCCAGGGAGAGCAATGTGGAGGCTGGTACTCCTCACATGACTCTATTTTTTTAAAATTAGCATTTATACTTTCTAACACATGCCATTTACTTATTTACAATGTCTGTTCTTTACTGTCCGTCTTCCCACTAGGGTGTCAGCTCCCAAGAGCGAGGGGTTTATCTGCTTTGTTCACTGATGTATGTCAAGCACCAAGAAAAGTGCCTGGTACATAGATGCTCAGTAAATACTGGCTGAATGAATGAATGAATGAATGGGGATCTGGACAGGAGGAGTGGCAGAGGGATGGAGAGAAGTATAAGAACTCAGAGAGATGTAAAAGCTAAAAGGGTTGGCTGGGTTAAGGTTGAGTTGGTCAGTTGGTAGCCGTATACCTGAGGCCCCTTCTGAGTTGGTGGGTGTGGCCCATGCAAGTGCTGTTCTAGCTCAGGAATGAGACCGTGGCATGATTCCACATGGGATGCAGGATGCTGGGGCCACAAAAAACGGGAGCACCAGATGGGGAAACTGAGGTAGATCCCACATGCTATGCACTGGCCCAAGAGCCCTGGGAGACTTAGGGTCACAGTAACTGAACGTCTGGGGTCTGCCCCTGACTCCTCTGGGGCTGGGACCTGCAGCCTCTTCCAGACCACTGCTTCGCAACAGAAATACAACACAGGCCACACGTGTGGGCCACGTATGTCACTTTAAATGTTCTAACAACACGTTCCCAAAGGAAAAGGTGAAGTTGTTTCAATATTTCCACAATATTATCATTTCAACAAGTTTTCGATATAAAAAATATTCATGAGATATTTGATGTTCTTTTCCGGTATAAAGTCTTTGAAAACCGGTGTGTGTTCCACACTGACAGCGCACCGCTGTTTGGACTAGCCACATGTCAAGAGCTCAGTAGCCATACGTGGCCAGTGGCTACTGCCTTGGACAGCACAGCTCTAGGTCCTGGAGCCCACCCACTGGAAGTGAGGTTCTGGGTGGGGCTGAGTCAGTAGAGGCACCTCAGGGGACACCAGCTGATTGGGGCTAGGGCGGGGAGGAGGGAACCACAGAGGTCAATGCCCAGCCTTTTTCTTTTTTCTTTTTTTTGTGGTACGCGGGCCTCTCACTGTTGTGGCCTCTCCCGTTGCGGAGCACAGGCTCCGGACGCACAGGCTCAGCAGCCATGGCTCACGGGCCTAGCCGCTCCGCGGCATGTGGGATCTTCCTGGACCGGGGCACGAACCCGTGTCCCCTGCATCAGCAGGCAGACTCTCAACCACTGCGCCACCAGGGAAGCTCTTCCCAGCCTTTTTCTGTTGCTTTCTTTGGGTTCAGCCCTTCTCACTCACTGGCTCACGTGACAGAATTTTATTGAGCACTTACTATATGTGAGGCACTGGGCTAGGTGCCAGGGCTAGAATGAGTGAGACGGGCATGGAGTAGTAAGCTAGGAACCCTCCGAGCCCTTTCCCCTGGGCCCGTGTTGCATGGGTCACCTGGATGCAAGTCATAGATGCAAGTCAAGCCCCAGAGGGGAGGAGGTGGAGGTGGAGGTGGTGTCTACAGAGGGACTTCCCCAAGGAAACCCAGGCCTCTGGGCTCTACACCTCCCTGGAGACGTGCTTCCTCTCCTTCCTCCTTGATCCCCCTCCCCCAACCACCTGAGCTCTGATGCCCTGGACCTCGGAACCAGTATTTCCTGATGAACCTGCATTCAGGCCGTCTTCTTTCTGGGTCATACTTTGTCCAGCAACCTGGCCAAAGTGATAGTGACTGGTGACCACCACTGACCTGCTGGCTCCAGAGGCTGGGCTGGGGCCAGCCTGGATGTCCCCAACCTGCAGGTCCATCTCGTACCCAGGCAGCAGCAGGGATGGACAAGCATTGCTCTTAGCGGGTTCAAGGCTGGACTCCTCCTTTACCAGCTGGTGACCTTGGGGAAGAGACTTTGACCCTTAAGTGTCTTTGGGCTCTGCCTCCATAAATGAACAAAGCAGCCTGTCCTCCAGGATGAGACCACACAACAACCCTGAAAACACATGGTCCCAAATAATGGTCACCAGGGCTTTGAAAGGGACAGTTTTTCGAGAAAGACCAACTCGTCTGAGTTTTGCTTAAGACACCCTGACTGGGTCGCCTCCAGCAGCTGGGGGCCTGGCAGGGGTTCCACAAGTGAAAGCTCTGAAATGAGTCCGGCATGGGGGCTCCGGGGATGAATCTGGTCCAAGGGGTCTTTTCCTCTGAGCTCTCCTTCACCCTATCATCTACCGAGCACCGAGAGCCAAGTGGACGCCGAGGAGGTTACAAAGCTCTTCTTCAGAGATGAGGAAACCAAGGCACAGGAAGGCTTGGCGCGTTGCCCGAGGTCTCCCAGCCAGGAAGCCGCAGGGCTGGACTTTAAACCTTGGCCTCCTCATTCAAAGCCACTGCCTCTGGCCACTGCCCAGCACACCGAGGTGCCCATTGGCTGTCCCCGGGAGCCGCTCACGGCAGCTGCCTCACGGAGAGCCCAGGTCCCCGCGGACTGGGGTCAGCCCTGCAGCAAGACACACGGGAGCAGGGAGGCTGCAGGGAGGGTGCGGCCGGATCCGCAGGTTGAAGACTGTTCCTCCGGGCTTCCTGACTTCGTGCCTTCCCCGCTGCCCCTTCCTCGGCCGCCTCCCTTCCTGGCCTGGCGCGGGGGTGACCAGTGGGTGGGGTGGTATCCGGGTGCCGGGTCTAGAGCTGTGAAGAGGGTGTCTACGCAGACTGATGGCCTGTCAGTTGGCTGCCGGCACATCCTCAGATTCTTTGTGTGCAGGAGAGGAGGGGGTGGGGGTGGAGTGTCGAGTG
>NW_020175018.1:8037423-8044856 GCF_003031525.2 Neophocaena asiaeorientalis asiaeorientalis | reverse complement strand
GGGACATCTCTGCGGCCTGCTGTCTCTTTTCCATTTCCTGTCCCGGGTCTGTGTTTCTCCATCAATGCAATGCGTCTGTCCAGCTCCGACATGCCGTTACCTGTGTAAAGCTGAGCTGATTAGCGCTGTGGACCTGAAATTCTGGAGGCCTTGGGGTTCTCCCGGTGGAGGGAGCAGCAGAGGCTGAGTCTCAGAACTGCCTGAGGGAGGCATTGGGGGCTGGGCAGGTGAACCCCCAGTTCCACAGGGGCTGCCAGGAGGGCAGAAGCTGCCCTCTCCCCGGTCTGGGCACCCTGGCCCACTGTGCAGGGGAAGTGGAGCTGGTGGAGGGGTGGCCAGGGAGGAGGGGACAGACAGAAGTTGTCATCTGTCCTGAAAGAAAGAGACCCCACCCTGTGCTTGGGCCACCCCCACACACTATCCTGCCAGGTCACCCGGCCCCAAAGGGCCCATCCACAGACAGACAGACAGACAGACACACAAGTGCCACACAGCTCTACACACACAGCCTCCCCTCAGCCACACAGCCACACTCAGTCCCTGTCACTTAGCCATCGCTGGGCAGACACACTCAGCTCCACGGTCTCACAGGGAGCCAAGCAACCACGTACACGATCACAGCCCGTCGGACTCATGCAGGTATATCTGCGGGTGGACCTGTACACACACGCTCATACACACACACACACAGACCCAACCACACAGGCGCGAAGCCCGTACAGTCACACGCTGACTTGCAGAATCCCGCGTGCCCTGGGGCTCGCAAACCCAGGCGCGTGCAAGTTCCTACAGGCACGCAGGCCCCGTTGTGGGTGAGCCCAGGGCGGTGGCCAGCTCTTTGGAGAAGCGCTTTGAACCCTCAGAGACACAGTGTCACAGGAGCCCACTCTGGGTGGGGCCTGGGACGATAAGGAGCCTTCTGTGGGCCCCTGATCCCCTCTTTAAAAAAAGGAGCTCAGCAGCCCCTCCCTCGGCACTCCCCAGCACCTCCAGCCTCAGCATCCAAAGCACTAGGCATCCTTTCTCTCAACTGACGCCCCATCTTGTTGTGCGGGGTACAGTTAGCGCCTCCCCAGGGGAGCAAGCAGAGGCTGGGAGGACAGGATTCGAACCCGACGCGGTGGGCTCCCCATACCCATGCTCTCCCTCGCCGCCCACTCCCCAATCTGCCGGGCCGGGGACTCCGCAGTGGGCTCCGTGCCCTCCAACTCCAGCACCCTAGGGCCTCCGGGCACAAAGCCACGTGGCGCCGCTCGAGGGGGCGCGCGTGGGAGTGCGCGCGGGGGCCCGCGCCTCCGGCCAAGATGTTCCCTCTCGGCGTGATTGACAGGCTCGAGTGCCGAGAAACAAAATTGTTTATGCGTTAATGAATAAGGCCCTGATTGCAAGATCCTGTTTGGAAAATTATAGGGCGGCGGCGGCGGCGGCGGCGGCGGCGGCCCAATTACAGCCCGCGCTGCATATTCATTTCGTGTCTCCTTTGCATCGAGATGAACGGGCGGCCCCGCGCCCTGCAAAGGCGGCGCCAAATTTAGTCCCAGGTTCCGCACTCCTCCGCGCCATTGTCTGCCCCGACCACCTGCCTCCTGCCGGCCTGATTGCCGGCCACGCGCGCCCGCCCCGGAGGCACGAGGAGGGAGGCCCAGAAAGTTCGCCCTGCCCCCTCCTCCTTGCACCCCTCTCTCTGTCCTCTCCCTGCCTTCCTCTGTCTCCCCGTCTCTCAGCCTCTCCTCTTCTCTCTTCCCATCTCTATTTCTCTCCCCCTGAGTCTCTGCCTCTCTTCTCTCTTCCCTCGCCGTGCGCCCGACACACTTTCTTGGACTCTGTCTAAGCCTCTAACTCCTTGTGCGCGAATCCCATGGACTTTTTTCAGCCCTGTCACTCTTCCCCTTCAGCTGCAGAAATTCCCAGGGTTCCTGGGTCCTTGGGAACAATGGGGGCAGTTATGGGGACCTGTCTGCTCTGTGGAGGTCCTGGAGGTATGAAGTGGAGCCCACTCGGCCTTGGCTTTGAGGATGGGCTGGCTTGGTCAGTCTCCAAAACCGGCCTGCTTGGGAGGAAGGTTCGTCTCTGTGCTGCATACTTCCCCCAGAGTATCACCTGCACACAACCTGCAGTCCAGGCACCTAGCCTGGCCAGGCTCTGCTGTCACACCTCAGTGCCTTTGCACATGCTGTTCTCTTGCTGGCACACTGTCTTGTCCTCCAAGACCCATCCCAAGTATGGTCCTAAGAAGTCTTCCTTCTCCCCGCCACCCTAGGCAACGGGACAGCTTCCTCCCCTGGGTACCCTCGTTTCCAGGCATGTCCCTCTGTTATAGCAGTGGGCAGGGGTACTCATATGTTATTCTCCAGGTGCCTGACTTGTGAGGACTGGGGCTGAGTCTTCCTGGTACCCTAGTGCCCAGTTCAGGGCCGACCAAACTAACATACCTCCTCTGTAATATGGACATGTAGTCACCATCCTTGTAGGGTGTTAGCGGGCAGGAGTGGATGTGAGGCTAGGAGGGAGGGCCTGGGGAGCTCTGGGCCCACATGGGCCCCACAGGCCAGGATCCGCTGTGTCTCAAAGCCCTGGGCCTCAAGCCAGCAACAGGCACCTTTACCCTTCTCACTGATGAGGGTCATGGCCCTTGTTGACAAGTGCCTGAGGCCCAGGTGTGGCCAGTGAGTCTCCTGATGGTGGTGATGGTGCCGGGGGCTTTTCAGAGGGTGAGGCTGTGCTCCTTGCTGTCCTTTCCTGGGGCCCCTGGAGTGACAAACACGCTCTTTTCTGGGGTGGGAATTGGGGGACCCAGATGTGAGCAAAAATGGACAACCGCATACAAACTGGCCTGGACAAACAAACCCTCTCAGAGACACACAAAGTAACACACACACACACACACACACACACACACACACACACACCCACACGCGCACACACACTCCCTGAAAAACCCACACCATCTGACACACGGAGGTAGGCTGGTCCCAGGGGCCGTGTATGGGGTAGCACCGCCCTCTGGTGGCCATTCTGATAATCTCTCTGTCAGGCCCAGATCGGCTTCCTAGAGCCACAGCTGAGCCATAATCGGGGGCACCCAGACCCAAGGTACTGGGACTCCCAGGGAGGAAAAAGCACTTAAGTGTCCCTGAGGATGAGGGTTTTTTCAGTTCTGGTTCCCCACCCCTATCCAGGAACAGAACTTGCTAACGTAGGGCCTGTCCAGTGATGGCAAGAGGGAGGGAGTTCCCCATTGTGGGAGGTATACAAGCTGAGCTGGAGCCACCTGCAGATTGGTGGCCTTATGGTGGCCCTAGTGGCAGAGTGGACAACTTTGGAAGTCATCACCGGCTTGGGATGACATGTCCAGCCTTTCCCCACCCTCACCCAGTCTGAACACCCTCCCATTCAGTTATTCAGTAGCCATTAAACTTCGAGAACTTATCAGCACCCGGAGCAGCAATGTGAGATCACGGGTGGTGGGACGTGAAGTCACAGGGGGTGGCAAGGCCACCTCTTGGGGACCTTCAAGGCCAGTCTTAGGAGCATGGACTTTATTTGGGGGATATCAGGGATCTGGGGACAGGCTCAGACAAGGAAGCAACACGATCAGATGGGCATGTGAGAGCCAGCTAAGGAGAAGAGGCTGGGGGTGGGAGAGCCAGCTGGGAGGTGCAGCGGTGGCCTGGACCAGGGCAGGGGCGGCAGTGGGGTGGTGAGAAGGATGCGATTCCAGAGCTGTTAAGGAGACTGAATCAATGGGTTTTGGTGAGGGATTGGCCATGGTGGGAGAGAGCCGGAGGAGGTGAGCGTGATGGTGGAGTCACCTTGGTGGTTATCAGTGCTGGGCGGTGGGTTAGGGGAGAGGTGATGAGAACGGTTGGGATCTGGGGAGCCCGAGAGCCCAGGTGACATTTGGGGAAGGTATCCAGGAGGCAGTTGGAACCAGGTCTGGTGACATCCTAGGAACTGGAAGGTTATTGACAGCTGGTTTAAAGTAACAAATAGATGAGGTCACCCAGACGGGGCCTTCACCCTACCTCCGTTCGTTAGTCAAAAAGAAGGATGGTAAATTGTACAACATAACACATGTATTATAAAATTGTCATCATCACCAGATGGATGGGTTCATAGAAACAGACATTTTCCTCCTGGTCTTCCTTTTATGGCACTGCTGGTCTGACGGGACCCTGAGGCCATCTGCCTACCTGCCTGCCTGCTAAGTGATCCAGCTCCAAGTCCAGGCAAGAGCTGGGAGGTCGGAGGCTCAGGAAACATCAGGGACAGAGGGGAGCAGGAGGCCCACAAGATCTGAGAGGGAACAGTCTGGGAGGTGGGGGAAAAACCAGGAGAGTCTCTCTTCATCAGGGCCAAGGAGAGAGAATTCAAGAGAGTGTGATCAGAGAAGGCAAGGGGGTGAGGACTGAGGACGTGCCCCGGACATGGCAGCAGGGCCGTCACGTGGGCACAGGTGCAAACGCTCACTCAGCAACAAAGAGCTGGTCGCCCCTCCAGGGGTCCCTGCCCAAGGGAGCCAGCCTGGGATGGGGAAGCTCGAGGGCCCTTTCACCTTGAAGCTCCTCCATACTGAGAAGTAGGACGTGGATGGTACCCCAGGGCAGGGGTTGAGGGGAGCTGGCCTGGGAGGGAGAAAAGTAGACCAATACATCTATGGACCCACTGCAGGGGGTAGCTGAGTGGCTGAACGCCTGGCGGCACTCCCTCCTCTGACCACGAGGGGGCAGCATGAGAACAGGTCACGCCTTGGCCCAGCATTCTGCGTCTAAGGACAGCATTTCCAGATCCTGCGGGGTGATCTTGGGCTCCCTGGGTCTCAGTTTCTTTCCCTGCGAAGTGGGGCGGTTGGGCATTGACCGAGCCACGAGAGTGTGTGCAAGGTCGGCATAGCAAAGACCCACGAGCGTGGGCCTCCCTGCAGGCCACTGTCTTGGTGCTTAGCTGAGCCTCAAGGAACTGCATCTCAGGGGCCAAGGCCAGTCAGGCCTGAGCCAGCGGGATGGCACCCACCCACCCAGCTCATGTGCCCACTAGCCGCTCTCACCCAAACCTCAGCCTTCTGCATCTGCTGCTGCTGGAACCAGACCTGAGGGGCTGCGGCCACGGCGGGAGCCCCAAAGAGAGGAGAGGGGCAGGTGCTGGGGTAGGCTCAGGTAGAGGGGTGTGAGCTAGAGACTATTCAGACCAGAAGTACCTCCTTATCCCTATTCTGATACATCACCCACCCGTGCGCAGCCTCCCACCTGTCCCTGCACACCTGCGGGGGCAGCCTTGAGTACCTTGAGGGAGCTGAAGCCAGCAGTTTATCTGGGCCCTCCAGGATCTGGGGTCCCTGGAGTCTGGGGGCAACGCTGGCCTTGCTGGTGATGGTGGTGCTGGAGTTGTGTCTTTGGGCATCTGTTCCATCCATGGTGGGTCACTGCCTGGTCCTCCAGGCGCGGTGGGTGCCGGTCCTCACTGCTGTGCCGTGGGCTCCGCACACACAGAACAGACCATGTGTACCGATGTGGGGGTGGGGAGGCATGAGCACAGCCCCTCAGGTGGAAGCAAGTGTAAATCGCTTGGCCACACGCGTGCGTGTGCAGACACGCACACAGGCCTAGATCAGTGAACATGAAAGTGTGGACATTGGTAGGTCTGTAAAGGCCTGGGGGAGGGAGCTTCACCTTTTTCTTGGGCTGGAAGACATGGCGGTGGAGGATGTCTTGGACGCCATCTTGGGTGATGTAGACAAATGCCTTCAGGTCCAGAGAGTCATGGCACACGTAGAAGATTCTGGAGGAGGCGGAGGAGGTACAAAGCATGACCTACACCTGGCAGCCACCAGGCCTGGTGGGAGCTGGGCCTGAGCTGGTCAGGTACCCAGGGGCTGAGGCTGAGCTGGGGCCTCCAGACCTGTGGATGGGGTCATGCAGCATTAGGGCCGAGCCCTCATCCCTCGGCAACTCTGGCCTCTGCAGAGAGATGGGGGATATGAGAAGGGCCAGGCCATGCCCTGGGGTAAGGTTGTGAGGTCCCAGGCTCCCATGCAGGAAATGAACAGCCCCAGCCCCAGTGCAGTGAGGGCAGGAGCCATTAGGGGGTGCCTGAGTTCACCATGGAGTGGGGCCTCCTCGGGACACTAGGGCAGCTGTGACCTGCAGGGAAGCCATCTAGCCCTGTCCTAAACATAGTCCTTGACCAGAGCCAGCCCTGGCCTTGGCCTTGGCCCCCAGAGGTACAAGGAGTCCAGCCAGATCCTGGCCACAGAGAGTTCTAGGAGGGGAGAAACCCAGGCGAAAGACCAGAAGCTTCCCCAGTTCCAAGAAGGGGGCCAAGCTAGCTGTGGCCAGGGTGCTTGGAATGTCCCTTCTCTGGGAACCCACTTTGGGGCTGGTGCTTTGCGGCCCATTTCTCATTTGATCCCATCAAACCTCGTGCCAGGTGAGTACTGGCATTCCCATTTGGGAATTTTAAAAATTGAGATAGAATTCGCCTACCATAAAACGCACCATTTTAAAGTACACAGTTCAGTGCTTTTTAGTGTATCCACAGAGTTGTGCAATCATCACCACTGTCTAGTTTCAGAACATTTTCATCACCCCACGAGAAACCCTCTATCCATAACAGTCACTCCCCTTCCCCCAGCCCTTGGCAGTCACTCATCTAACTGTCTTCTATGGATTTGCCTTTTCAGGACATTTCACTCCAAGGGGACCATATGACGTGTGGCCTTCTGTGTCTGGCTTCTTTCAGTTTTCAAGGTTCTGTGCTTCTGTTTATAAAAGAGGAAACTGTGGCCCAGACAGACAGAGTGACCACCCAAAGTCTCTTGGCAACCAGGAGTCAGGCCCCTATACAGTGTTGACCTTTTAAGGGCCTCAGCCTGGGGTTTGTGGTGCCGGGAGCTGTGGATAACGGAAGAGCCCATACCCCATCTAAAGGGTGGCATAACTCAGCTGTGACTGTTTTTGCTACCGTGTGTGAGGGAGAATATGGGGTCAGCATTGCCTGATACTAACATTAGCAAATAATGATAAAAAAAGTAACAGCTAACATTTTGAATGCTTCTTTTGTGTCTATGGCTGTTCTTTTATTTATTTATTTTTCGCTGCGTTGGGTCTTCATTGCTGCGCGTGGGCTTTCTCTAGTTGCGGCGAGCGGGGGCTACTCTGTTGTGGTGCACAGGCTTCTCATTGCGGTGGCTTCTCTTTGCTACGGAGCACGGGCTCTAGGCGCACGGGCTTCAGTACGTGTGGCATGTGGGCTCAGTAGTGGCTCGCAGGTTCTAGAGCGCAGGCTCAGTAGTTGTGACGCACGGGCTTAGTTGCTCTGCGGCATGTGGGATCTTCCTGGACCAGGGCTCGAACCTGTGTCCACTGCACTGGCAGGCAGATTCTTAACCACTGTGCTGCCAGGGAAGTCCTGCTGTTCTTTTTTTTTTTTTTTTT
>NW_020175018.1:8017720-8036754 GCF_003031525.2 Neophocaena asiaeorientalis asiaeorientalis | reverse complement strand
TTTTTTTTTTTTTTTTTTTTTTTTTTTTTTTTTTACCGCACCACATGGCTTGTGGGATCTTAGTTCCCCCACCAGGGCTCTAACTTGGGCCCCAGCAGTGAAAGCGCCAAGTCTTAGGAACCAGGGAATTCCTAGGGTCGTTCTAAAGAAGTGATTTGTAAGCATTTTCTCATGTAGTCTTCATGACAATCCTGAGGCAAGCACTATTATTATCCCCATTATAAAGATGAAGAAACCACAGCACAGAGAGGTTAAGTAATTCAGCCAAGGACACACAGCAAGTTAGTGGCAGAGCTGAGATTGGATTCCACATAGTCTGACTTCACAGATCCTGCTCTTATCACCTGTACAGGTGAACTATCTCTTACAAATTTTCAGAGGAAAGCAGTAAATATAGATGTTAATGTGAAATCTCAACACTTTTAATGTTTCTAAATGTTGCTAACTAATCACAGCTGTTTTTCAATACTGTACAGACTGAAAAGTTTGGTTTAACACAAAGGGAGGGGTGGACACACACCTTTGGCTACTTCCCCAACAGCAGTGCCACCCTGCCCACCTCCTTCCTCCCGGCAGTTCTGGCCGAGGCAGGGAGAGCCTGTCACCGGGCATCCTGGGTCCAGCCAAGGGCCACGCTACGGCAGGCCACCCTGCACCCGGCAGCGTGACTCCAGGCCAGGCCCTGCCCCTCTCTGAGTCCCCATTTCCCCTCTGCAACCTGGCGAGAGAATGTTCTGTCTCACAGGATTAAGTGTGATAACTCGGCATAGAGTAGCGACTCAGTAACTGTTAGCTGCCTCATAATCAGGTGGAGATACTGCAGGCCAGCGTTTGGGTTGGAGAGGCTCATCAGGGACAATGATAGTGTTAACTGAGCACTTAGACAATTCCAGACACGGTGCAAAGCACTTTCCACGCATTGCCTCATTCAACCTTAAATCGCCCTGCTGGTTACAAGCCTAGGGTTTTTTGTTTTATTGGTTTTTTTTTTTTAATTGTTTATTTATTTTATTTTATTTTTTATTTTTTGGCTGTGTTGGGTCTTTGGTGCGGTGCGCGGGCTTCTCATTGTGGTGGCTTCTCTTGTTGTGGAGCACAGGCTCTAGGCGCGAGGCCTTTGGTAGTTGTGGCACGCAGACTTAGTAGTTATGGCACGCAGGCTCAGTAGTTGTGGCTTGCGTGCTCCAGAGCGCAGGCTCAGCAGTTGTGGCGCACGGGCTTAGTTGCTCCGTGGCATGTGGGATCTTCCTGGACCAGGGCTCGAACCCATGTCCCCTGCATTGGCAGGCAGATTCTTAACCACTGTGCCACCATGGAAGCCCTTATTGGTTTTTTTTAATCGGAGTATAATTGCTTTACAATTTTGTGTTAGTTTCTGCTGTACAATGAAGTGAATCAGCTATATGTATACATATATTCCCCTCCCTCAAACCTAGGGATTTAAGCCAAGCAGACTTCCTTGAATCTGCCACTTCTTAGCTGTAGGACCTTGGGGCGTTACTCAACTTCTGAATGTCTTTATTTCCTTCCCTGTAAGATGGGGAGAATAACACCCACCCTTAAGGCTGCAGTGAGGATTCAATTAATTAAAACCTAAAACACATAGTAACTTGGAACCTATTCAGCGAGCACTTACTGCAAGTTAGCTTTTCTCCTGATCACTATTAATTCCCATTTTTCCGATGGGGAAACTGAGGACAAAGAAAACTAAGGGATTTGTCTAGGGCAGTGGTTCTCAACCGGGGGTCCTTTTACCCTTGAGGGACATTTGTCAATATTTGAGAGACATTTGTGGTTGTCACGTCTCAGAGGGTGCTACAGGGATGCTGCTAAATGCCCTACAAGGCAGAGGGCCGTCCCCGCAACACAGAATTACCCGCCCCCCCACGAAGGTCAAGAGGGCTGAGGTTGAGAAGCCTTAGCCTGACTAACTCCACTAAGAAGTGACACAATCAGGGTCTGAGCCCAAGCCGGCTGGGGAGGGGGTGGTGCAAGGTAGCCATGACTACTGCTCTCTGCTGCCCCTCAGGGTGTCCCATCTGTGAGTCCTGAGCAACAAATTGGCTCCAAAAGAAGAAGGTCACGCAGCCCAATGTCAGGAGCAGAGGCAGGACTGGTTTGAGGCCTCCCAGCCCCAGCCTTCCCCCGACAGCCCCTGCCCCTTGCACCAGGAAGCAAGGCTCACGTGATGCATGGGTGGACCCCACTCTCAGCAAACCCCAGCCACTCCAACCTGCACCTCCAACGTGATCATTTGAAGGGTGATGCTTTGCACAACAAGAGTGGTATCTTGCCTACAGACCCACCCGTACAAGGCCTCTGTAGGGTCTCTGGGGGTGGCTCTGAAGAGGCTGGGATTGCTGCTGGCCGAATAGCAACCCTGTAGTCCCTGGCTGGGCAGCTGCCAGGGAGAAGATGACTTCGCTCCTCAGGGAGTCTGGGCTAGATGCCCCAGGGAACTGGCACGAAACCTCCATCCTGGGCTGGCTGGCAGGGGGTGGGGGGCTGCAGACAGACCCCTGCAGGATCTGGTGGGCCCATCTGCCTGGCACTGAGCCTCTCTGTGCAGCCCCAGAAACGAGGAGCTCCTGGGAGACAGACCAGAAAACAAGGCAGAGGGACTAGGGTCATGCAGAAGGATGGCCAGGCTTTGCGGTGCACAGAGCCAAGGATGACCCATGTTTTGCTGAGGAGAGGCCACTGGAGCTGGGCTTTGAGGGACAAGAAGTGGCACGGAAGCAGGAAAGCCAATTGGAAGAGAGAAAATGCCAAGGCAAGAGTCAGGAGAGGGGAGAGCCTGTCTGGGGATTGTTGGGAGCCCTTCGGAGGACAGGCAGCTGGGAAGGCCAGAGCTGCAGAAGGCCCTCGGTTCCAGGGAGCAGGTGTGGGCTTATCTGAAAGGAGGCGGGGGACCCAGGGCAAGGGTGGGAAGAGGGGAACTGAGTTCAGGTTCATAGGACTTCATAACCCAACTCCACTACTAGGAGTTCACAGGGTATCAGGCACATGGTAGCCCTGCAGGAAACGGTCTTATCCAGGAGGGCGTGGCTTCTGTTCTTCCCCAGGCCAGGCCTCCACAGCGGAGGGGTAGGGGTGGGTGTCCACCCTCTACCCAACACCAGAGACGCCACCAGGGCCAGGACTACGGGAGTGGAACATTTCGGAGAAAGTAGTGATTTTTCAATCCTTTAGCTCAGGCAGTCTCTGGTTTTGGTGGAACAGGTGACAAAAAATGAAAGAGGAAGAATGAGAGAGAAACAGAGTCTGAGGCAGAAAAAAGACAGATACAGACACACAGAGAGACACAGAGCAAGAGAGAGATAAGTAGATAGGACCATTGCAAAACATGCAGAGACAGAGAGAGACATACACAAGGATGCAGAGGAATGTGGGATGGGGCGGGGCATGGGGACACAGCAAAAGAGGGGGCAGGGAGATGAAAAGGGAACCCCAGCAGAGAGAGGCAGAGGAGAACTGCCTGCTGTTGCGTCACTACCCCAGCTGAGATGTGAACCGCGCCCAGGATGCGCAGGTCAAGACCATGCCGGGGCCTTTGCCTGTGAGTGTGTTGGGGGGTGGTGGAGGCTGCCCTCTCCTCTCTGTAGAGCTGAGCCAGCTCCTCCCTCTTTATACATCTCTTCCCCATCAGGGCTCTCTATGCTCCAGGATGGCCCCGCTGAGATTTGAAGATGGAGATAGCCATTGAGTTCCCCAAATCTCCTCCATTGTGCATTTACTGAGCACCTACTGTTTGCTGGCCACTGTGCCAGCATCGCCTCCCCAAGCCTTCTGAACCACTTTACCAGGAACCTGAGGCTCAGAGAGGTTAGGCTGCTGGCTCAAGGTCACACAGGAAGTATGCCCTGAGATAAAATTCAGATCTGCCTGTGATGATCCAAGGATTTTTTTCTCACTGCCCCCTTCATCCTCCAACTCCGTGGTTTTAAAACGCCTGTGCCTCAGAATGTGCTTCAGTTTGTCCCAGTATTTTTAGAAATTTTCTTCCTCCCCCTTCTCCCAGGTTTGGTTGGAAAAGGAAGGGAGCATGGAGGGGGCAGAGATGGGTTCAGAGGGGGTCTCCTCTGCCTCCCAAATTTCATCTGGATCCTTCCGTGGAAGCCTGGCAGTTCCCCAGGCACCCCTCCCTCCCTCCCCGCAGTCCCCTGGCCTCTTAAGAAGCTGGAGGAACAATTGCTAATCAGCTTCCGAGAGAGCCTGGGGAATAAATGGAGGAGCGCCTGGATTGCTGGCAGCTGGCCGCCTCCCCGCACGGCAGCCCTGGCGCTGGTGCCTCGCTCCCCTTCTCAATTCCAGCTTTTCCTCCTTCTGACTGGTTTTCTCAGGTCTCGTCAAGGTTCTTCCTTGACACGATGAAGCCACAGGGATTGACAGATGTCCCCTGCCTGACATACCCCCTTCCTTCACTCACCTCCTCCCAGGTGAGGCCCTCATAATGCTCATTATGTTTTCATCTCTGAGCCTTTGCACACTCTACTACTTCTGCATGGACAGCCCTCCTCTGGCTGGCAAACTCCTATCCACCTTCTAAGATCCAGCTTACACGTCACCTCCTCTAGGAAGCCCTCCTAGGCCTTTCCCGCTCCTCCAAGACAAACTCCCTCCTCTGGGCTCCCATAGCAGCCCACACTGCAATATTCATGGCACAGTCCTTCTCCCCAGTGCCCAAGGCAGGACGTGGCCATGTGGGCAGTCGGTACGGCAGCGTGATGTGTGGGAAGAGTACTGGAAGTGGAGTCCAGGGGGTCTAGTCATGGCTCTGACTCATAATGGGGCAAATACTAACTTGAGCTGTTTCTCTGACCTGCCTTTTTTTTTTTTGCGGTACGTGGGCCTCTCACTGTTGCAGCCTCTCCCGTTGCGGAGCACAGGCTCCGGACGCGCAGGCTCAGCGGCCATGGCTCACGGGCCCAGCCACTCCGCAGCATGTGGGATCTTCCCAGACCGGGGCACAAACCCGCGTCCCCTGCGTCGGCAGGCGGACTCTCAACCACAGCGCCACCGGGAAGCCCTGAGCTGCCTGTATACCTCCCAGTCCTCCTCCTCCAGGTCTCAGCTTCTCTGTCGCTTCCTTGTGCAGACTCCTCTGACCCCTCCCCTCATCTACCCTCCTCATCCCACGAGGAGTGACTCATTCGGTGTCCCTGGGCATCTCTAGGGCAGTGGCCCTGACTGCGTGGGCACCAGTGCATCCCCATACCTGGTGCACGATGCATTCATGCCTTCATCATGGAATGAATGAATGAATGGACGAGTGACTAGAACCTCAGGCTTCTCATCTGTAAAATGGGGATAGTAGTGATTCTGCCCTCCCATTGGCTAAAATCAAAGTTTGCTTTTCACCAGCTCTCAGTACTCACCTCTCCTGTGACTGTAAATGTTGACTGAAGGGAACCCAGCTCCCCCGAGGTTGTTCTAACGGGATTCTTGCAGGCCCAACACCTGGAGGCTGTCTTGGAGGAGCAGCCTGAGTGCTGGTGGGGCGGGTGTGGGGATGCAGAGGGGCCGGAAGATTGGTAGAGTCAGGCTGGAGGTATAGGCCCAAGAGCCAGACTGGCAGCTCTCCCCTTCACAGCTCCAAACTCCAGACGGAGCCCCAAGTCATAGCTGCCGATGGAGAAAGAGAAGGGTGGACGAGGGCCACGCGAGATCAGCAGAAAGGCTGGACTGCGGCCTGTACACGCTGGTAGAGCAGCTAGAGCTCCCCCAGACCCAGGGCATCACAGTGCAGCCCCTCTGTCTCCCGTGTTCTCTCTCCCCCACTAGCCTGTGAGCTCCAGAGCACGGGGTAGGGGGTGGGGCCCGGAGATTCTGCTCAGCTTGCCACCCCGGCTTCAAGCCCAGCATGCAGTAGGGAGTCAGCACAGCTTTACTGAATGAAAGAACGGAAACAAAAGCCGAGAATGACGGACACCTGGAAAGCTGAGTGCCGGTGATGGGCCAGCATCCTTGGGTGGGAAGGACGGGTCGGGTGGTGGAGTCTTGAGCCCTGCTCCTACGTGGGCCCCAGGGTGGCCCGTGGCCCAGGGCTGCTGCCGCCAAGAGGAACTCCATCCTCCCTGCCAAACCTGACCTGGCCCTGACAGTACGAGTAGCATATGAAGTGGGAGTCAGGAACCAAGAGTATCCCCAACGGTCGGTATAATACAAATATTAATATGCCACTAAGTCACATTTGCTGGACGCTTTGTGTTTTATTCACATTTCCTCATGTGGTAAGAACTATTCAAGGTAGGCACGGTTGTTCCCACTTAACAGATGAAGGAACTGAGGCTCTGGGGATAACAGCTGTGATGGTGTAGCCCAGGCCTGTGGTGGCACAGACTTGGCCCCAATCCGGGGGCCCCAATCCTCTTGCCAGGCCTGGGGCTTCCCTTCTCCCTGCTTCTGTGGCAGCTGTGGCCCGGTGCTCAGTCTGGGGTGTTGGGTTTTTCTGGGTGGGGCTCTTTCTGCTGAGTTATTCCTGTGGACTCCAGCCAGAGGAGGGCTTGGGGCGGGCCAGGTGGCAGGAGTGGTGGCAGATGTGGCCAGTGGCATCAGCCCAACTGAATTTGAACTCAGGCTCCGCTGCTAACGGCATGAGCCCGGGCAGGTTGTGCAACCCAGGCCGGCTGCAGGCCCCCCATCTGTCTGCTGGGGATGAGAACAGGGTCTCTGCCCTTTGCCCAGGCACCTCCCTCCTCCAGGAACACCCTTCCCACCTTGCCCACCCGGGTGTGAGCTTAGATGCTAGTCCTGCGGGCAGCTTTTCCTGGACGTCATTTCAGACTGACCCCTACCTCCCTCCCCGGTGTCCTGGAAATCCGTACTTCCTGTCCTCAGCTCTGTGGGGTTTGCCGTGCGCTGGCACCGCGCTGGGCTCGGAGGGTGTGACACAGGGCCCTGTTCCCAGGAGCTTGCTCACACACTCGGGGAGAGGCTGACATTAAAATGCAAGGTCAAGGGCTGCCCTGGTGATGCAGTTGGGAGTCCGCCTGCCAATGCAGGGGATAAGGGTTCGAGCCCTGGTCCGGGAGGATCTCACATGCCACCGAGCGGCTGGGCCCGTCCGCCACGGCTACTAAGCCTGCGCTCTAGAGCCCGTGAGCCGCAGCTGCTGAACCCGCGCGCCGCGACTGCTGGGGCCTGTGCGCCTAGAGCCCACGATCCGCGACAGGAGAGGCCACCGCGGTGAGAGGCCTGCGCACTTCGGTGAAGAGCGACCCCCGTGTGCAGCGGCGGAGACCCAGTGCAGCCAGAACTAAATAAATAAAATGCGTAAGTTTAAAAAAAGGGGGGAGGAAAAAAATGCAACGTCAAGTGTGACTAGGATGACGAGGGTGGGAGCCACTCTGGTGCTCAGGGGCGGCTGCCCCGAGGAGGGGACTTCTGTGAAGAGGCCTGGAGACGAGTGGATTTGGCCTGAGGAGGAAACTAGGTGTGTCAAGGCCTTGAGGTGAGAGGAAAGAGCCCGGCACAGCACGGCACGTGGGAGGGGCTGCGGCCTTCACGGGGGCTGAAGCAAAGTGAGGACTTCGAGGCAGGGGGTGGGGCCGGATGGCCCAGGGCGCGTGGTCACCCTGAGGTGCTCCTGCAGACGTGGGGGTGGCCACGTGAGCTCGGGGTCCTCAACAGTCCTTGCTCAGAAGCCACTTGAAGACTGGAAGCAGGGGCAGCCCCAGGGCGGGGGCAGCTGGGCGTGGACGTGGGTCTGGGGTGCAGCCTTGCCAGCCACTGAGGCCACCACCATCCAGGTGTGATGGGTCCTGGATGAGACCCCCAGACCTGGCCATCGAAGGCCTCAGCTCAGAGGAAGCCCAGTTCACGCCCTGATCTTGGAAGGGAGGGGCAGTGTTGGCCAGGGTCCTTCTGAAAATGAGCCTGAAGCCCGGGATAGCAGGTGGGGCAGAGCTGGTGTCGGCAGAGCAGGCTGCAGGGAGATGGCACTAGGTGGAGCCTGGAACGGCTGCCCCGGCCCTGCCCACTCTATTTTTGGAGGGTGAGGTGGGTAAGGTCCCTGCTGCCGTGTCACACGGGCCTGCACGGAGGTCCCAGCTGCTCCCGTGACTGGCTCTGAGACACTTGTCAAGTAAGTAGCTTAGCTTTCCTATTGGCAAAACGGGGATGGTCTCAGTGCCCACCTCCCAGGGCTCGAGGGAAGATTCAGTGACGTAGAGCAAGTCAGTCACGTAGTTCGCGCAGCACCTGGCATGTGAGAGGTGCTCACAAACGTCACCTGTCGCTGTGACTCAGACACGGGTCTGCTCTCAGGAGCTCACAGCCTCTCCAGGGGAGGCTGCCCCGCCAGGAATAAGCCTGAGATCAGGGCAGAAGAGGAGATGAGGGTGCACCCTTCTGACTTAGTGGATGCAGACAAAGAGGATGTGCAGGCAGGGTGGGCTTTCTGGAGGTGGCAGACTTGAAGCTCAGCCTTGAAGGACTGATGGGATTCCCACAGGCAGACACTGCTGGAGGCATCCCATGAGACCTGAACTGTGATCTCTGGGGGCCGGTGTGGGCGAGAGGATTTGTCCGAGCCTCCAGCCAAGCCCCTCTCCCCTCTGCCCCTCCCGAGCCAACCCCTCCCCAACAGGAGGAAGAGAGAAGGCTTGCCAGGCGCAGGGGGCCGCGTGGGGCGGTGCTTGGGGGGCACAGTGCGCCGTGTCCGTGGACATCAAGACGGGGGCGGGTGGTGCAGAGCTGACTGGGAGGCGCCCCAGGTCGCCCCTGTCTGTGGGAGTCGGTGGGGAGGGGCTTCTTCCCTCTGCCCTCAGCCTTCCCCCAGCCCTGGCCCCCCCTCCCCTCCCTCCTGGCTCTTTCAGATTCTCCTTGGCCTGGAGCTGAAGAGGGCTCCGGCAAGTCTCTATTCTTGGGCCTTAACTCTGGGGTCTCACAATCTAATAAAAGTGAGTAAAAGCACATAGTTTACTCACTCAGTGAATGGTTATCCTGGGCCTGGCCTTTTGGTAAGAATGCTACCTGGATTATCTGGGTTAATCCTCAACAATTTTCTCAGTCCCATTTTACAGGCAGAAAACTGAGGCTAGAAGATGCGTCTGTCCCCCTGCCCCTCGGCGTCCCTTTGGAGGTCGGCAGCCAGTGTTGAAGTCCCCCCACCTCCTCCAGACTCCTCAGCCACACCTGCTTTCCCCTCTCCTCCCGTCCCGTCTCCCACGGGCTTTCCCAGCCCACCAGCGCACACCCCCGCGGCCCCTGGGGTCCCCTCTCTCACACCCACCACCAAAGGGCTCCACTGGGGGAAGAAACACAGACCAGGAAAAGTTGAAGGCAGGGACAATACTTGGCAACCCCGACGTGCAGGCCTAACGTTGTCGTGACATAAGTGGAAATTTAGTCTGGGAGACTTCTCGGCTGGCCCTCCTGACAATCCACACTTAACCTGTCCCAAACTGACTCACTGTCGTCCCCCAAGCCCGATTCTGTTTCTGGCCCATTTTAGTGAATGACGCCTCCATCCCTGAGTCGGGCAGCCTGGGGACAGGCTGGGAATCACCCCAATTTGCTTTCTCACTCGCCTCCCCAGTTTCCTTACAGACATCTCTAGGTCCGCCCCCTTCTCTCTGTTCCCACAGTTCCAAACTATGCCAACACTCGGAACAGTGCCTGGTATGTAGTAGGTATTCAGTGAAAATTCCCTGAATGAATGAACAGGTGGGGTCTTGCCAGCTGCCCGCAGACTCTCTCCCTCGAATCCATTCTCCACTCAGCAGCCAAAGTGACACGTGGGCCACGTCAGCCAACCCCATCCTGCTCTGGTTCCAAACCCTCAGTGTCCTCCACCTGCCACTGAGTGCAGGATGGTGTTCACTCCCGCCTCCTGGCTCACAAGACCCTGAACGGCTGGCCACGTCCACCTCCCCAGCGCCCTCTCCCCACACTGTGCTGTAAATGGAGATGTTCCAGCCGTCACATGGTGTGCGTAGGCAGCCGACAGCGCCAGGCTTTTCCATGCTTTTATCTTTGCACATGCCGAGCCCTCTGGCCGGAAGTCATCCCAGACTCCACCCTATCTGAACTACCTGCTTCAAAAGCTGGACCCAGCAATCCCACTACTGGACACATACCCTGAGAAAACCATAAGTCAAAAAGAGTCATGTACCACAATGTTCATTGCAGCTCTATTTACAATAGCCAGGACATGGAGGCAACCTAAGTGTCCATCGACAGATGAATGGATAAAGAAGATGTGGCACATATATACAATGGAATATTACTCAGCCATAAAAGGAAACGAAATTGAGTTATTTGTAGTGAGATGAATGGACCTAGAGTCTGTCATACAGAGTGAAGTAAGTCAGAAAGAGAAAAACAAATACCGTATGCTAACACATATATATGGAATCTAAAAAAAAAAATGGTCATGAAGAACCTAGGGGCAAGATGGGAATAAAGACGCAGACCTACTAGAGAATGGACTTGAGGACACGGGGAAGGGGATGGGTAAGCTGGGACAAAGTGAGAGAGTGGTAGTGTATATATGGACATATATACACTACCAAATGTAAAATAGATAGCTAGTGGGAAGCAGTCGCATAGCACAGGGAAATCAGCTCGGTGCTTTGTGACCAGCTAGAAGGGTGGGAGGGAGGGAGACACAAGAGGGAAGAGATATGGGGATACATGTATATGTAAAACTGATCCACTTTGTTATAAAGCAGAAACTAACACACCCTTGTAAAGCAATTATACTACAATAAAAATGTTTAAAAATATAAATAAAGTTCATCCTGGTGAAAAGGCTCAACTTGACCACCTTGCATGCCTCCCTTGTACAGCACTTCAAACTCTGCTGTTACGTATGGATGCGCCTGGCCCCTCAACGCACGGGCTGCATCCCCAGGACCTTGTTTTATTCATCTGTGTGTGGAAGGAAGGAGTGAAGGAAGTTTCTCAGCGTCAGTTAAACCTGAGGCACAAAGGCAGCCAAGTCCAGGTACCTGAGCAGGCATCCTGTACATTGACCTTGACCACGAGAAGGTCACTCTTCCAGCTATTCGCTGATACATGATAAATGACCCTAAAGCAAAATTGCTTAAAATAATGGCAATTTATTGTTTTTCCTGGTCTGAGGGTTGACCGGGCTCTGCAAAGAAGTTCTTCTGCCCGTGCAGTGTAGCTGAGGTCACTCAGTGGCTGCATTCAGCTGGGAGCGCAGCTGGCGCTGGGACTTCTCATCCTTGGCGGCCTCTCCATGTGGCCTCTCATCTCTCTACAGGGCATCTTGACGGCATGGCTCTGGCTTCCATCGGGGACCACTCCAGGGTGACCAGTCCTAGTGTGTAAGACCCTCTTAGGGGGTCACATCACCCTTTCTAACATTTCATTGGCCAGAGCAGGTCATATGTCCATTACTTGGGCTGCTTCATTGGGGTCATCCATGTAACTGTCCACCACGGTCATGCTTCCTTTTGTAGAAATGGCCCTAAGTACAACTGAGAACGCTCTCTACCTGTCAGTTCAAGGCAAGCTGAGTTAGTTGAAGACAGTTTGAAGTGGCTTCTGATCCTCTTGCTTTGAATCTAAGGCTTGGCCAGAGTTGGGGGCTGTCCCATTCATCTAGGCTTGGTCTGCAGGTGAGGCCGTCAGGGAGACACCCAGCCCCAACCTCCATGTGGAGCATCTACCTTACCCTTGGGAGCCTGGGTCTTTGAGAACAGCCCCCTCCCATGGGACACCTGTCACTAAAGCCAGTAGAAAATGGAATGATACTCTTTGTTTACTACCAGGATGGAGGACAGAAGGGGGTTCCCCTCAATGGAGGGCTTTGCTGCTTGGAGAGGGCAGGTGAGAAGAATCTTCCCCCTGCTTCCCCACTCCCCATCTGCCCCTTCCTCATTTCACTTTCTCTTTCCCCATTTCTGATTCAGGGACTTAGGCTAAGTGACCTTTAAGACCCCTTCCAACATCCCATGTTTATTCTTCCATCATCATCCATCCTTTTGGCATCAGGTTATTCTTTATTTATGAGTGCCTAGCACGTACCTGGGCACTTTATCTGCCCTCACCCTGAAGCCCCTGGAGGCCACTGAGCTACCTGAGTTTCACACACTGTCCTTTAAAGTGCGGTTCTGGGACCTGGGGCTCATCACCCTGGTCCCTATCTGAGGTGGTTGTCATGAGACAGTTCACTAAACATTTCCAGCTGTCCTCCCTTATCACATGGGAGGGCCGCCTGTCTTCTCTGACTCTGATGTTATGCTTACTCTTGTCAATGTGTACGAGCAGAACCGTCATGCATCACTTTCAAGTGAAGCTTTAAAAGCCAGTGTGTAAGTCACCATGTCCCCTTTCTTCCCACCCATGGTGGTCATAGAAGCACATGGTAAAATGGAGCTTCTGATAGACTACGAACTTGAGTGACTACTATGTCCAGAGCCGCTGCCCTGGATGTGTGGTGAGTGAGAATTAGACTTTTCTGTTAAGTCACTGAGATTTGGGGAATGTTTGTTACTGCAGCATAACATAGCCTATGCTGACTGATACCTACACTCAGGTTCAACACAAGAGACCACAGGGCTGCTGCAATCACTTGTCTAGCCCTCATAACCAGCCTTTTTGGAAAATGGCAAAACATTTTTCAAGCTCTTTCAACATCCATTTGATAAATTCCATGGAAGTCAATATGGGTCTTGGTGGTTAATTGGTTATGGAGGGGTGGGGGAAATGGAGGAGCAAGGCTCCAAAAACAGAAGGAAATCCCCTCCCTTAATTCACCCCTAAACCAACCAGGAGAAGGATTTCTTCTCACATTAGGCTATTTGGGAACATCAGGGATTTATTTTTCCCCTTCCTCTCTCCCACACTCCTTCCTTCTTCCCTCCCTCCATCACTCCCTTCCTTCTTCCCTTCCTTCCTTCCTTCCTTCTTTCCCTCCTTCCCTCCCTCCCTCCATTCTTTCTTATTTACTTTCTTTCTTTCTTTTCTTTCATCTTTTTTAAAACGTTGCTTTCCAAAGTTGGGTTAAGATGGAATTCTTGGTAGTGTTTTTTTTTTTTTTTTTTTTCCTAGTAGAACTCCACTGATACACTTCAACAGGCCCCACTTCCTGACTGGGGTGAGGCATCTTGATTGCATACAGATGATTGCTTTATAAAATATTTTAAAACCCTGACAGCTCTCCAAAAGAGAAGACTGTTGTTAGAAGAGTGCAATGGCTTTCAATTTCTCTTGACCTTTAAGGAAAAGTAATTTGAAATGTGGTGTTTATTTTCTGCCTGCACCGAGCACTTGAAGAATGCAAGATGGCATCATGTTTTCAGTTATGTTATTTCCAGCTTAGAGCTTCACAAACCTGGCCGTTATTCTATTACCTGCAGATAGAATCTCTTCTTCTCCAGGGGGCCGGCATGAGAGTCCAACAAGGGAAGCAGGAAGTCCATTCTCTAGGTTTCACGCTGATGGCACAGATGCATGGTGCATGGAGCCGGGACACCAAGACTCAGCATTTCCACACCATCTTCTTCACCAATTTATTAAAATGTCATAATTTTTATGAGCATCCTGGCCAACCTCCTCACTTGGCATGGGGCAAATGGAAGCCCAGAGGGCACAAGGCCAGGCCAGGGCCTCTCAGTGGGTTAGGACCTACCAGGAGGTGACAGCATGATAGAATGGTGGAATGCAAAGAACTCGGGCTTAGCGCTGGTTGCGCTGAACTTTGGACTTCAGCTCTTTCACTTACTCACTATGTGATTCTTGTCTCAGCTTCAGTTCCCTCACCTCTAAAATGGGAACGGTAATGATCATCAACACTCATAGACCACTACGTGCAGGAAGTCTATTTCAACTTAGTTTTTACAACTGCACTCTGAGATAGGTTCTATTTTCACCCCACTTTTTTTTTTTTTTGCGGTACGCGGGCCTCTCACTGTTGTGGCCTCTCCCGTTTCGGAGCACAGGCTCCGGACGCGCAGGCTCAGCGGCCATGGCTCACGGGCCCAGCCGCTCCGCGGCACGTGGGATCTTCCCGGACCGGGGCACGAACCCACATCCCCTGTATGGGCAGGTGGACTCTCAACCACTGCGCCACCAGGAAATCCCCTATTTTCACCCCACTTTTTAGATGAGGAAACTAGAGGCCAGAGGAGTTATAAGACTTGCCTGAGGTCACAAAGAAGAACACAAACTCCAACCCAGCCATGTGGGGAAGATTGTACTTTTCTCCTTGGAGAGTTGCTTGGGAGAATTAAAATGCTAGAATACACAACAGGGCTTGACATACAGGTGTGCTCAGTGAAGAATGGCTATTATTGTCATTCAAAAAGATACCACCTATTTGAGAAACAGTCGACCCAGAACTGCACATGAAGCCTTTTGCTTGCTCATTAAGAATGATCACTCCAGGGACTCCAGTGCTCCCAGAAGCCCTATCACACCTTGTCTAAGGAGAGGAGATTTTGGATCTGAGCCTTAAGAATAAACAGCTCACTTAGCAGACAGGGCCAGTGGGAGGACGCACCAGGCAGAGCGAGAAACTTTGGCAAAAGCCTACGAGGTGCAGAAGTGTGTGTGGTCGCAAGTGGAGCGGGGTGGGAGCTGCTGGGTACTATTCAGGTGCTTGTTGCCGGGGGACCTCCCCTGCCCTGCCCCTCATCCTCCTTCAGCCTCTTCAAAAACCGGACCTCACGCGCCACCTGGTGGCGTCCTCTGATGCTAACAGGGCAGAACCTACCAACGGGAGTAAAAGCTGCCCACACCCCTGTCCCCTGTCCCTTCCTGTCCCTTTCCCCGGAAATGGGCTTGCTATAAAAGTGACAGAACAACAATCAAGAAACATTTTTTATTTAAAAATTACATTTTTCCAGTTATCAAAACAATGCATGGTCATTGTAGAAAATTGGGAAAATACGGAAAAGTTTAAAAATAGTCTCCCTCAATTCCATCACCCAGAGTAACCACTATTAATATACCGGCATATTTGAACCCAGAGATTTTCTCTGCATGTAATTTTCATGTAATCCACATATGCTGAGAATTAGTGTGTACATATATTTAGGTATAAATACATATACGTATATATGGACTCAGTTATGTTTAAACATACGTGGCTTATTTTTGTGAACAAAGGGCTTGGTGTGAGGGGTAGTGTGGGTGTTGGGAGCTGGGTGCTAGTGTCAGATCACCCTGAGTCTGAATCCTGTCTTTGCCTTTACAAACTGTGTGACTTCAGCAAGTGACTTCTCTTCTCTGAGCAGCGATTTCCTTCACCATCTGTAAAATGTGGCGAATAACGGGATTTATCCCAGGGCCGCTGAGAAGCTTAAATGACACAACGTGTGCAAAATGCTTAGTACAGTGGCTGGGACGGAGAGGTTTCTGACTGATATTAGGTTACCACGGAAAGCTTAGTCTGCCTTTCTGATTCGTAGCAGAAACCTCTAGAAATGGGATGAATTTCTGGGTCCAAAGGTAGGAAGAGCCTCCAGGTCGATACAGTTTGCCAAAACCAAGAGGGAAAATTTCAACCAAGATCGCATGTCTCCAGCACCACAGCTGTTCTCATTTGTCTCTATCTTCTTCCAGGTCCTGTTTATGCAGAACAGTCTTCAAGCGTTGTGGTTACGATGCTTGCACCAGTTCGCTAATGTTACATCACCAGGATACTGTTTATCCTAAGCGGCTAAAGCTGTTGTTGACATTTGCTATAATTTGCATATGTATTTTCTTATTATTGAATATCTGAGTTTAATTTTTAATTCATTTGCTTGCTCATTTATTCATTTGTTTGTTTGTTTATTCATTCATTAGCAAATTCATTCATTCAAGAAATGGTTATTGAATGCCTACTGTCTACCAGGCACTGACTGGGTGTTGGGATATGGTCAACTAGAACAGGACACTCCTTACTTTTGGCACTTGGACTCTGGTGAGACAGACCGTTATAAGTAAACAAACAAGTAAAACTCTGACTATAAGCTGTGGTGAGTGTGTGAAGGAAAATGTGAGGCCTACTTCTTTATACATTTGTGTATTTTGGGAGGTGGTCCTGGTCCCTGATTCTCACCTGCTCTTTGCTCCGCAACAGCCGTAACTAAGCTCCCCTGTGAGGAGTCCCATGTGGGGTTGGATTTTCCACCAGCACATTTTAGAATTTCCTGAGAAGTCAGAGGTCAGCACAGCATTCAAAGACCTGACAGGGAGCTCCAATGGGCCTCGCCTCCTGTTCACCCTTCCTCTAAGGCTTGTGTTTCCACCAGTCTAGTCTGCTAGAAAAGATTATCCCCCCTTTTTTACAGGACTAATAAATTTTAGTTTTTTCTTCCAGTTCTACTGATATAATTTACATAAGCAGTGTATAAGTTTAAGGTGTGTACAACATAATGATCCGATTTACATACATCATAAAGTGTTGATCACAGTTAAGTTTACTGGACATCCATCATCCTGTATAGGTACAAAATTAAAGAAATAGAAAAAAAATTTTTTCTTGTGATGAGAACTCAGGATTTACCCTCTTAACAACTTTCATATATGACATACATTGGTGTTAATTATATTCGTCACGTTGAATGTTACATCCGTAGTACTTATTTATCTTATAACTGGAAGTTTGTTATCTTTTGACTGCCTTCGTCCAATTTCCCCTCCGCCAAACCCTTTACCTTTCCCCTCGTCCCACCTCTGGTAACCACAAATCTGTCCTCTTTTTCTATGAATTTGTTTGTTTTTGAAGTATAATTGAATTACAACACTATGTTAGTTCCTGGTACACAACTTAGTGGTTTGATATTTCTATACATTTCAAGCTGATCACCATAATTTATCCCCTTCTCAAATTTACTTGTACTGTACCTTTTCCTCACCTCCCTCTCAGTACAGGGCTTCCTTCAGCCCTGGGAGCCTTTGAACCAATCAGCAAAGGTGCTCCTTTCTGGTGGACAAAGCCTCAATGGGTGAGGCTAGGCAGGCAGAGTACAAGTTGGATTTCAGCCCCTTTCAGGCCCCATGGGTCAACTGCATGACTGTACACGCTGCCGTGCCCACAGCCTCTGGAATGACCACCCCACCTACTTTCTTTCTTTCTTTTTTTTTTTTAATAAATTTATTTATTTATTTTATTTTATTTTTGGCTGCGTCGGGTTTTTGTTGATGCATGCAGGCTTTCTCTAGTTGTGGCGAGCGGGGGCTGCTCTTCGTTGCGGTGCGCGGGCTTCTCATTGCGGTGGCTTCTCTTGTTGCGGAGCACTGGCTCTAGGCGCACGGGCTTCAGTAGCTGTGGAGCACAGGCTCCGCAGTTGTGGCTCGCAGGCTCTAAAGAGCAGGCTCAGTAGCTGCGGCGCACGGGCTTAGTTGCTCCGCGGCATGTAGGGATCTTCCCGGACCAGGGCTCAAACTCATTTCCCCTGCATTGGCAGGCAGATTCTTAACCACTGAGCCATCAGGGAAGTTCCCCCACCTACTTTCTATCTAGTTGATTCTTACTCCATCTTGAAGACTCAGTTTATATTCTATCTCTTATATGAAGTTTTATCTAGCTTTATAATTTACAGTAAATCCTCCATTCGTGGAACTCCTAATTTTTCTTTTTACTCTTTGCCTCATTTGACACTTAACTGCATACTGCCTTGTGATTCCTCTCGTTTTCCTCTCTTGTATCATTATCTCATCTGCAGAGTGTGGCAAAGTTCACCAGTGTGGGCTGTCACAGCTACTGTCCTCAGTGTGGGGTGCTCTATCCTCCCAACCCCATTCCCCGAAAGAACAAATATGGTTCCCTAAGGTGAGAAGGGGAAGCCCTCTCCTTGGGTCGGCTTTAAAAATATACGGCAACCCAAAAGAATAGAGAGCAGGGACTCAAATAGGTATTTGTGTACTCATGTTCATAGCAGCATCATTCGCAACAGCCAACAGGTGGAAACAACCCAAATGTCCACTGTCAGATGAACTGATACGATGTGGTCCATGCACACCATGGAACGTTATTGTGCCCTACAAAGGAATGAAATTCTGATAATGCTACAACATGGATGAACCATGAAGGCATTAGGCTGAGTGAATAAGCTAGACACAAAGGGACAAATATTGTATGATTCCACTTCTATGAGGTAATTAATCCAATTCATATAGACAGAAAGGAGAACGGGTAGTTCACGGGCTGGGGGAGGGCGGACGGGAGTTAAGAGTTTAACGGGTACAGTTTCAGTTTGAGAAGATGAAAAAGTTCAGGAGACGAATGGTGGTGATGGTTGCACAACAGTGCGAATGTATTAACGCCATTGAAGGCTATTCCTAAAAATGGTTAAAATGATACATTTTATGTTACGTGTATCTTACCATAATTTTTAATATGAAAAGGGTTGGTTAATGTCAACTCAACCGCGAATCTGCAAGCTTCTCCACGGCCTCCCTATGCCATTGGGAGCTCCCTGAGAACGGGGAAACGTGTCTCCCCTCTCAGTCTGGGGCTCTCCCAGGACCAGAAAGGGATTTCCTCAAACGGGGAGCTAATCCTTGAGAGTTTGGACTTGTCATGTCCATCATCAGACTGAGGTGCTTCCTGATGGTGGAGCTGCCTAGAACGGGTGAGGCGGTGCCTCCTCCATAAGACCGGGAGTTATCCCAGTGAGTGTGTACGGGGTGGGGGAAAGTGGGCTTCGTGTTTGAAATTGTTGTCTCTCCGGCCCAGCCCCTGGGCTCACGAGCCCCGCAAGCGCCCAACGGCTTTCTGCCCTCAAGCTCACCTCCACCCTCTCCCCTCCAAACTCCGCGGGCTCAGAACGCCGGCGGGTTGTCCGGCTGGGCGGACAGAGGCCGCTTCCGCCCTCTTCCAAGATGGCCGCCTCCTCTGCGACGGTCACGGACACGTGAGCACCCTCGCCTATGAGGTCGCCGGGGCTGGGTCGGCGATTGTCCCTTCCCGGGCCCCGCCCCGAGTCGGCGACTGCCCTTGTCAACCGGAGCCTGAGAAATCATGGCAACTGGCTCGGGCTGGGAGCGCGTGGCAGCTGCGGCAGCGGCGGCAGTTTGGTCGCGGGCCGGCGCGGCGGAGCGGCGGCGGCGGCGGCGGCAGCACTGGC
>NW_020175018.1:7997117-8017672 GCF_003031525.2 Neophocaena asiaeorientalis asiaeorientalis | reverse complement strand
GAAGGAACAGGTCCGCGTGGACCCGGGCTCAGCCGGGGAGCCGGAGCGCAAGGCGGGGGAGGAGCAGCCCAAGGAGCCGACCCCGGCGCAGCCCCGCGCGGCCGAGGAGGGCGACGCCCGCGTCCCACCGCGGCCGCCGCCCACGCTGCCCATGTACCAGGCGAAGCCGATGTCGGCGCAGGGCCTCTACCCGTACGGGAAGTCCAGGAGCAAGGGCCGTAGCTGCAAGCGGAGCTCGGACCGGTCCGAGGAGTACTGCCCTCCGCGGCCTGTCACCGTGGACAGCTCCAAGGCCAGGACCTCCCTGGACGCCCTGAAGATCAGCATTCGCCAGCTCAAGTGGAAGGAGGTGAGGCCTGGCCCGGCCGCGTGGGCACAGGGGGGTGGACTGGACGACCTCAGAGGAGACGGACGGCCCAGGCCAGGTCTGAGGGCCGAGCTCCTGCTGTGCGCCACGCTTGTCAGCCGCAAACTGCTCATCCTTCAAAGTCTAGCCCCCAAGTCACTTCCTCAAGACGGCTCTAGACCCCTCCAGGTCAAGTTAGCCACTCCCTCCTCTAGCTCCCCTGCAGCTCCGCTCCAGCTCCATGGTCTCCAGCCATCAGCGCTGGCCTTCCCACATGGTAGATATTTGTTTATATGTCTGCCCCCTCCACCAGTTTTTGAGTCCCCGGAGGCCTGGATCCCCTCTCTGTCTTTCACTTCTTCCTTAAGTTATATTTGTTTAGCATTTACTGGGTGACCCTTGGGGCGGTTGAACCGTTTGTACTTTGGAGGCAGGTAGACTAGGGTCTGAGCACCCTGCCACTTAGCTCTGTGACCTTGAGCAAGTTGCTTCACCTCTTCAGCCTATTTCCTTCTCTGTAAAGTGAGGCTAATAAAACCTATCTCATAGTTTTCTTAGTATTAGAAGACTCGCCGCTTATTGTAGTAGAGCCCAAGTGTGCAACAAATGGTAACTAACCTTACCACTACTCCTCTCTCTCTTCCACCATCACTATCACCATCACATCACCATTAGCATCGTTGTCGTCAGTGTAGGCACTGTGTTTTATGTTTCAAGGCTTGGCTTATAGCAGGTGTCAGGAAGTGGTGGGTGAAAGGGTGAATGAAGGAGTGGGTTATTTGTCCCTGAACTCATTTTAGACCCGTTGGGGGCTGGGATGAAGCACCAGTGACATCCAGAGATATCTGTTGCAGTTGGCGGAGTGGATAAAGCCATTTGACTTTATTTGCAGCACCTAAGGTTATTGAATGTGCTTTTGGGAGTGTCAGGATTGTGGTTTGGGGTAGTCAAATCTGGAGGCTTGGACCCAGATGGTCTGCTGATGGCATAGGATCTGTAGCAGGCAACACGAGGACACAAGTCCTTAGCCCTGGGTCTTAGCTATGGTAGAAGTTCAGGAATGGTTTAATGAAGTTGGAACATGCAGAGAGATGGCCACAGAAAGGATTGATGAGGTCAGAGGGTTGATATCGCAGCAGAAGGGGTCGTGTGGTTTGGAGGGCAGTCAAGAATCAGGCAGGGCAGACTTCCAAGTAGGGAGGTGTTAGCCATTGCGAAGTCTGATTCCAGGGGTCAGGGCCCCCCAGCCTTGGGGCTTGGGGTTCAGGGGAGGACTTTGATGCCTATGAAACCTGGAGAGAGTGAGGGAGGCTCCCAGTACTAGGTGTCTGGGTTTCGGGACAGGGTCCCAGGTCCAGACCAGAGATATGTGGACCAGAACAAGATAAAGCTGGAGAGCTTATCAGTACTATAGTCCTAATGAAGGGAGGATCCAGGAACTGAGACCAGGCCACAGAATTAAAGAAGGCTGATTGACCCAAGCCTGTGCTTAGCTTAGCCCTGGGGAGGAGAGAGACGCAAAACTGGCCAGATCTCAAGTGATGGAGCCACACGGACTCAGAAATCAGCAATCACACGTGCTGGGCCGACTTCATTCACTCATTCCGTAGGTGTCCGTAGTGGCCACTATGGATGCTGGGCCCTGCGAATCAAAGATGCTTAAGATGTAACCCTTGCCTTCAAGGACCTCCAAGTTCAGTAGGAGGTAAGACACAAGTAAAGAAATCATTGCAGTAGTTACAGGGCCTTTGCTACTGCTTCTTGAAATGCTCTTTTCCCAGCTATTGGCATGGCTTACTCTGTTACTTCAGATCTCTGATCAAATACCACTTCCTTGGAGAGGCCTTCCCCCAATATCCCTCCACTCGTCTTTTTTTTTTTTTTTTCATAGCACTGAACTCTAGTGACATTATATTTTGTATTGTTTATTGTCTGTTTCCCTCAGTAGAATGTAAGCTCCACGAGGGCAGGGGCCTTTATTTTATTTACTGCCGTATCCTCAGGTGCTCGGCACATAGAGGTGTTGATTGGATGAACACCTTATGGGATGAGCGTTTCTCTCTCTGTGTAAAGGCATACATGGTATAGGAGATAGAGGTGGGCCATGTCAGGGCCAGGTACTGGAGGAGAGAGCCCTGAGCTGAGTTCTGAGTGCTGAGAATGAGTTGGCATCATTTAGGGGTCGTCGACTTTGGCTCCCTGGCCGAGGGAGTGGGATGGACCAAGCAGAGGTGCATTTGGGGCTTCGCAGGTAGTTCAGTAGGTCTGAGTCACAGAGTGGGGGGCAGAATGGTGAGAGAGGGGGCAGGAGGGGTGAGCGGGGGTCAGATCGTGTGCTACACTGTGGAGTGTGGATTTTTTTGGAAGCCTGCGTGAGCCAGTACAGAATCTTAAGCGTCTTCTGTTTATCTGCTGTGCTACTTTGGCAAGTGAGTTAAATTCTTTAGGCCTCAGTTTGCCTGTCTGTCAAATGGGGTTGGGTTGGTGGTTCCCAGTCTCCTTACTGCTGTAGCCACATAATGGTAACGTGAGTCTGTGTGTGGCCCTTGCACAGGTGAACCCGGTGGGGTGAGCAGTTTACGGGGTGCTACCTGTAACTGCCTCCTCCAGCCCCAATCCTGCCTGTTCTGCTCAGAAAGCATGTTGGCATGTACGTGGAGATGCTCATTCTAGTATATTTTAAAACATAATTCACTCACAAGACTTCACTATTAGACATGTGATTATTTACGTAGTCACGCTTCCCTATTCGTCTGTGAGGTCCCGAGGACAGGAGTGGTGTCTGACTTGTGTCCCTGATGCCCAGCAGATGGCGGGTGATCCGTAAATGAATGAATAAATGACTTGCAGCAGAGCTCACATCTCATCTTGACACCATAGAATGTGGAGTTTGAAAAGTGCCAGACTGGGTAAACTTTGAAGTTCCTTCCAGCTTTAAACAATGGTCATGGTATTCTTAGTACCTACCACAAAATTGGCTGCATGACAAGAAACATCTATGTAAACTGGGTACTAACAAAATGTAAGCACAGCCTCCCCAGGCCTCAGTTTCCCCATCTGTTACAGGGGTGCTGTTGGAAAAGGTCACCTCTAGCGCTCAGCACTGATATTCTAGGAGCAGGAAGTCGGCTGGGGGCTGGGTTGTAAGGAACTGAGCTACAGTGTCCCTTGTATGTCATGCTGTGCTGTCACTGCAGGATTTGGGAGTCCCTAGCTGGCTGGCTTTGGCAGGGGTTGGGCAGCAGCCCAGGCAAGAAATAAGGTTACGAGCACCAACCAGTGTGAAAGCTCTGTGTCTCCTTTTGCGAGTGAGTGGTGAGGGGCTCCACCATCGGGCTGTTCAGCAGGGCAGCGCTGAGCCAGCATGGGAGTTCAGACGTTTGCTCAGCTGCAGGGCACAATCTCCCTTCTTTCTCCACTTTACTCTTTTCTGCACACGCTTAATGACAATGACGGTAACAGTGATAATGAACAGCAACTATGATGAAGCCTTCCACAGCTCTTCCCCCGTGCCAGGCGCTCTTCTAAGTGCTTTACATATAGCCAAGGAGTTGATTCTCCCAACAACCAATAAAGTAAATGCCCTTTTGTCTCCATTTTACGCAGGAGGAAATCGAAATACACAGAAGTTAACGTATTCCAGGTCCGACAGCTGGTAAGGGGCAGAGCTAGCATTTGAAACAGGTTTCCACTTGAAACCAGCCTCCCATTCTGTGCCCTTCCCACTGCTCCCTGCTGGCTGATACTGGCGGACCCTGGGTCAGGGGTGGCATAGACATGGCAAGTCCCTCCTCGCCCTCCAGGGATAGACATGCATACAGACAATTGCAGTCCAGCCTGGGAGTTGAGTGGGTAAATGGCATTCCATACAGAATAGGAGCAGAGACAGGGAGACCCGGTTTTATATGCAGGATGGGGTGATGGTGGCTTAGAGAGCGTGTGCAGAGCAGAGAGAGATGAAGAAGGAGCCAGGTTGGAGGACGTCGAAGGCCATGCTGAGAGGCTTGCACTTCTGGCTGAATATAATCTCAGATTCTTGCCATATATAGACCGAGCTTCCCATGACCACTCTGTCAGTCTCAAGGGCCCCATGCCAGCTCTCTGAAACGATTCAGTTGTCAGTTGTAACTCCAGTCAGGTCTAATGCAATGGTGCCCACCATGCTAAATTTGTTTCTCAAAGGACTGTTGACAAATGTTAGCTCTGTAAACTTGTAGGTAAGACGAAAGTTTATTCTAGAAGAGCAAAATCATGTTTATAGAGTCACCGTGAAGTTGCAACGTGAGAGGGATGGTTCCTGGCTCATAGTAGATGCTCAATAAATATGTACGGAATTGTATGGTCCTCTTACAACCGTGTGAGCCTCTCTCCCCGTCTCCTGTATATTCTTTTTGCAGTTCTGACACCCTCATTAGAGAAAACCTTAGGGAAAAGACACCACGGAGGATAGATGCCACTGTTGTTGTGAGCTGCCCTCCTTGGAGATGTCGGTTGTGTACTTGTGCATAGTGGTTCCATGGACACCAGCTAACGTGAACGAGGGCACTGAGAGATTTGATAGAGGGACCTTTGTTGATAGTAGTTGGCGTAAGCCCCATCCCAAGATCTATTACAGTGTGAACTCTTTGTCTGAGAGTGTCAAAATCAAGTGCTGTTTTCTGAAATGTATCCAGCCTTTCTTCAGAACATATATATATACTTATGCTATCATCCTATTTATAACTTGTACTGTGTTAGTTACTGTTTATGAAATATCATATTATGTGCTAGGCATCGTTCTACGTGCTTTATACTCATTAAAACTTGTGTAAAATGTTTATTATGGATTATTTTATTTAATCCTCACAGCAGCCCTCTGAAGTGGATCCCCTTATCATTTCCAATTTACAGATGAGGAAACTGAGATTGAGAGGAGGTTAGTTCAGGGCTGAGCCCAAGTTCACACAGGTAACAAGTGGCCGAGCCATCCAGGGCCTGTGCTTGTAGCCAGTATGCAATCCTATACTGTCTTCTTTGCTAATCCTTTGCTAAAATCCACCCTGCAAGGAGTTACTCTATTTTCATTATTCCCAGGTAACAATTGAAGAAACTGAATTGGGCACAGCAAGTAAGTGGGAGCGTCAGGGTTCAAAGAGTCTGTCTTGTTCCCAAGCCCACTTTTCAGTATGTTTTATCATCCTCCACTTCTTAGCCCTCCAATTCCTCATCTGACTCATAACTCTGAAATGGCAGTGGTGTCACTTAGAACCAGGAGGGTGACATTGCAAACAGGACTTAAAGTAAAACACATTGAAACATATCCTGCCTGGCAGAGGGAGCATTTGGTGTCTGCACCTTGCAAATCCTATCTCATCGCTGCCCACGAGGGAGAAGAGATTCTGGTGCATTTGACTTGCCGAGTGGCCTTGCTCCTCTGCAGGATGTGAGCCTGCTGCATGAACTGCTGTGTCTCAGACTCTTTGGGGAAGAAGGCAGATTAGAAAATGAAGAATTGTGTAGTTTAACATTCCTCCCTTTCTCATTTTAATGATAGTCATCGCGAGATTTACTTTCCATTTTTTGAAAACAGCATTACCTTTAGGGACGGTTTATAGCCTACTCCATCAAATGTTCGCCTTCAATAGACACGTTATTTTAACGCCTAGTCCACTAGGATTTTTCCTTTGCAAGTTAAGCTTGTCACACCGTAAAAACCACAATTCACTGCCACTCTTATACAATATATATAATAGCTTCATGAATCCACACTAATGCCTTAGAGCCCTTTAAAAGACAGTAAATTCCAGGAGCTCATATTCGAGTTCTATAACTACTACAAATAAAAATATGGGTTTTTAAGCAGGTGTTAAAATTGTTAGAGTGGTTTTCTGTGTTATATAAACACGCCCTCTGTTGTAAATAGCCTCGATTTTCTTAGCATTCTGGATTCTGGTTTTGTATCAGCAGAAGTTGAGTGCAAAAATTCAGTCATACATTTTCTTTTTCTTTTAAATCTGTTCCTTGAAAAGAACATATTGTAAAAGTAATTGGCCACTCTTTTAAGTGGCTTCTCTAGAGTGAAAGTATTGTGTTCTGGAGCTAGTGTGGACTTTGAATTCAGACAGATGAGTTAAAAATCCTTGCCACTGATTACTTGTGTGACCAAGCCAGTTGGGTACTGCATACAGAACCACTCTGAGCGTCGACTCTTCATCTGTATCGGTGAGCTAGTGATGCCTCTTGCAGAATTCTTGTGAGATTAAATGAGGGGATGTATGTAAATTGCCTTAACCCAGCGCTTGGCACATTGTCTGTATTCAGTTAAGGTTACTTTTCCTTCTATTGGATAACTATAGACATTGGTTATTTGATCTATATATTTTTTTAAACTAGAAAACAACTAGTATAGAATTTCATCTGCATATATAGGTTACTGGTTAAATAGACATGACCAGCTCAGTTGAATCATTTAACAAACACTTTGAGGCCTACTTTGTGCCAGGCTATATTTGGGTTATTGGGATACAGCAGATAACAAAAGCACCCAGAGACCTCTGCAGGATAATGGAGAGTTAGAGTTACATTTTTTGCATGAATGTCAATGTGATGTAGTTTAGGTTTAAAATTTTTTAAATAACACTGATTTAAAGTTCTTTTCTTTTAAATTCAATTATACTTTTAAGGTTTCACGAGTTTAACTGAATTATTTTAAATTTATTTTATTTTTTAATTTATTTTTGGCTGCATCAGGTCTTCATTGCTGTGCGCAGGCTTTATCTAGTTGTGGCCAGCGGGGGCTACTCTTTGTGGCGGTGCGCGGGCTTCTCATTGCCGTGGCTTCTCTTGTTGCGGAGTATGGGCTGTAGGCACGCGAGCTTCAGTAGTTGTGGCACGTGGGCTCAGTAGTTGTGGCTCTCGGGCTGTAGAGCGCAGGCTCAGTAGTTGTGGCGCATGGGCTTAGTTGCTCCCTAGCATGTGGGATCTTCCCGGACCAGGGATTGAACCTGTGTCCCCTGCATTGGCAGGTGGATTCTTAACCACTGTGCCATCAGGGAAGCCCCTTAATTGACTTTTTAAAGCCTCTGTTCTGGACCTGGTGCCTGTCTCATCATAGTCTGGTATATTAACTATATATGTCACCATGGGAAACTTATTTTAGCTATTCAGGTGACATCAGTACTTAACTTTTGTGTTCATAAAACAAATACGGAGGTTGTTGATGTGAATGTATCCGTTAGCTGTATAGACGAGAAGCAGATTCCCTGGGCTGACTCCTTACTTTCATCCCTAAGCAGCCCTCCCCACTGACCCTGGAAAGTCCACACCAGGCATGCGTTTGAATCTTGGCTCTGTGACCCTGGACAACTTCCTTTACCTCACTGAGCCAAAGGTGCCTCATCTCTAAGAATGAGCATGAAAACATGGTAGGCTTGTGAGGATTAATTCTGAAAATCTTTGAAGTGCCTGGTGCTTTAAAGTAAGAATACCTGTTGGTTTGGCTTTCCCTCCGATGAATTTCTATGACATCTTAATTCAGTTTTATAATAGAAAACTGATTGGTGTGAACAGGCAAATAACCTTGCTGTTGCTTTAATCAGTTTGGAGCCCCTGCTTCCCACATGGCTGCTCCTCCACAGCCCAGTCACTCCCTGAGATCCCGCGACGAAGGCTGTGGTTTTGTCACAGAGAACGATGGTCTTGTTTCTCTCTTCCAGATGGACTAAAATCTCTCCTTCCGCATCACCTCAAATCGGGCCCTGCCTTAACAGCTGCCTCGGCTGCCATTTGTGTACATGTTTGTTTCTCTGGGTGTTTTGGAACCGTTTTCTAGTAATTTTTCTGTTTGTTTGTTTTTTGCGGTACGCGGGCCTCTCACTGCCGTGGCCTCTCCCGCTGCGGAGCACAGGCTCCGGACTTGCAGGCTCAGCGGCCATGGCTCACGGGCCCAGCCGCTCCGCGGCATGTGGGATCTTCCCGGACCGGGGCACGAACCCGTGTCCCCTGCATCGGCAGGCAGACTCTCAACCACTGTGCCACCAGGGAAGCCCTTATTTAGTAGTTTTTATAAGTGCTCCCTAAGTCCTGGCAGGCATTGCTGACAGCTCCTTCTGTTCCCCCATCTGCTTCTATGTCATCTGAGTAAAACCTTCGCATCCTTATTGGAGCTGGAAGAATAGGGCGGTTTGTCTCGCGAGCTGTCATCCCTAAGTATAGTGTTACTTTTCAAAGAAGCCCTTCAGCCTCTCTGCCTAGAACTCTTACAAAGGCCAGTTTTCATATTTTGTTCGTTATGGTCACAGGGGGATTTTATTTGTGTCAGAACTGTGGTTATTGGAATTTTAAAAAGCAACAATGTAAAAATTTCTGGACATCTTAGATTATTTACAAATACCTTTTGTTCAAATTCCAAAAACAATATGTGCTTATGAAAATTTATACAATTCCAAAGTATGTAAAATAAAACCCCAAAGTCCCGCTGACCCCATTTCCTGCCCTTCCCCTCTCCCATTCTCATTCTTCTCTTAGGGTAACCCCAAGATTACAGTTTGGTATGTATCTTTCCAGATTTTTTTTTTTTTTCTTATTCCTATACGGATCAGGACCACTAAATTGTGCTGGAGTATCAAACAACCACAAACTATCAGTGGCTTACTACAACAGAAGTTTCTTTCTTGCTCCCACCTAGGGGGTAGATGAGATTTGGCATGGGGGTGGGGCGAGAAAGGGCTCCCGCCATCTTGGTTATTCAGAGACCCAGGCTTCCAGCTCAGCACCTGCTTCAGTGAGTCACGGAGAGGAAGGGAACATGAAACATTCTGCACTGGCTTTTAAGCCTTCTACCCGGAGGTGATTCTGCTCACATTTCATTTGTCGAAGCAAGATACATAGCATGGTGAACCTCAGAGGGGCTGGGGCATGCAGTCCTACCATGAGAGTGTAAAGAGGAGAATCAAAACATCCCACTAATGGCCACCAACTACACATCATATGTAGAGATACAAGAGATACATATATAGTATAGAAATAGAAATAGAAACAATTTTCATTTTATTTTAAATGCTGACATTGTACAATATATATGGTATTTGGCAAGTTTTTCTTTAGCAATACCTCATGGACATCTTTCTCTGTTAGTACATACGGATTCATTTCATTTTAATAACAACCAAAGAGTCCATTCGATGGATATACCACCATAAAACGTATTGACGGATGTGTTTCCATATTTTTTGTTTGCTGTTACAAAGAATGGTGCAGTAAACATCACTGTGTACAAATGCTTCTGTAGGATAAATTCCTAGGAATTGTCGGGTCAGAGGATACGTGTACTTTGTATTTCGGTAGTTACTGTCAAGTTTGCGCCAGCAGTGTTTGAAAGTGCTCATCCATGCATATCTTTTCCAATGCTGTGTACTATTAATCTTCTAAATCTTTGCCAAACTGATAGGTAAAAATATGTGCTTTTAATTTACATTTTTGTAATTGTCATCAGGGTTTGGCTTTTTTTTTTTTTTTTTTTTTTGCGGTACGCAGGCCTCTCACTGTTGTGGCCTCTCCTGTTGCGGAGCACAGGCTCCGGACGCGCAGGCTCGGGGCACGAACCCGTGTCCCCTGCAGGTGGACTCTCAACCACTGCGCCACCAGGGAAGCCCCTACGGGTTTGGCTTTTTGTATACGTTTTTTAGTCATTTGTACTGTTTCATCCGTGTGATGCCTAAATGTCTTTTTGTTCATTTATCTTTTGGGTTGTTTATGTTTACATTTTGTTTGTTTATGTTTTTCTTATTGGTTTGTAAATATTATGGGTAGTTACTTTTTGTCTCATTTGTGTTGTAAATCTTTTCCCCCTGTTGATATTTAAACATCTAATAATCATTTGCCTTGCATGATCTACATTATTATAATTTAAAACATTTTTTTTCTTGCTACGTACTAAAAGCAGTCTTTATTTATTATTGACTTAGCTTAAGAGGGCAGAAGAAACATGCAAGTCTGTCTTCAGGTAATATTAAACTCCTGGAGAATTAAGAGGCAGTGTGGAGGGCCTTAGAGTCTTACATTTCCAGGAACTAGATATTTTATGTGGAACTGTCACATATATTTATCTAAGTTGACTTTTACGTTGTGCAGTAAGCATGGTAGACCTTATTATTTCTGTTTTACAGATGTCAGTGTGGTGTGGAGTTAGATTTGGGTATGAATCCCCACCACTATTTGTTCTGTCACACGGGGCATCGTGATACTTGTTTTGTACGCTTGTTGTCCCATTTTAATAACATACGTAACCTGTATTCCAAAGTCAGAATGCAGTAAGTATGTGGTCTGTTTCAACTTTGCCACCATTCAAAGGTGTTAAGTGACACACAGCTCAGAACTCAAGGGTGGTGTCCTAGCTCTCAGGCCAGGTCTTGTTACCGTGGATCATACTGTTTCTCTAAGTAGCGTATGATTTCCTGGCCCTTAGAAATAAGACCACTGGAAATTAGTGTTTACTGAAGGCATTCAGTGCAGGACTGGGCTTTGAGCCTGGCCGTTAGTTTTATTTAAAACCACGTTTATCACTTATGTAAATAATCCTTGGGGACTTCCCTGGTGGCGCAGTGGTTAAGAATCCGCCTGCCAATGCGGGGGACACAGGTTCGATCCCTGGTCCAGGAAGATCCCACATGCCATGGAGCAACTAAGTCCATGCGCCACAACTACTGAGCCTGCGCTCTAGAGCCCGTGAGCCACAACTACTGAGCCCGCATGCCACAACTACTGAGCCCACGTGCCACAACTACTGAGCCCACGCGCCTAGAGCCCATGCTCTACAACAAGAGAAGCCGGCGCACCACATAGAAGAGTAGTCCCCGTTCACCGCAACCACAGAAACCCCGCGTGCAGCAACGAAGACCCAATGCAGCCAAAAATAAATAAATAAATAAACACACCTATTAAAAAAATAATAATCCTTGTACATTGTTTGAAATATTAAAATTTTCCAAAAAATAGAAAAACCCATTTTTAATCCCACCACTGAGATGCAATGACTGTTTTTTAAAGGTTTTAATATTTAATTAAAAACCCAATTAAACGATGAAACGTTATTATTAGTAACTAAAAACAATTCAAACTCCTAAATATTTATAGTGCTTGTTTTGCAGTGGTGGGATTCTCTCTCTTTTTTTTTAATCAGTGTATTTTATTTTATTTTTAAGTTGAAGTATAGTTGATTTACAATATTAATTTCAGGTGTACATCATAGTGATTCAGTATTGCAGTGACTATTTTTATTTTGAAGGATTTCATTTCAGTATTTCTTCTAGGCATAAATTTTTATATTTTACAAAGCTGATATAATTTTGTTATCTTAGTATTAATGCCCACATTATAATTTAAACATTTTTCACACTATACAAATTTTTCATAAATGTCTTTTTAATTACTGCAATATATCTCAGTGAAATATTTTTCATTATTTATTTTCATATTATTAAATGTTTAGATTGATTCATCTATGAAAAAAATTGTGGTTTACTTTTACTTTTTCCCCTATATTTCACATTGATATTTATTTATTTTCATATTATTAAATGTTTAGATTGATTCATCTATGAAAAAAATTTGTGGTTTACTTTTACTTTTTTCCCTATATTTCACATTGATTTAAGACAACTTTCCAGAAATGAAATAATTAGGTTAAAGGACATATACATTTTAGGGCTTTGGAATGTATTGCCAAATTGCTTTCCAAAAAAGTTGTAGCAGTTAATATGCAACAGTGTATGAGGGTTCCTGTAAGTGCTTGCTTTTGAAGAATATAATGACAAACATTGGGGAAGAGAGTGAAATAAATGAATCTTCTCTCTGTCTTTTTACCAAATCTAATTCTAATAATCAGTGCCTAGCTCAGAGCAGGGCATTTTGACATGGCTATTTTGGTGTAGTCATTACATCTACATTACATTTGATAGCCATATCAAAACGTAAGCCACTTTTGAATTTTCAAATAATGTATTCAGTGGACATGTTTGAGTTTCTCCCCATCGTCGACCCTCTCCCTGCATCTGATTCCTTACCCCATCCCTGTTCTTCTATAGATGAGCTAAGACTTAAGCATTTTGTGTACAGTTGAGCAAAGAAACTGCTGGAAGTCTCAATAGGTTATTTCTTAGGTTTTGTCAGAAATATCTCATATGAAAAAAGCATACATTAAGAGCTGTGTTCAAATGTCATATGCCATCATTAGCCAATAGGGAAGTGAATATCAGAACCACACTGAAATACCACTTTGTACCCACTAGGATGTCTATAATAAAAAAGACAGGTAATCTAAGTGTTGGTGAGAATGTGGAGAAATTGGAACCTTCATCCTGGTGGGAAGTAAAATGGTGCAGCCATTTGGAAACCAGTTTGGCAGTTCCTCAAAATGCTAAACACAGAATTACCCCATGCCAGCAATTCACTCCTAGTTCTACACCCAAGAGAGCTGAAAACATAGGTCTACACAAAAACTTGTACACTAATGTTTATAGCATCATTATTCACAATAGACAAAAAGTGGGAACAACCAAAGGCCTATCAGCTGAAGGATAAATAAAATGTGGACTATCCATACAGTGGAATAGTATTTGGCCATAAAAAGGAATGAAATACTGGTACATGCTACAACATGGATGAGCCTTAGAAGCGTGTTATGTGAAAGAAGCCAGGCACAAAAGACCATGAGTTATGTGATTCCATTTATATGAACTGTTGAGAATAGGAAAATCTATAAAGACACAAAGTATATTAGTGGCTGCCTAGAGCTGGGGGTGAGGGGGGCTTTTGATGGGAGAAGTGGGGAGTGACTGTTAGTTAGGATTTCTTTTTGGGGTGATGAAAATGTCCTTAAATCAGTTGTGGTGATGGTTGCCCAACTCTGTGGCTATACTAAAGGATGCTGAATTGTACAATTTAAATGGGTGAATTGTATGGTCTGTGAATCATACTTCAGTAAATCTGTTGAAAAAATGCCATATGCTTATCCAGTTCTCACCCTTGAACAGTACTTATCTCCTGGGTAGTAACTGGAAATATGTTTCAGGAACTTAAATCAATCAAGTGCCCCTGTTAATTCTGCCTGTTAATTCTGTGTTGCCAGATGTACCCCTGATTGCCTGTCAGGGGTACATGGGCTCCTTGGACACCTGTGTCTAACAGAATCTTTCCCTGGTGGCATAAAGTAGTGGCAGATGTAACAGCACTCCAAACTTTCATCATAAAGAGGGAGTTTTTTTTTTTGGTGGGGGGTGGAAATTCAAACATTTGCCTGAAGAATAAAGTTAGGGATCATTATGGAGGCTCCATATGAAGCCTTGCAGTGATGCAGTGTAGCATGGCAGTTGAAAGTATGGGCTTTGGAGCCACACAGATACGGTTTTGAAACAACACATTGTATAACACTGGGAAAATTTTACTCTGAGCCTCAGTTTCTTTATCTATAGAATAGGCATAATACAGTCACACCTCATGGAGTTGTTTGTTGCCAGAATAAAAAGATATAATCATGTAAAGTACTTAGCCTATAAATACCTGGTACAGTTGAATATTTTTAAATTAACATTTGGCCCTAAGCTTCTCTAGACTCACTTCACATAGTCCATGCCTTGAACTTTATCTACCGCCAACATCGCACTGCATGTGGTTATCTTGAACCTTCGTGCTGTGCCATTCCTCTTTACCTTTGTTCTTATTTTTCCTTCTCCTTACTTAGAATGTCCCTTTCCTTTCTTTGGCTAACCTACACATTCTTCAAGGATCTCAATTTGATTAGTTTTTCCAAAGAAGCAACTTTTGGCTTATTGATCCATCTCCATTGTATCTTTGTTTTCTATTTCATGGCTTTCTGCTCCTCTTTTCTTCAACTTTTTGAGGTTTATTCTGTTCTTTTTCTGACATTAGGTTGGATGCTTAGCCTATCATCTTTTCTAATAAAAGCATTCAAGACTACACACTTGTCTCTAGATACTGCTTTAGCTGCACCCACAAGTTTTACTATGTAGCATTAAAAAAGTCACCTTTTAGTTCTACGTATTTTAAATTTTCATGAAAATGTTTTCTTTGACCCATGGGTTATTTGAACTGTGGCTTTTTAGAGTTTCTAAACGTATGAGGTTATTTCTACTTATTTTATTATTAATTTCTAACTTAACTGCAGTGTGGTTAAAGGATGTTCTTCCTCTTTCCTCCCTTCCTCATGCCCTCCATCTTCATTTTGTTTTCCTTTTGCTTCATAGCCTAATACATGGTCATGTTCTATGTGTGCTTGAAAAAAGTGTGTATTCTCTAGTTACTGAATGCAATATTTTACATATATACATTAGATTAACTTGTGGATTGCACTCCACAAATTTTGTAGTCCTAATATTTTTGTCTGATCTCTTCATTACTTGAAGAGGTATATTTACATTTCCCTGTATGATTATGGATTTCATATCATTTTACATTTTTTCTTTTTCCATTTCACCCTGTACTAGTCCGGAAGTTATACATTCTGTTTTTATTCTTCTACTGGTTATCTTAGAAAATTTAATATGTATATAATTTTGCAAAGTCTAAAGTTAGTATCTTCACTCTCCTCTTAACAAGACAAGGATCTTAGGATGCTTTCATTGTGGTTGCATCCCTCCTGACTTATGTGCTTTTGTTGTCCAATATTTTACTACTATCTTACTTTTTCCTTTTTTTTTTAACTTCACAAATTAGACCTTATTTTTATTTTACATAGTCTCAGTGTATTTTAGGTTTACCCACATGTTTACTATTTTCTTTGTTCATTATTCTATTTTACGACTCAGACCTTCCTTCTGAGATCATTTTCTTTCTCCTGGAGTAATCTTTTAGAAGTTCCTTTAGTAAGGGACTATTTGTAATAGGGTATCAGTTTTTATTTGTCCAAAATTACCTTCATTTTGCCCTCACTCTTGAGAGATAGTGTTGCTGCACGTACATTGCTAAGTTGATAGTTTTATGATCTCAGCCCTTTGAAGATATGCCACTGTTGGCTCAACTTCCATTTTTGCTGTTGAGAAGTCAGCTCTCAGTCTGCTTTTTTCTTTGCTCGTAAAGTGTCTTCTTCTTTCTGTCCACCTCTAAAATCCTTTCTTTGTCTTCGATGTCTTCGGTGTCATTATGACTCCCTAGGTGAGGATTTCTTTTTATTTATTCTGCTTGGGATTTGTTGAGATTTTTGTCTCTGAGGTTCGTTATCTTTTACTAATTCTGGAAAATTCTCATCTATTTTCTCTTTCAGTATTATCGGTCACCCAGTCTTTCTCTTCTCTCTTCCTGGAGTAATGAGTTAGGTGTTTGTTGGACCTTTTTTTCATAGTGAGCTCTTGTTCCCTGCAACTTTAATCTCTGATAATTCTTTGAGGTTTGGGCTTAAAGTGAGGATTTTCATCTTTTGCAGATGCTTCAGAGGGCTCTACTACCCCAGAACACTTAAAACTAAAGTTTAAGTCTTAGGCTTTTTAGGTTATTGGCGTAGCTGAATCCTGACTCCAGGCTTGCGTCAAGAAGGTGTTATGACGGTGCTCTGAGAGAGGAGACTCCTCTCCTTCTCTTTTCCCTTCCTGAGCCATGGCCAAGACAAGGCAGGTTTTCTTCTAGTTCACCCTCTGAGGATATGGCTTTGCAGATGGTCTGGCTGGATATGGGAGTTTCCAATGTGATGCTTGCCTTGCCGGCAGACATTCAGGGGCCAGACCACATGCAGAGGTTAGACCATTGCCTATGTACACGGAAAAAGAGAATTACACTTACCTTTTAAAAAGTTCACCCCAGCTGTCCTACAGAGAATAGATTAGAGTTCCAGCGGGGAGGCAGAGGCAAGTTTGGATGCTATTGCAGACCCCAGGAGAGAGATGGTGCTGCCTGGGACAGCATGGTGCTGGGTGGGGAAGGTTATTGATTGAGATGGTCTGTCTCTTCCCCTAAACTATAAGGTATTCAGAGTGAGGGAGCTTGTCTTACTCATCTTTGAGTCCTTCATGCCTGGCACAGAAAAGGCATTCAGCAAATGTTAATTGAATTGAACTGTGTAATCAGTAATGGTTCTAGCGCTGTTTTTTTGTGACCGTTTTCTTTAAAGGGAAATGACATAAAGGCATTCCAGGCAGTGAACTCATCCTATCTCTGGCATTGCGAAGCTCAAGCCAGAAGTAGAGAGCCAGCTATTTGTCAGCCCCTGCAAGCCTTAGGTTTTGGTCAGGTTTACTTTCCATGATAGCATAGCTTTCTTTAGCCTCTACACTTGTTCCTTTCTTATGGAATCTCAGATTCTATTTGAAACTACCTACATAAAGCCTTACCATCTTACTGGGCTTTTTCTCTAGGCAGGTTGCAAAGATGTCCCTCTAATGGTATGTTATAACTGTGAAACCTTCTGACTCCTAAGACATTCTTTTTGGGAAAAAGTGTTCTGTGTTTAAGGAACAAATGGAGAGGCAAATGGTCCCCGCTGGGTGACAGTTTAATAAGCTTCAGCTGGCCGCTTAGGACTGTTCTAAGAGTGTATGCATTACTGTTCCATTAGAATGTGTAGAAGTATTTCTAGAAAGTACAGTGAAATAAAGCATACGTATATGATTTTAAATTCTGAGGCCTTGAAGATCTTCATTTAAACAAATATATGTTGGGGCTTCCCTGGTGGCGCAGTGGTTGGGAGTCCCCCTGCCGATGCAGGGGACGCGGGTTCGTGCCCCAGTCCGGGAGGATCCCACATTCCGCAGAGCGGCTGGGCCCGTGAGCCATGGCCGCTGGGCCTGCGTGTCCGAAGCCTGTGCTCCGCAATGGGAGAGGCCACAACAGTGAGAGGCCCGCGTACTGCAAAAAAAACAGCAAACAAACAAAAAAAACAAATATATGTTGAATGTTCCCTGAGCCCCAAGCCCCATGCAAGGCACTGGCAATAAAGGCACAATCAGACACCGTCCCTGTGCTTGAACCAGGATCACTCCTGGCCCATACTGTCCTTTTGTGTGTTAGAAAAAGGTGTCGCCTCCTCAAGGAAAAAGATATTAAATTAGTCAATATATTATTTCCATTTCAATGACAAATTCGTTACAGCAAATGGATTATTAAGGACAAATGAATATTAGTTATTACGTAATATTTACGTGGTATCCTAATGAAGTACTTACTGACTTAAACTTAGAATTCAGAAATATTCTGGCACGGTAGACAAGCATCAGATGATTGAACTACAATGTGAAACTTCAGATTTAACTAGTGCACTAATACCAATGAAGGATTTTTTTAAAAGTTGGAAGTAGGGAATTGCCTGGTGGTCCAGTGATTAGGACTCCACGCTTCCACTGCAGGAGGCCTGGGTTCCATCCCTGGTCGGGGAACTAAGATCCTGAAGTGTGGCCAAAAAAAAAAAATTAAACAGTTGAAAGTAGTCACCAATTATACTTCAGATGGAAAAGTAGATCTTATGTAGAAATACAGTCTATTTTAGATTTTATTAGATCAGCAAAGTCTTTTGATAATCTGGTTTGTCAAAGGGGAACAGTATATATTGTCCTGTTAAAATGAGACACTTGACTACCACATGCCAGAAAATTCTCATCATAAATATAAAATGGCCCAAACAAAATCATCTGATGATGTTTATTTACCAAGCCAGGATATTTCTGAATTCCTGGTTTAAATCAACAAGTACTTTCATTACAATAATATGTAAATATTATAACTAATATTTGTTATCATGAATAATACATTTGTTGTAGAGTAAAATATATAAAATATGAAAAATATTCCAGATATTAAAGATGCCTGCATGTGCACGGCATCACTGCATCCTTGTGCATGACTTAAAAGCCACACGTGGTGGCCTTGGGAGGCCCAGTCTTGGGGGCGCAGAGATAGCTGATGATTCCAACGCGCGATGCCAAGAGTTCTATTAGAAGTGTGCATGAAGTGTGCTGGGGGCCAGAGGGAAGCAGGCCAACCGGGAGGTATGGCAAATGCCGGTGCGTGTGAGAGGCACTCAGGTGAGTAAGGTGCATGGTCTTTTGGACATATTTCGGCTGTTGGAAGCCTGTAAGCCTTCTTTCTGGGTTCCTGCTGCATCCTGGAGAAGTGAGATAGCTGAGTTCCAGATTGGTGAGGTGTTTCTATTTTTAGATGGACTGTGTTGCCCTCTCCTCCTGCTGACGTCTTCTGTCTTCAGGTCTCTGCTCTCACAGCATGAATCAGCTTTATTTTATGGCTTGTTAACTTTTCTTTCCTACCAGATTTCAGATTCAGCTCAAGGGCCATATCTGTCTTGTTTATTATTGGCCCCTCACACTCCAGTGCACAATGCCTGAAATACTTTATAATAAGCTTCTGACAGATATTGGCTGAGATGATTTTTTCATTCATTCCTCGAACATTTCCTGAACGCTTATTTTGTGCCATGGACTCCGCTGCGCCCTGGGCGAGCAAAGAAATGACACCCCGTGGGTCTCTCACTCTGGCCACTATGGCCCAGTGGAGGAAGGGCAGTGTTAAAGGGGGCGTGGGCGCAGCCGGCTCCGATTCAGAGCCGGTGGGGGCCTCTGAGCCGAGTGTGGAAGGCAGAGGGGGTTGAGCAAGGTTTCGGGGTGTGGCGTCAGGACAAGTATTCAGACAGGGCCAGCAGGCACGGCAGCATGGTGGTGAGCTACAACACTGGGGACTGCAAACATTCCCTCCGGCTGGAATACAGGATTTGAAGAGAGGAGAGCAAGGGATGCTGTGACCTGAGAGCCCAGTCGTAAAGGTCCTAACTGCATACTGAGAGCTGGGGAGCCACGGGAGGGATTTAAACAGACGTGTGTGTGTGTGTATGTGTGTGTGTGCGCGCGTGCACGTGTGTGCGCGGAGAGACGGAGGCAAGAGAGAGGCAGAGAGACGGAGGCCCAGGGGGAAGCCGAAGGCTGTCTTCACCAAAGCAGTGGGGAGCGATCTGTGGGCTACTCACATCTTCAGAGCCTGGGTACCACGCTATTTAATAAAGGCCTCATTGCTTGATGGGCCATTAAGTAACCAATGATATATTTCAACCTCATTGAGGAGGAAGACGCAGAGTAGAATCAAATTCAGACCACGTTGAGATAAAAGAATAAAGAGGCAATTCACATGCCCGGCTCTCCTCCTAAGGACAAAGGGAAGGGGACGAGCATCGTCCAGGGTCCGCCCGGGGCCAGGCACTGGTTAGAAGCTTCCACATTGGTTTTCTTGCTTAGTGCCTGTGGCAGCCCCACGTAGAGACGGTGCTGTGCCTTTTGTAGGGGAGGTCCTGGAGTGCTGGGGATGTCGGCCACTCGTAGGTGGCACTGGAATCTCAGCCCTGGTCTGACCTCACCATGCCCGCTCCTCCCCTTGCACCTGCCTCCCCGGGCAGGCTTCTCTCCACCAGACAAGCCGTGATTCACTTTTGTGCAAAGGACAAATGGTGTGGAGGTCAGCAGCCTGGGCCCGTGTAGACCTGCACTGCCTGAAGGTGGGAGCTCGTCTGTTTGCCCCCGGCCTTGGCAGATGCGGCCGGGGGAGGCTGGCGGGTTCTTGCTGCCCCGAGCAGGGTGTCGCTGGCCTTTGCACCACCCTCCCACTGCTCTCCCTTTTATCCGTCCTTCCCTCTCCTCTGCTTGTCTGGCCCTCCTGGAAGATAGATTTGAATCCATCCCGAGACCTTTGCTGATTAGTAATGAGCAAGTTGATGGAAACTTCCTTGTGATCCCTCCTCAAGGTGTCACATTTAAATGGATGATGGCATCCTGTGCAAGAGACAAAGGGCTGAGGTGCCTCTGGAGGGATGGTGGGCCGCGGGGTCGATGTTCTCGCGTTCATAATCCCCACTCACACCCCGGCAGAGCCTTTAAGGCCCTTGTTCTCTCCCTCTGCTACCCCGTGACCTCGCCCTGGCCAGGCCTTCTCCCTGCATCCCACGCCCAGTACTACTCCATCTCAACAGCCCCAGTCAGTTTGATGCCACCACCCTTTGCTCTCACTGATCTCTCGGCCTGGAATAGCTCTTGTCCCCCCCCCACTCCCTGCTGGCTGGACGTGGAGCCCCACTTCAATGTCCAGTCAATTCTGAGCTCCACCGTGAGGCCTCGCCCTCCCCGCAGAAGCTGCTGCTGCTTCTGTGTCCTCAGAGCCCTTGGTATGTCCCTCTGTACAGATTGATTTTCACGGGGTGGGGGGGGGTAACGATTTGTTTATGGATGCTGAA
>NW_020175018.1:7973017-7997097 GCF_003031525.2 Neophocaena asiaeorientalis asiaeorientalis | reverse complement strand
CTGTTTCTCTAGAGCCCAGCCTGGAAGAGCATGAGTGTGCCAGCCTTGGCCTCAGCTGCAGAGGGGCAGAGAGGCAGTATGTGAGGGAGTGAGTCCAGGCCTATGTCTGTCTTGTTTCTGTCCTTCTGTCTCTTGGCAGGAAAATCTGCTTTCATCTGGAGGTCATGCTGCCAGGCCTTCTCTGGGGTTGTCCTGTAGGGGGCTCTTGCCCTACAGGACAATCCTCTGCTACCCTCTACCCACCCTTCCCATCGCCAGCCTCCCGTCTTCTGTCCCGACACCAGTGAACTCTTGGCATGTGCCCTTTGCTTTGCAGTGTCTCTGGCTTTGACTCAAATACTCGGGGGGTCTCCCCACTGCACAGACAGGGACTGTCCCAGTCATCGCTGGATCCCCAGCCCCTAGATCAGCGCCTGACACTTGTAGCGGCTCAGTGATGGCTGTGGACACACCGTGCTCTCAAAACCCAAAGCACTTGGCTTGTTCTTGGTCTTGGTTTTCTTTATTCGCCATGTGTTTTTGTTAGACTAGGCTAAACTGTTGTAACAAGCAGACCCAAATACTTAGGGGCTCGACAGAATGGCAGCCTATTTCTCGCCCTTGTAACACCTGGGTAGTTACTCAGTTTGGTGGGGTGACATTTGGAGACTCAGGATTCTCCAGCCTGTGGCCCTGCCACCCCGTGGGGTCTCTGCATCAACCGCCAGGTCCCAGGAGAGGAAAGAGCCAGGGGGAGCACACATGTCGCTTCTGCTCACATCCCAGTGGGTGGAACTGGGGCACGTGTCACACTTAACTGTCAGAGGAAACCAGAGCTGGACAGTCGTGGTAAAAACAGATTTTCTTGGAGAACTATTGCAATTAGGGAAAAGAGTCTTCAGTATGCAACTGGGCTCCATTCCAAATACAGTCGGGACAAGTGGGGATTGGTAGCCAAGGAATTTGATTAGATATGGAGGGAGATCCGATATCAGGGGTGGGGCATTCTTGCTAAACTCCCTTTAGCAGGATTCTTGCTAAAACTGCGATGCAGTGATGAACACGGAAGCCCAAAGGTGGAGGCCTAGTTGGGAAGAGGGTTCAGAGGAGCCTGATGGAAGTTCGGTCAAGGAGAGCGTCTTTGTCGCTGCCAGGGAGCCTAGCGTTGTGTCCAGGAAGGAGAGGAACTGGATTTTGGTGAACTTCCCGCAGTCTCTGCCACAGTGCCGTGTAGAAAAAGGATGTGGAGTTTGTCAAAACTCCTGGTTCAAATCCAGGTCCGCTCTTTGCTAGCTGTGAGGGTCTGGATGAGTCGCTTAACCCGTCCAAACTTTGAGCCTCAGTCTCCTCAGCTGAATAAGGGGGGAGAGTAACCCCACCTTAGAGGAAGATTGAGAGAGAATGTAAGGAAAGCCCCAGTGGTACATAAAATGTGTCCAATCCATTGTGACTAGTATAACTCTGGTCGTTATTACCATGTATCTCAATTTTATTGATTGACTAAAAATTTAATAATATGCACATGGCAAAAAATCTGCATAGTGTGAAAGTATAAACACAGAAAAATATGTCTTTCACTCATCCCACCTTCATTTCCCTTCCTCAGAAACAACCACCATTAGCAGTTTCTTGATGTTTCCAGAGATTTACAAACACAAGCATATGTGTACAAACAGCCTTTTTTATTTACCTAATGCTTTCATATGATACACTCTATTCTACACCTTTTATTTAACAAAATAACTTAGCTATTGCTTCATATCAGTATATATTGATTTACTGCATCTTTTTTTTTTTTTTTATGGCTGTGTAACATTCTGTAGTAGGAGTGACCCATCATTTACTTAAGTTCGTGCCACACTGACACTCATTTAGCTGTTTAGGGGGCTGTTGCCACCATATCCTGGTATATATCAATATGTCTTTGATATATACATATCCTGGTATATATCAATATGTCTTTGTGCCCTTGTGTGAGAACAGCTGTAGGATGAAAGTCTAGGATTCGTACGTTGCATTTAATTCTCTTCAAAAATAGGATTTAAAATTTGGAAGGTTTTTCACTTGGGTAACTATTGTGGAAAGAAAGATTAGGAATTAGAGACCTCGCTTGTCATGAGAAGGTGAGATAAAATACATTGTTTCTTTATTTTTGAAAGCTTTACTAATACAGACCCCTGGTCCCTCTTCCCATGGTGCCTTGGATTACAGGTTTTGCAGCAGGAATATTTGGCCGATTTATAAACCGGTGCAAATCGGCTCTTAGCTTCAGAATGTATTTTCCCACAAAAACGAATTGTCAGCCAGCTTTCTGAACCCCACACTTGTTAGAGAAGTTAGATTCACCACAGTAGAAACAAAGTCCACTTTGTTTTGTCTGTTTGTTTTTGTGGCTGAGAAGCAGACACTGTGGAGTGCTTTCTCTGTGTTTGATACTTTCTCATAGATGGCCTTATTTAATGCTTACAAAGCTTTGAGGTGAAAAATATTATCTCTGTTTTCCAGACAAAGAAAGGGATAGGTTCACAGATGTTAGGTAACTCGCCCAAGGTCACGCAGAACCAAGATGTGAGCTCAAGTCTTGATGACTGTACCCCTCTGTGGACCTCTCAGAACTTTCCTGAATGGCAGAGAAGTTTGACCTGTTGCATAAACATCAGCTGATTAGCAGTGCCTCTTTTTTTTTTTTTTTTTTTTTTGTGGTACGCGGGCCTCTCACTGTTGTGGCCTCTCCCGTTGCAGAGCACAGGCTCTGGACGCGCAGGCTCAGCGGCCATGGCTCACGGGCCCAGCCGCTCCGCGGCATGTGGGATCTTCCCGGACCGGGGCACGAACCTGCGTCCCCTGCATCGGCAGGCGGACTCTCAGCCACTGCGCCACCAGGGAAGCCCAGCAGTGCCTCTTAAAGATGCTGTGGCCTTGCTGAGCTTAGTAGAGAAAGAGGGTCTGTTATGGCCCCAAGTTCGGTATCTGACATGCTTAGAACTTACCTCATTAATCAGGCAACTCTCGGGTGATGGTCCAGTGTCCACTGTCGGCTCTGCTGGTTTCCACCTTTGAATTGTTTCTACCCTCAGTTCTAAGGCAAGATTGCTCTCTGCATGACCCTGGACTCTGGCTCTGTGATTTGTGTCCTTCCCTGGTGTCCTCCCCACACCCTTTATCCAGCTTGTCTTCTTACTGTGTTTTCCGTCTCTTAGCAAAGGAAAGTTATTTAAAGCACTTTCTAAACTGCATGGCATTATTATTTATTTATTTTTAATTTTTATTGAAGTATAGTTGATTTACAATATTGTGTTTTTGGTGTACAGCAAAGTGATTCAGTTATATATATACTTTTTCATATTCTTTTCCATTATGGTTTATTACAGGATATTGAATATAGTTCCCTGTGCTATACAGTAGGACCTTGTTGTTTATCTATATTTAGTATTTTGTACCTGCTAATCCCAAACTCCTAATTTATCCCTCTCCCACCCCCTTTCCCCTTTGGTAACCATAAGTTTGTTTTCTATGTCTGTGAGTCTGTTTCTGATTTGTGAATAAGTTCATTTGTATCGTATTTTAGATTCCACATACAAGTGACATCCTGTGATACCTGTCTTTCTCTGTCTGACTTACTTCACTTAGTATGATAATCTCTAGATCCATCCATGTTGCTGCAAATGGCATTTGCATGGCATTATTATTACTAATGACCCACAACCCCCATCGTCGCCACTTTGCTCCCCTCGTTCTCCAGCCTTCGAGCTGGTGTCACCTCACCCTGAAGTCTGCTCTTGTTTTTGGAACCTTGGTTCAGTTCTCCCAGCTCTCAGGAAATCTATTGCCTATGAACAAAATTAGCACCTCAGAGCTCCCTCCCACCCCCACTTTTTAAAGCATCCAGAGAACCACGTTAGAATTCAATCTGCATGTACTGGGACGCCCCGTTTTTCCAACATAGCTTAGAATTAGTGCCTTGTGCCTGTGAATCTCTATTTTATTAATTTAGTATATCTTTATTACCTGTTGTTTCCATATTAGTACGGTCCTTCTCTTGTTGGGCTATAAATCCACCCTTGTTTTATTATTTATTAACAAACACTTAAGGGGCTGATCGAGTCAGACCACCACCTCCATTATCTTACACATTTCTCAGAATAACTCCACAGAGAGGGTGTTATTAGCCCCCTATGCAGTTGGGTAAAATGAAGCTCAGAGAGGTTCATTAACTTGTCCATGTTTCATCTAGTAAGTGGTAGGCCTGGGATTTGAACCCAAGTGTTTGGATTCTAAATCCATAACCTCTCCCAGATGAAAGCCAAGGCTTGTAGTTTCTTATTATCTTGTTGCTTCAGTTACTCTATTCAACTCCTTAATTAATGATGACTCCAAATTAGCAGAATGTTACTGAGGCTTCTGGTGTGGGAATGGGTCTTGTTTTGACTGCAGTCACAAAATCTATACTGAGAAGACATTACTTAAATCCAGAATGAGAGACGGTGAAAATTCACAGAAAATCCGGAAGAGAGAGGGACCAGTTTTATGTGACTGGCTAACCGATTGATCTCTAGAGGGTTTTTATTTATTTTTTGTCCATTCCTTTGCTTCTTGAAAGGTTAAATTACTTCAAGGAGCTTCACCCAGTTCTTTAAAAATGTCCAGGAGGGACTCCCCTGGTGGCGCAGTGGTTAAGAATCCGCCTGCCAATTCAGGGGACACAGGTTCGAGCCCTGGTCCGGGAAGATCCCCCATGCCACGGAGCAACTAAGCCTGTGCGCCACAACTACTGAGCCTGCGCTCTATAGCCCGAGAGCCACAACTACTGAGCCTGTGTGCTGCAACTACTGAAGCCCGCGTGCCTAGAGCCCGTGCTCTGCAACAAGAGAAGCCACTGCAATGAGATGCCTGCGCACCGCAACGAAGAGTAGTCCCCGCTCGCCGCAACTAGAGGAAGCCTGCGCACAGCAACGAAGACCCAACGCAGCCATAGATAAATAAAGGAAAGAAAAGAAAATGTCCAGGAGATTGCAGTTAAGTAAACTCCCAGCGTGTAGGGTTTTAGGTTTTCCAAAGTCTGAACTCAGCATATCCCAAACTTGTCTGGTCATAAGAAGCACTGGGGCATTTGTTAAACTTTGATTTCCCGGTAGGGGTAGGACTTAGGGAATCTTTATTTTTTTTAACAAGCCCCCTTGGGCCAATTCTTCTGATCAGACTAGCTTGGGAAACACTGAGTACCAGCACTGGGAATCAGGTCCTCCCTGTGGGCTGTCCCCTTTAGATTTGAAGCACAGCTGGTCACATTGTATTACAGTAGAAGGAACAGGAATTCTGGAGTCAGAAATCACAGGAATCAAAACCCCAATCTGACCACTGATAAATTGTGTTATCTCGGGCACATAACTGAATGTTCCCAGCTCGAGATGTCTGCTGCCACTTCCTCTGCCTGGAAACAGGAAATTGTTTCCCTTTCTCTGCCCACCTCTTCTCGACTCCTTTGTCCTCTTATTTTTTTTTTGATCTACACATTTTGTTTATTTATTTATTTATAATTTAATTTTTATTGGAGTATAGTTGATTTACAATGTTGTGTTAGTTTCTGCTGTACAGCAAAGTGAATCAGTTATACATACATATACGTATATCCACCCTTTTTTAGGTTCTTTTCCCATATAGGTCATTACAGAGTATTGAGTAGGTCCTTATTAGTTATCTGTTTTATATATAGTAGTGTGTATATGTCAATCCCAACGTGCCATTTTATCCCTCCCCCCCTTTCCATAAGTTTGTTTTCTGCACCTGTGACTCTGTTTCTGTTTTGTAAATAAGTTCATTTGTACCATTTTTTTAGATTCCACACATAACTGATATATATTTATCTTTGACTTACTTCACTCAGTATGACAATATCTAGGTCCATCTATGTCTCTGAAAATGGCATTATTTCATTCTTTTTTATGGCTGAGTAATATTCCATTGTATATACGTACCACATCTTCTTTATCTATTCCTCTGTTGATGGACATTTAGGTTGCTTCCATGTCTTGGCTATTGTAAATGGTGCTGCCATGAACATTGGGGTGCATGTAACTGTTTGAATTACGGTCTTCTCTGGATATATGCCTAGGAGTGGGATTGCAGGATCATATGGTAGTTCTGTTTTTTGTGGAATCTCCATACTGTTCTCCATAGTGGCTCTGCCAATTCACATTCCCACCAACAGTGCAGGAGGGTTCCCTTTTCTCCACACCCTCTCCAGCATTTATTGTTTGTAGATTTTTTGGGCGATGCCCATTTGTCCTCTTATTTTTCAGCTCTCCAGCACATGCCCAGATTCCCCCCATACTGGGTCACTCATAATTATCTTTGTAATCATTTTTAGGTGTCTGGCATTCCCCACTAGACTCTAAGGTTCATGAAAGCAAGAACCGTGACTCTCATGTTTATTACTTGTGACTATTATGTTTAATATTTATCATTTTATTATTATGACTCATGTTTATTGTTGCACACCCAACACCTAGCATAGGGTGGTATGAATGACCTCTGAGCTTTGCTTTCCTCTTCTGTAAAAATGGAAGAATATGATCTATCCATCGGGGTGTTGGGAGATTAAAATGAAATAGTGAGCATGAGAGCAACTGGCATGCAGTAGGCATCTCATAAATGTTAGTTTTTGCCTTCCTTTGGAGAACCCACTTAAGATTACTGTACTGAATAGAATAGATTATAACCAAGGCTTTAAACCTGTTTGCTTGACACTCTATTCTGAAAAGTTTCTAGTATTCTTATTCTTGAGGTTTTAGCATTTAGTCTTCTTTCCCCACCAAGTCCAAAGACTCTTCCATCAGACTTTTAACTTTGTTCTGGTGACCTGTTTTGAGGTCTCTAATAATTTTACTTGATTTCCTGTGGGTAGCATATCTTTAAGCTTTCTTTATTCAGTTCAGTGCTGAGAATGAAAATATGATTGTAGATTGAATGAATATTTTAAAAAGATCATGGGTGGTAGAATGGGTTTCAAAGGTAGCTTTATGGAATCTCTTTTCCTGGAATTCTTTAGAAGAGAATAAGAACACTGACTTGTGAAGATTTCTTCTAATCCTTTGGCTGTGAAATCCAGGCTGATATTATTAGGTGAACCACGTTCAGAATTTTATTTTTTTCCCTACCAGTTAGGAATAATTTTCAGATATATGGCTACCTTTCAGATGTAAAGTACAGGAGAAGGGCTTGCTATTAAGGCCTTCTTCCACACATTGGCAAATGGAAGCTGCCCCAGTGCTAGGATGACCAACTGTTCCAGTTTGCCTGGGAGTAAGGGGGTTCCAGGGGCGCTGGACTTTGTTTTAAAATCAGGACAATCCTAGAAAAGCTGGGATGAACTGGTTGGTATCCTACTCAGGGCAGAGGAGCTTGCTGGAGGAATTGGAGTAACAGGGAAGTAAGCATTAGCATGCTTTCCTGTTGTTTAAAAAAATAGAAGAGCCACAAGAAGTTAAAAGTGTCTTTTAAAAATTTTTGTGAAAGTTTTTGAAAATTAATTTAACTTTTAAAGCCACTAAACTAGATATAGGTGGTCTTAAATAATAGTAATATTATAAAGTATTAATATTAATAAGTAATAATAATAATTTAAAAACTCAGTGACAGTCATTTAGAAATGGGACTTCCCTGGCTGTCCAGTGGTTAAGACTCAGCACTCCCAACGCAGGGGGTGCGGGTTCGATCCCTGGTCAGGGAACTAAGATCCCACATGCCGTGTGGCGTGGCCAAAACATTTTTAAAAATTAAAAAAAAAAGAAAAGAAATGAATGGTATTGTATTATAAGACCCAATCTTGTCTTTTCTGCACCTGAATGGCTATAGCTTTGAATGGCTACCATTTTCTAGTGTTAATCATTTTCACTTATTTTGTGAATAGTTTATCTTTGAAGTATTTTTTCTACTTAAGTATCAACAGTAGAACTGATATTATCATTGATGAATCTTGAAAACAGGTCAGTTTTGAAAGAAGGGCCTTAACTCACATAAATATGAGTTTTATTTAATTCTTATTAAATTTATTTAATTTTATTAAATTTATTTAATTTTATTTAATTCACTTAATTCTCACAAGGTAAAATTTTAAATTATTTTAATGTGTTTATGCCTATCTTATTCCCTAAAAGCATATAAGTAGCTTTCAAAAGTACTTATACATTGTTATGGAAGTACTTATACATTGTTACAAATTTTTAAAAAAAATTAGGTGAAGAAAATCAGGGCAAAGGAACAATAAAACAATAAAAGTGGTATAATAAGATGAAATCAGGGAATAGTTAGCATCTAGAAATTCATGACCTAAAGATCTTGCAGTTTTAATGATGGGACAACATCAAAGTTTTAGTTCACAGAACTTTCTGGTTACCAAGGGAAAAAATGTCCGAAATTTTAAGTCATGGTGCCCGTAAGGTAAAATAAAAGAGGTTGTTGAAGAGAAGTGCAGCTTTTCCTAACACTGAGGGCTGGGAGAAATTTCCCCAGAGGGCTTTCATAAAGGAGCCTCCATGTGGTTAGCATCCCTCCAACAGCACCCTTTAATCAATACAGTATCAAGGTTTTTATGAGATAGCGCCCCCCAGTGCACTGTGAAGGTATAACAACCAAGTGCCCGTGAGACTGTTTACTACATTTAATACAGTGGTCCTTCCCTGGGGCTGGGCTTCAGTTTCCCGGCAAGCTTTTCAGCATGCAGATTTCTAGGTCCCAGCCCACCTCTGTTAAATCAACAACTCTTTTGAGAAGGTCCTGGATAATCCTGATAGAGAACCACTTTAGAGTTTTTTTAGAGAGAAAGTCAAAGAGGAAACCCAAAGTCCAATAAATATTTGAAAAAAAATTCAGTTTCACTAGTATAATCATGAAGATGCAAATTAACACAATGATGAGATACCATTTCCCATTGATTAGACTGGCAAACATATTTAGCAGTAGCTAGCAGAGTTGAAAATGTGTGTACTCTGTGATCCAGACAGTTCGACTTCTAGAGAAATTCTTGTTCACGTGCACAAAGAGATGCAATGAGAATGTTTACTGCAGTGTTCTTTGTAATAAGGAAAAATTGGAAAGCACCTATATTCCATCAATGGTGGGATGCATAAAGCAATTTATGACGTGGGTTGAACTGTGTCTCCCCACTCCCCAAAAGATATGTCCAAGTCCAAACTGGTATCTGTGAATATGACTTATTTGGAAATAGAGTCTTTGAAAATCTAATTAAGTATCTTGAGATGAGATGATCTTGGATTAATGGGGCCTAAATTCAGTGATGAGCATCCTTATAAGAAACAGAAAAGGAAAAGACACAGAGACACACAGAGTGAAGCCCACGTGAAGACCGAGGCAGGATTGGAATGACACATCTGCAAGCCAAGGAACACCAAGCGTTGCCTGCATCCACCAGGAGAGGGAGAGAGGCATGGTACAGCTTCTCTCTCAGCGCCCTCCGCAGGGACCAACACTGCCAGTGCCTTGTTTATGGACTTCTGGCCACCAGGACTGTAAGAGTATAAATTTCTGTTGTTTTAAGCCATGGTGGCCCTAGGAAAATAATAAAATGGAGATCTTCACCCAAACCACAGGGATACCTGGATGAGTTAGAGGTTCTCCCTCAACCAAGAGAACAGAATCCTGGAGCTAATAATCTTCCACCGTGCAGTTGAAGCAGTTTTGTCCGGATTTGAGGCTGAAAGAGCCCTTGGAGACCAACCCCCCCCACTTTAAAGATGAGGATGCCCAGAACAAAGAAGGGACTTGCCCAAGACCCCAGAGTTCCTAAGGGGCAGAACTTGAATTTGAACCCAGGTCCGTCTGACTCCAAAGCTTGTGTTCTTTCCGCTTCAGTGGTATCCAGTCCTCTCACGTGGCAGCAAGGGCTAGAGGAGCGAGCCCAGATGCCGGAATTGGAAGACTGCGCTAAGTCTTTGCTCTCCCAGGCCCTAACAGCGTGGCAGGGAGAAGGTTAACTCCTCTAACCTTCGGATCCCTCTTCCCAACAGACAGTGAGACTAACCTTGCTCCCCGAGCAAGGTTACAAACTCTGGATTGTAAGGCTCAAATAGGATAGTATATGTGAAAACGTCCTTATTAACTGTAAGTCATTATCCTATTGATACAAGTCGTAGTTAGTACTGTTATCATCTATTCTAGCCTCAGACTAGGAAAGTGAAACTCAGACAGTGTGAAAGACAGAATCCTAAAGTAACCCCCAAGGACCTTCCCACGTGTGTAATCCCCTGCCCTTTGAGTGTGGGTGGGACCTGTGTATATGATGAGATATCACTCCCATGATTATGCGACATTATGCTGCAAAAGGGAGATGTCCCTCAGTGGGCCCGACCCAATTAGGCGAGCTCTTTCAAGACAGTTTTCTCTGGCTGGCGGCAGAAGAAGTCCGACAGATGCGATCCGGGTAGTCTGGAAGGAAGTGAGCACCACATTCTGAGCTGCCTGTGGGGGTCACTATGGCAAAGGACTGTGGCCGTTTCCAGCTGCTGAGCGTGGTTCCCGGCCGACAGCTAGGAGGAGAATGAGGACCTCAGTCCTCCGGTGGCAAGGAGATGAACTCTTCCAGTCAGCGTGGAAGAAGGCCCTGAGCCAAGACAAGAACCACAACCCTGGCCACACCTTGATTTCAGCCTGTGATGACCTGAGCAGAGGACCCATCCAAGCCACGGTGGACCTCTGACCTACAGAACTCGGAGCTAATAAATGGCTGTGGTCTGAAGTCACTAGGTTTGCGTTCATTTTTTTGTGCAGCAATAAAAAACTAGTAAGGGAGATGAAAAGTTCTCCCCTGGGTCACAGATCCATTGAGTGCACATGTCTGTGTATCCCTCCAAGAAACTCGGAACTTCTCTAAGGCCGGAACTGTATCTTACTCGTCTCTGGAGTCGGACTGGCTGGGTTGGTCCCTGGCCCTGCCACTCATGAGGTTGAAAATGGAGGCAAATTATTTTACTTCTCTGTTGCATATTCTCCTCATCTGTAAAATGGGTGTGATAACAGTACAAAGCTCCAGGGTTGTAAGGCGTGTTAAATGACTTTGTGAACTGTAGAACTATGCCTGGACACAGAAAATGCTCAGTGCATGTGGTGGTGGCGGTTTCGTTATATCCAAGCCCTTAGCCCAGTAGCTAGCATATAATAGGCACTAAATTAATGTTTGTTGAGTGGATGAATGAATGAATTCGAATTAGAATCTTGGTCTCTTGATTCTTAATCCTACAATATTTCTACTAATCATTATTCGCAATAGGATACAGATTTTTTCCAAAGCTAATTTTACTGGCCCAGTTTCTTCAGGGTGCACTGGGAAAGCACCAGATTTATAACACTGTGAAAATAGAGAGGTGCTTAAACTGATACCCGAGTGCTTAAAAACCTGCGCTCTGTAGAAGCTGACCGAAAGCAGTGAGTAGGCTGGCTTTGTCTTAATAAACCTTGTCGTTTGATCAGGGTGACATATACTTAATGCAGTTGCCTAATTATCTGGTCATCAGGGAAATACCAGCTGTCATTGCCAGCTGAGCTGGGCCATCAATCTGTTCTGAGTTCATTAAGTAAATTAAAAGGTGTGGCTTAAATACTTAAGTAGAGGAATAACAGCTCTCATCTCAAGGAGCTAGTGAAAGCAGGACTTTTTGCCACAGCTACTGGCTGTGTTGAGCTGTGAAAAATGAAATTTGTAGCTTGACAATACAGCTCAACATAAGAGACAGAAGGAGATTCCAAAATTTGATAAAGGATCCTCATATATCCCCCCATCTCCCATCACATTTAGATTGTTATTGCTGATAATTCCTTTTAAAATTCTAAGCAGTAAGGTGGCCTCTAGCTGTGAACTAGCCCATCACTCTTGAACTGGCCCATGTTGAGGGCTTGCAGGTCCTTTCCCACACCTATGGAGAGACAGACGTGTTGATTATTATCAAGCCTTGGGCTGGAGAAATGAATGACCAAAGTCTGCACGCACCTGCTGTATGCTGAGCAGTTTCACATCAAGATTTGTTTTGAGGTTTATAGATTCTGGTTCCACTCAATTCCCCTTCTGTTGCAAGACCCCACAGTCATGCTTTATTCCTCCTCACTGAACTACATGCCATCCGTTCCTCCAGCATCTATTATGTGCCACTCCTTCCCAGGCACTGGGCTAGGCACCTGGAATTCAGAGATGATTAAGATGTTTTTCTTGCCCTGGAGAGACTTCTAAGCATGCTCTCTCATGCTCCCATGCCTTTGCACATAGGGCTCCTCCAGCCTAGACTACCTTCCTGGCTTCTGGGCTTGGCAAGTTCCAGCTCATCTTTCAAGTTTTTACCAAACCACAACTTCCTCCCCAGGAGGATAATTCACACCCTGCTTCATGCTCTCATAGCCCTTCGACGCTCATCTGCTGGAGCATTTGCCACTTTGCACTGTGATTTATTTACAACCTCCAAGGACAGAGGCTGTGCCTTGTTCTTATCTGAATTCCCAGTGCCTGACATCGAGTTGATGCATAAGTTGCACTGATACTTGAATGAAAGACTAAGTTAATAAAAGTGGACAACTATGCTTATGTAAGGTGTGTAGGAGGGTAGAAGTGAGGATGGAGCCATAGAATAAATGTGCTTTTCTAGTATCTCTTTTGCCAGTAGGGGGAGAGATGTGCTTATAAATATCCCATCATGCAAGCCTTTAGGATCAGTGGTCTGAAAGGCCAAAGAGAGGCTCAGGGTCTTTCTGTGTGACTTCTCAAATTTATAAGGAGCCATTTTACTTCAGGTAAGAGTGGGTATGGGACTTCCGTGGTGACACAGTGGTTAAGAATCCGCCTGCCAATGCAGGGGACACGGGTTCGATCCATGGTCCGGGAAGATCCCACATGCCCACGGAGCAACTAAGCCCACGCGCCACAACTTCTGAGCCTGCGCTCTAGAGCCCGCAAGCTATAACTACTGAAGCCTGCATGCTTTAGGGCCCACGTGCCGCAACTACTGAGCCTGTGTGCTGCAACTACTGAAGACCGCACGCCTAGAGCCCGTGCTCTGCAACAAGAGAAGCCACCGCAATGAGAAGCCCGCGCACCTCAACGAAGAGTGGCCCCTGCTCACCGCAACTAGAGAAAGCCCGCGCCTAGCAATGAAGACCCAACGCAGCCAAAAAAAAAAGAAAGAAAGAAAAGAAAAAAAAAACCTTACAGTGAAACTCATTGGAACTTGTTTAAAAAAAAAAGTGGGTATTACCTTGATTAACTTGAATCATGTGACCACATGGCAGCCTATTTTCTATTTTTCCCTTGACTACTTTGTCATTCCCTCTTCCTTTTTTAGGGCGTATGGGGGAGGAGTGAGGAGTGGTGGTGATTATTTATTCACAGGTTCAAACCTACAGGAAACACAATTCTGTCCTCTCTGAACACATTTCAGTGCAGTATCGGGGTTGGAGACTTTAGTTATTTGTTCCTGGTACCCACTGTCCAGGACTGCTAGGAAGAGTCCTCTTCCCTCTCTGCTCCTGGACCTTTGCTTTTCTTTCTCAGCAACCACTCCAAAAATGCACTCAGTCTTTCTTCAGTTCTCTCTTTTGTGACTCACGAATTTTCACCTCCTGCTTTGACTTCTCTCTATTCCCACTCCTGTATTTCTAATCCCTTGTAGGATAGTTCCAATTAGATGTACCGTCATCCGTTCGAGCTCACTACTTCTAAAAGTTAGCTGTTTCTCTCCCAGGTGTACTCCCACTTTCATTCACTCTATTCCATCAGTGCCCTACCGGGCACTGAAACCAGGAGGTCAGGGTTAGGACAAGCAGGGGCGCCCAGGTGGAAGGTGCTGTGAGTCAGAGTACTTTAGCAGAGGCATTTCAGCACTCTGGAGAGCTCCTAGCGGGGCCAACTCTCCGACTCCGGCCCCTCCCCTGCACCTTCCCTGAACACAGCAGCCTTCATATACACCTCCTTGTCGCTGGCAACTTATGCCTGTTAAGGGAACCTTATTCATTTCTTCCAGGCTTAGTTCTCTGGGGACTGAAGACTTAACAGGGCTGGATTCTGTCCTTGCTCTATCACTTATTGGATGCACTCCCAGAGACTGAGTTATCTAATTGCTCTGAGCCTCAGTTTCCTCTTCTGTAAAATGGAATGGCAGTATGTCTACCTATTTGAGAGTGCTGTTGTGAGGGTGAATTGAGATAGCACACATAAAGTATGCAGCACATAATATAAATTCAGTAAATTGTAGTTACAATTTTTATTATTATAGAAATTATCGGTACAATTATATTAATTCTTCTTAGTAACGTGTGATGGTACGACTCAGGGCAGTGGCATGTCTCTGGGAGTTTACAGGCTGGTTTTGTGGGTCAGGAGGAACAAATGAGTTTAGGGGGCAAGTAAGTCCTCTGGGAAACTTCTTTGTCCCTTGGGTACATTATTAAGACAGCAGTGGGTGCTTTAGGGTTAGCCCAAGTCATAGTCGGTTGTTGGAAAAAGAAGAGCAGGCCCTCGCAGATTTACAGAATAGGAAATACCCTCTATGTGGCAAACAGGAAAACAGGCCCAAGAGATCCAGTAATGCCCAAGGCGGCTCAGCAAGTTGGTGTCCACAGACAGGAGGACTGGATCTCCAGCTGCTGGCTGCTCTTTGCTAGGTCTTTGCATATGCTGTTGCTTCCTCCCGTGGGAAGGCCTTTCCCTGTCTAGTCTGGCAACTTCTCTCTTTCTCACCAAGAGTCAGCTCTCTGAGCCTCAGTTGCCTGCTCTGTGAAATGGGATACACTGCTATTCACCAGGTTGTGTGGAGATTAAAAGTGACAGTGTGAGGAAGGGGCTTAGCGCTGACACAGGCATATCGTAGATGCTGTGTAAGATGTGGCTGTAGGCACTACAATGATCTGTTCACGGATCGGACTCAGCCGCTGCACTACGAGCTCCCTGAAGGTAAGGACTGCATCCTTTGTCTTCTTGTTTTCACTCTCCCACTTTGTCTCCTACCACTAACCCTCTGCTCCCACAATGTGGCACCTCTCAGCATCCCCTGAGTGTGTCACCCGGCTCAAAGGCATGACTTGCTTGTATGTTGAATGAATTGATGTTTCAGCTAGACATGGTGCCTTTAGACCGGCTTTCTGGTGGGAGTTGCCATTGTGGAAAGTATTGAACTGGCCTGGGTAGCTGGTCAACTGGGGATGAGCAGCCCTAAGAACTGTCAGGAGCGACTTTGGGAAAAGTTTGGTATCCCAGGTGGGAGGAAGTGCTGCTGGAATATGCTGCTGGAATCAGCAGACCTGATTTGCTTTGTTTCCATTCCAGTTAATAAACACATTTGAAGTTTTGATGTGGAAGAGACTGGGTAGTCTGAGGCCTGGTGGTGAATTGATATCATTTGCTCACAGTGAAGGAGTAGCCAGCAGGGAGATTGCGATGGAGAATTTTGCAAAGCATAATGGAGTTAATTTATAATTGTTATTGGAGCTCTTTTCCATCGGCTGAATTATGATGGGACGGAGGAAGAGTCATTAGTGTGGTTATTTTGTTGTTTGTGTCACCCTTTTGAATTGGAAAGTGGAAGAAGAAAATCATGCTAAATTGGTATCTGATCTTTTCAGAGCTATTTGCTAAATAAACTGGAATTTTAATTAAAACTGCAAGCCAAGAAGTAAATCACTTTAGAAGTTTGTGAAGTTTTTCTTTTTCCTTTGCCTAATATAATTACCGCTAACAAAGGTTCTTTACGGGTGGGAAATCAGACACCAGAATAAATAACTGGAGGAGGTTGCTATGGGGCAAGGAAATTATGAAAGGGCCAAGGTTGTCGTCTCCTCCTGCTAACATGGGCCTTTTTTCTGTGGTTAAGTTGTTTGGTAACCTTTTTTTTTTTTTTTTTTTTTTTTGCGGTACGTGGGCCTCTCACTGTTGTGGCCTCTCCCATTGCGGAGCACAGGCTCCGGACGCGCAGGCTCAGCGGCCATGGCTCACGGGCCCAGCCGCTCCGCGGCATGTGGGATCTTCCCGGACCGGGGCACGAACCCGTGTCCCCTGCATCAGCAGGCGGACTCTCAACCATTGCGCCACCAGGGAAGCCCCATGGTAACCATTTTGATCTCATTAAAAGTATTATGATCAGAAGCAGAAGCAAAGGTGGACGACAGCCCTCACTGCAGCTCCTCCAGCTTTAATTCATGTGCGTCAATTATAATGAATGGATTTAATAAAAAATACAACATGCTTTGGTGATTAACTCAGCGAACAACACATGGCACGCTTACCGGGAGTATCATATTTGCAGTAACAAAGCAGTGAACAGGAAAAGAAACTTCATAGATCACAAGAATTGCTGCTTCCCAGCAGAAGGTTGTTAATTACTTATCCCCTTGCTGTATTTATTGGCTCTATTAGAGGATGAGTAATTATCGTCTTCCCCGGAAACCCACTGGAGCCAGACGGCGCCTCTTTAAAGTAGAAGTCTCCCCAGAGTGCTAGTTATCCCTGCGGGATCCTCTCCAGTCAGAGTCTCCAACGACCAGGAGCGCGGAGTGGGTGAGACAGGAATGTCAGCCCACGCGGGCACAGGACACGGGTCTCCTTCAAAGTGCAGGGGCTGTCAGAGCAGTTCTCCCTCTTAGAAACGCTGACGTGCTCTCACTCCCCCGTGCCTTCCCCCTCCCCTACTTCCAGAGCATCCTTTTTCTCTCGGCTGGGTCATCCCCCCACCCCATCCCCTTTCTCCCAGCCTTGGCTCCCTCTCGGGTCTGGCTGCCCTCAGTCTCTCTCCACCTCCCCTCCGTTCTCCCTCCTAGCAGGGTCTGCACAGCCCTGCTTGAGCACTTCCTGGGCTCTCTTCCACCTGCAGAATTGAGTTCAAGCTCCTCAGCCTGCCCTGTGAGCCCCTCACGATCAGCTGGGCCGTGTGGACCTCTCCAGCTCTGTCTCTCTACTGACCCTGGGCTGCGGGCACTCTGCGCTCTCCCAGACGCCCTCCCTGGCACGCACTTCTCTTTCTCTTCGTCTCTGCCTGGCAACAACAACAACTTCACACCCAGCTCAAATGGGCCCTCCTTGGTTAAACTTCCCTCACCTGGAGCAGGGGCAGTTGCTCCTTCTGGGCTCTGACACAGCACTTTGTCACACAGAACGTGTTTATCCGTTACCGATCTGCCTTTACCCGCAGGCTGGCTCCCGCATTCCTGGAGCTATGTCTGATTCACTGTTGTTTTTCAAGAAGCGGATTTGTGCAGGGCCAGCCTCTGCTTTCTCTATCATCGGGGAAGACTGGGGACTCTTCCTCTCTGCCCTTCTCACCAAGGGACTTAATTAGGTGACGAACAATCTAAGCAGCCCGCTCTCAATATTCTAAATTGGATTAATTTAGCTCCTGCTATGTGCCAGGCTGTTCACAAGCATCCTTTCACTTACGGGGTTGTTTTTCGTCTTTACCATACCTCCTGTGAGGGAGGGTTTGCTAGTCCTCTCGCAGGTGATGAAACTAAGGCCCTTGGTAGTTACCAGGCCTGAGATTTGAATCCAGATTCCTGAACTCGAGTCAAGGAGCTTTTGTGCATGTACAGGCTTTCACTAGAGTTAGATGCACACACAGGAAGGCCTGCATGGCTCTAAATGCTCCGAGTTAACGTATGCACGTTTAACCTTGGGCTAGTCCTAGAGAACACCCCTGTCCACCAGCTCCTTTGGGTAATATCTTACCAGCCAATAGGTATGGGAAAGGGTGATGGGAAAGGATGGAAGAAAAGAAGGAAACTAGCTTTTGAAAAACACCTACTGTGTGCCAGGCATTGTGTGCCAGGCACAGTGCTAAACGCATTATTAATCCATCTAATAACCCAATCACATTGCCATGATTGTTCCCACTGAGGAAACAGGCTTGGAGCTGCCCCACGTGTGGGCTTTCCCCGCAGCCCCATCCAAAGATGCTGCCATCGGGAAGCTGGCAGGTCCCTCACCAGCACGGGGAGGCCTTTTCTCATCAGCCACATTTTCCACTGGCAGGAGGGAGCCTGGAATCTCCCCGTGGCCCCTCAGTTGGGTCTCTTGTCGTCTGTCTGGGAGGAGAGCGATGCTGTTAGCTGGGATGTGAGCAGCAGAGAAGAGGACTGAGCGGGTCTCCCTCTCTCAGGCTCAAAAGGGGCTCCTCTTCTTTTGATACACTCATACTTGGCAAATAGAGCCGTGTTCCATCTGGGCACACCCTTCAGGATTTGGTGGGTTTCCACCAGAATTTTCACCATCGGCTTGCTTTCTCGATTGAAGAAAAGAGTGCTAAATTTTCAATCCATCCTTGAAGGGCAATTGCTCAGTCCTTTCATTGTCTTAACTGGCCTTCTTTGGACCCTTCTGTGCTCCATTCTTCCTTGAAGTGTTAATCACAACTCATTTTTTAATAGATGTATGTGCTCAGTTGTTTGTCATAGATTAATCCATCTATCCATCCATCCAGCATAGTGGAGTTGAAAGAGCACAATCTTTGGAAATAGACCAACGTGGCTTCAGATTCTGGGTTTGCCACTTATTAGCAATGGGATTGTATTTTTTCATGTCAAAATGGAGGCATATATGTAAGATACCTGGCACATAATTAAGTGCTCAATAAACAGTAAGTATTATATTCATTGTAAGGTTATACGAGTCTTAACTTCATTCTCCGAATGCTTCCTTTCTCTTGGACCCTGTTCTAAAACTGAAATGGTGTATTCATTATCTATTGCTGTGTAACAAAGTTCCCCCAATTCAGCATCTTACAGTAACACACATCTATGTCACACAGTTTCTGAGGGTTAGGAATCTGAGAGTGGCTTAAAGGGGTTCTGGCTCAGAGCCTCTCATGAAGCTGTAATCAAGCTGTCAGCCAGAACCATAGTCTCTGAAGACTTGACTGAGGCTGAAGGATCCAATTAGCTCACTCACATGGCTGTTGGCAGGAGGCTTTTTTTGGGCTGCGTTTTGGGTCTTCATTGCTGTGCGCAGGCTTTCTCTAGTTGTGGTCAGTGGGGGCTACTCTTCATTGTGGAGTGCGGGCTTCTCACTGCAGTGGCCTCTCTTGTTGCGGAGCACGGGCTCCAGTAGTTGTGGCCAGTGGGCTCTAGAGCGCAGGCTTAGTAGTTGTGGCGCACCGGCTTAGTTGCTCCGAGGCATGTGGGATCTTCCCGGACCAGGGCTCGAACCATTGTCCTCTGCGCTGGCAGACGGATTCTTAACCCCTGCGCCACCAGGGAATCCCTGGCAGGAGGCTTTGATTTCTTACATCTCCCTGGGCTTCCTCAAAGTGAGTGATAATGAGAAAGAGAAGAATAGGAGAGAGAGACAGAGAGACAGAGATCGAGAGAGAGAGAGAGAGAGAGAGAGGAGGGCACAGTCTTTGTATAAAGATGCGCTTCGGAAGTGACATTCCCTTACTTCTGCTGTTGCTACTGGTCACATAGATCAAGCCTGTGATGGTGTGGGAGGAGACTACACAGGGTATGAATTCCAGGAGGCAGGGAACAGTGGAGACCATCTTAGAGGCTGCTTCCCACCAGTGGGTAGGTTGGGGAGAGGGTAGAAAGAAGAGTAAAATGTCTCTACCCTGAAGCATTATGCTGTTGGGTGGGGAGGCAGTCATGTAAACATAAACACCCTACAAGGCAGCGGCTGGACCACAGGCATCCACAAAGTGCAGAGAAATCTATTAACTCTGCTTAAGGGCATCGTGGAAGGTTTCCCAAGTACAGGTCCACCATGGTGTTGGTGCTCTTATTCAAGAGCTGTCCTAATGATGCTTGATATTTGGTTGGCATCTTTTTTATTGAAGTTACTCATTGGGGTGATTTCCTTGGACATTAAAAATAATAACTATCCCCATATAACAGCAACTGACTGTTTACAAAGTGCTTTCCCAGGCATTACCTCAGTCTACATAACAGCCCAGGGAGGTAGACAGATTTTATTGGGGCCATTTTCCTCCATTGTAGATGAGCTGCTGAGGCTTAGAGGGGCAAGGTCAGCATGTCAAAGTCTCTGGGAGGGGTGTGGTGGGTGAGGGGCTTGAGCCAGGGTCTTCCTAGTCCAAGCGTGTTGCTCTGGCTGCTACACCTTCCTTGTGTCCCCCTCCCCTGAGTGTTTGGGGCCCCTCATTTTAAAGCAGTAGTTTGGGTCATTTCCCCCCGAAGAAGCTTTACACATATGTTTGCCCATATCAAAGCTTATTTGCCACTTTTATGCCCAATCACTTGAAAGGTTTTCTGTTCACGAAGAAGCATTATGAAGAAAATCGTTCCCAAAGTATAGAAACGTGAATTGTGCTTTCATCAGCATTCACTGTGAAATTGCATTTTACAAAAATCCCTCGGGAGGGTTTGAACTTGCTCTTTGAGCTGTTAGAAGAGTGACCAGCATATCGGTTCCTCAAGCACAAATATGCTCAAAGGACGTATGCTCAAGTTCTCATTAGAACTTGGCTATTTTGCAAGGTTTTTCTCTTTCTTTTTTTAGTCCTTCTGGGCCAGAGGGAAAAGGATTTTGGGTCCACACAGCTATATGCACTAGGGGAAGAACTTCCTTTGTGGCACAGATGGTGGCATGTGGGGTGCAGGGTAGGTTAGTTACTATAGTCCATGAGTGACAAATGACCACCGTAGCGATCAGTTCAAGACCAGTTGTGTACAGTGGTTAAGAGCCTGGGCCTGAGGGACAGACAGACATGGATTTGCTCCTGACTCTGCGCCTACCAGCTCTGTGTCCTTGGGAGAGTTATTTAATCTCTCCAAACTTTGGTTTCTTCATCTGTAAGTAGGTTAATAGGAAACCCCTTCTCATGAGGTTCTTGTGAGGATTAAATGAGGTAATATATATAAAGAGTTTAACATAGACACGGAAATAATGCGAGACATGGAAATAAGCATCGCCTAAATGCTAACTTTAATGATGATGGTGATGAAAGTGTATTTGAGTAGCTGCTGTTCACAGGTCCATTTATTCAAGTGTTCATTCATGAAACACGCTGCAGGTGTTGCTAACAATGGTGTCTATGAACAACTAGGGGCTTCAGGGAGTCTTTGAATTCTCCTAAAATCACATGGAAAATTTTGTGCGTATGTGTGTTTTCCTGGAGAGGATCTCAAAGTGATTCTTGACCTCACAAAGGTTAAAAATAAAGTCTCTGGCTTGGTGTTAGAGATACACAAGTTTAGGAAGGTGTCTTCATTTTCAAAGAGTCCACGAGTGGGAAAGCAGACAGACTGACAGACAAGCTGCTGCTGAATGACCTGTGAAGGGTGTAAGTGATGGAGGCCCCAGAGAAGGGAGAGCTGGCGAGACAGCTTCATGGATGGTCCAGCTGAGTCAGAAGATCCCAGGTGAAAGGAATGGCATGCAGAAACCCAGGCCACAAAACAGAAAAGTGCTGTACGCTTGATGTCAAAAGTAGTCTGGCAGTAACAGTGCAAGTGCCCGAGGTGTCCATGGCCCAACCTGGAGCAAACGGGGTGGCAGAGGGGAGTTTGGGAAGTGTCTTTGAGACCAGGCTTGGAGCTTTGATGTGGGAAGAGTTGTAAGCGAAAGAGTAACATGGTCAGAGCTTTAAAAAAAACACCCCTCTGGGTGTTGAGTAGACAGGAAGGGGAGACTTGGCGCGTGCGGGGAGGGGGAGGGTTGAGCAGGAGGCTGGTGTGGTCCTCATCCCAGTGAGAAGGGGGGCCCCGAATTAAGGCACTGGAGATTAAGGAAGGAGAGGAAACTTAGAAATAAATGAGGAGATAAACCAGAGGACTTGCTGACCAGCGGGATACTGGGGAGGAAGAGGGCATCAGAAGGGTTCTCAGGATTATGCTTCTCATTTTCCTTGGGCCTAAAGCTCTCTCTGGATGCCTGGTTAGACATCACTGGGGACCTGAGACAGTATGTCCAATGGTTGTGGTCCTGGAAATTTGTAGTGTTATGAGGGACATAAGGGTTACACATGAAATACTTAACAGTGCAGGCAAATTATAAGCATGGTACGACGTGCTGAAGGGGTCAGCAAGGTGATCACTGAGGACTGCAGTGGCTCCGAAGCTCTCCATGTCATCACGTCTAAGTTCCCATCTTGCTTGACCGCCCAGCCACATTCACACTGTTCCCCTTGCCTTTTAGGGCTCATGCTTGCGCTCTCTCTCTGGTCCGTCTTACTCAGTCTGCCCAGCGAGTCATCCTCTTCCCCCAGGACCGACCTACTGTTCCACGGGGCACTGGGGTACAGGCCCGCGTGGGCGGCCTCTGCCTCAGTCTTCAGCCCCGTCCCACACTCCTTTCCTCTCGTCTGCTGTGCCCCAGCCGCCTTGACCTTCCTGCAGGGTTTCCAGTGGGCCCCGCTAAGTCCTGCGTCTGGGCTTTCACACGCTTGTTCTCTCTGCCTGGAACACTCTTCCTCCTCACCCTGTACCTGATCTTCCTTCCAACCTCGGCTCTAATAGCCCTTTCCCAGGAACGAAGTGACCATTTAATTTGTTGCCCGAACTGGGATACATTGGTGCTGTTAATGTTGACACCGGCACAACGGGCATCGGCTGGAGCTGCCCGGGGCTGGTGGACACGTGGTCTCCTGACTCAGGGGGCCCTTCTCTGACTTCCCGGATGTGCTCAGTCCCCTGGGCTCTCCTTGCTCTCCGGGCCTCATCTCACTGCCCTCACCGGGCTTTGTAGTGATACACTGGTGTGACTTGGACTCAACCCTTTCTGCCCACGGACTGTGCGCTGCGTGAAGACAGACGTGTTCCCGTGTGTCTTTGGCACCTGAGACACATTGTGCCACTAAGGAGCTTCCTCACACTTACTGAGTAAAACACGTAATGTTGAACTCAGGTTTGTATTGTTCTGTGGCGCATACAAAGCACTTTCATTTCCATTACCTCGTTTGGTCCCTGTTACTACCCGGTGGTTTCCTCATCTCAGTGTACCAAGGACACAGAGGTCCTGGTTACTTAAGCTCTCATAGATAGTAAGTGAACAGAGACAAGTCTAGAACTCTCAGGTCTTCTGACCCCAAATCCAGTGCTTTTTCCAAAAGGGTTTGAAGAAAAAAGGAAAGATGATTCCAAGACTTAGAACCCAGGTAACTGGGAGGATGGTGGTGAACTTGAGAAAAATGGGGACTGGGGAGTCTTAGAAGCACTTGTCAATTTTCAATTGCCCCGTGAAAATCCACGCAGCATTCCAGGCTCCAGAGAGCTCAGAATAGAGCCGTGAATGGCCCCTTAGCCTGGGGGGCGGGGTGTAAGCCAGAGAGTTTTGTCGTCGCTGTTGTTTTACTGTAAAATAGACATAACATAAAATTCACCATCTTAACCGTCTTTAAGTGTACAGTTCAGTGGCGTTAAATACACGTTGCTGTGCAACCGTCACCACCATCCATCTCCAGAGCATTTTCATCTTCTCAGACTGAAACCCTGTGCACGTTAAACAATAGCTCCCCATCTTCCCTCCCCGCAGCCGCTGGAAACCACCATCTACTTTGTCTTTGTGAATTTGACTCCTCCAGTTACCTCACAGAAATGGAATCATACAACATTTGTCCTTTTGTGTTTGGCTTACTTGACTTAGCATGATGTCTTCGGGGTTCATCTGTGTTGTAGCGGGTGTTAAAACTTCATTCCTTCTTAAGGCTGAGTGATAGTACAGTGTGTGTGTACTCCACGTTTTCTTTACCTATTGATGGATAATCAGTGGACACTTGGGCTGTTTCTACTTTTTGGCTATTGTGAACAATGCTGCCGTGGACATTTGTGTACCAACATCTGTTTGAATCCCTGTTTTCAGTTCTTTGGGGTATATACCCAGAAGAGGAATCGCTGGGTCATGTGATAATTTTTGTTTTCCACAGTGGTTTTTAACATTACCAATGCACAAGGGTTCCAATTTCTCTACATCCTCATCAGCACTTGTTATTTCCTTTTTATTACTATTTTTATAATAGTCTTCCTAATGGGTGTGAAGTGGTTTTGATTTGCATTTTCCTAATAATTAGTGATGTTGAGCATCTTTTCATGTGGTTATTAGCCATCTGTATATCTTCTTTGCAGAAATGTCTATTTAAGTCCTTTGCCCTTTTTTTTTTTTTTTTTTTTTT
>NW_020175018.1:7932487-7972807 GCF_003031525.2 Neophocaena asiaeorientalis asiaeorientalis | reverse complement strand
GTACCCTGCATCGGCAGGCCGACTCTCAACCACTGCACCACCAGGGAGGCCCCTTTTGCCCATTTTTTAACTGGGTTGTTTTTGTTGAGTTGTAGTTTTTAAAATATATTCAGAATATTAATCCCTTATCAGATGTATGATTTTCAAATGTTTTCTCCCATTCCATGGGTTGCCTTTTTATTCTGTTGACAGTGTCCTTTGATGCAAAAATTTTAATTCTGATGAAGTTCAATTTATTTATTTTTTTCTTTTGTTGTCTGTACTTTTGTTGTCATGTCCAAGAAATCATTGCCAAGTCCAATGTCATGAAAATTATCCCGTATATTTTCTTCTAAGAGTTTCATAGTTTTAGCTTTTATGATTAGGTCTTTGACCCACTTTGAGTTAATTTTTGTATATGGTGTATGGTAAGGGTCCAACTTCAACTTTTTGTATGTGGATGTCCAACTTTCCCAACACCAACTGTTGAAAAGACTGTCTTTCCCCCATTGAATAGTCTTGTTATCCTTGTTGAAAAATCATTTGACCATATATGTGAGAGTTTATTTCTGGGTTCTCTATCTTATTCCATTAGTCTATATGTCTGTCTTTACGTCAGTATCATACTGTTTTTTAAAAGTTATTTTTATCATTTTTTGTTTGTTTGTTTGTTTTTTGTGGTACGCGGGCCTCTCACTGTTGTGGCCTCTCCCATTGCGGAGCACAAGCTCTGGACGCACAGGCTTAGCGGCCATGGCTCATGGACCCAGCCGCTCCGTGGCATGTGGGATCTTCCCGGACCAGGGGACGAACCCGTGTCCCCTGCATCGGCAGGCGGACTCTCAACCACTGCGCCACCAGGGAAGCCCTGTTTTTATCATTTTTGATTTAGAGATGATTTAGAGATGCTTTAAGTTCACAGCAAAATAGAGCAGAAGGAACAGAGATTTTTTTCCCCTTATAATCACTACCCTCACGTATGCACTATCAAAAAAACAGTACACTAAAATGGTACATTTGTTAAAATCAATGAACCTACATTGCAGATTCTTATCACCCGAAGTTCATAGTTCATTAGTGTTCACTTTTGGTGGTGTACCTTCTATGGGTTTAGACAAATGTATAATGGCATGTATTCACCATTATGGTATCATACAGAGTAGTTTCACTCCCCTAAAAATCGCCTGTGCTTTACCTATTTATTCCTCCCTCTCTCCTAACCCCTGGCAACCACTGATCCTTGTACTGTCTCTGTAGTTTTGCCTTTTCCAGAATGTCATATAATTGGAATCATACAGTATGTAGCCTTTTCAGATGGGCTTCTTTCACTTACTAATACGCATTTAAGATTTCTCCGTGTCTTTTCGTGGCTTGATCATTTCTTTTTAGTGCTGAATAAAATTGCATTGTCTGGCTGTTCCACAGTTTATTTATTCATTCACTTACTGAAGGACATCTTGGTTGCCTCCAAGTCTTGGCAGTTATGGATAAAGCTGCTGTAAACATTTGCGTGGAGGATTTTTTGTGGACATACGTTTTTAACTAATTTGAGTAAATGCCAAGGAGCACAATTGCTGGATCACATGGTAAGAGTATGTTTAGTTCTGGAAGAAACTGCCAAACTGTCTTCCAAAGTAGCTGCACCATTTTGCATTCCCACCAGCAACGGACGAGAGTTCCTGTTGCTCCACATCCTCTTCAGCGCTTGGTGTTGTTAGTGTTTTGGATTTTGGCCATTCTAAGGTGTGTAGTGGTATCTCATTGTTATCTTATGCACTGTTTTGATTACTGTAGCTTTGTTATAAGTTTTGGCATCAGGAAGTGTGACATTTCCAAGATTGTTTCGGCTATTTGGGATCCCTTGATATTCCATATGAATTTTAGGATGGATTTTTCTATTTCTGCAAGAAAAAAAAAAACCGGTCACTGGAATTTTGGTAGGGATTGCATTGACTCTATATATCACGTTGAGTAGTGTTGACATCTTAATAATATGAAATCCAATCCTTGAACATGAGATATCTTTCCATTTATGTGTGTCTTTCATTTCTTTTGGCATCATTTTGTAATTTTCAGTGTACAGGTCTTTGCCTCCTTGGTTAATTCCTAAGTATTTTATTCTTTTTGATGCTATTGTAAATTGAATTGTTCTCTTAATTTCCTTTTTGGACTGTTCATGGTCAATATATAGAAAAATAACTGATTTTTGGTATTGATTTTGTATCCAGCAATTTTGCTGAATTCATTGATTATTTCTAACAGTTTGTGTGTGTGTGTGTGTGAGCTTTAGGATTTTCTATATATAAGATCATGTCATCTGCAAACATAATTTTACTTCTTCCTTTCCAATTTGGATGCTTCTTACTTCTTTCTCTTGCCTGTTGCTCTGGCTAGAACTTCCAATACTGTGTTGTACAGAAGTGGCAAAAGTGAGTAGCCCTGTCTCATTCCTGATATTAGGGGCAAAGCTTTCAGTTTTTCACCATTGAGCGTGATGTTAGCTGTTTAAGCAGTTTTTAAAAAGATCTTAAAAAGACGTGGGGTTATGAAGTCCTGGGACCTACTTAAAATTGTGTTTCTCTGTGTTCTCAGTACCTAGCCCAGTGCCTGGCACAAAGAAATTACCGAATAAATTGATTTAGAAAAAGATAGTTTCTCAAAACTGAATGAGCTAAGGGCTCTGAATGAAAGGTTGATTTAGGAATCATGGAAGTGCCAGGAACTGAAAGGAGATCATAAGGGTGATAAGGAGTCCTCAGTAATCCACTGACGTGGAGCACGTGTTGCTCCTGCAGTGTGGGCAGCAAAGCCACTTGGATCTTAGTAAACTTGGCTTGGATAGTCTGCTTTTTAGAGGAACCTCCCTGGTTAAGTTATTTTTTCCTCCTCTGAATTAGCACTTAATAGATGGAAGTTGTTAATGCTAATAGAGCGTGTACTATATGTCTCACTTTGGCACAGTTTTGAAATAATGTGAATGATTTAAAGGCCTTGAGCCTGTTTGCCTTCATTTTAATTTGGAATCGTTGGAAAGCATTGAGTCACCACCATTTCATTGGTAATGCTGTGTTCTCTCACTGGAACTTAGCCCTCTCAACTTGGAGCAGATAAAAATTCTGATTAACTATAGTCTTAGGACGGGAAAATTGGATGATTTTGTTTAATGTGTTGACATTTCTCTTCATTTGGACTTTTAACAAGCAGGTTCTAAATATGAAATAACGTGTCCTCACTCTTTTCCCTTAAGGAGGGTCATCTGAGTTACGCATTTTAAAAATACATTGTGTAAGTGCAGAACTTGTTGAGAGGCAGCAAGATGTAGTAGAAAGAGCAGGCCCTTTGGTCTCAGCGAGGGATTTTCTGGTTGCAAGTAACTGAAACCCTGTAGTTTGTGCAAAGGAGATGCATTCTATGGGTATTAGGCTGCCTTACAGGATCCAAGGACAGAAGGGACAGCCGGGCTCGGAAGGGTCTGGGCCGAGGACCTAGAAGCCCTGGGAACTGAGGCCACTCAGTCTGTGTTGCCAGGGCCACATGGCCTCATCTCTGCTTTTCTCTCTGCACCTGCTCCTTTCTCCTCTCTCAGCAGCCTGGCTGCCTCTGCTTCTCTGTCAGGCTGTGCACACAGCCAAGCACAGCTGCCCGGCTCTGGCTTTTGATCACTTCCAGTGCAAGGGCCAGCAGAGGCTGCCGGGCATCTCTGATTTCCATATTCCTGGAAGAGAGAACCTGGTTATCTCATCGTGAGTCAGAGGACCATTCCTGGTTTGTTCATTCATTCATTCAAAAAGTCTTTGTTGAATGCCAGGAACCGTTTTAGGCACTGGGGAATGTATCCTGCCCTTGTGGACTGTGTGTGTGTATGTGTGTGTGTGTGTGTGTGTGTGTGTGTGTGTGTGTGTGTGTGTTTTTTTTTTGTGTGTGTGTGTGTGTGTGTGTGTGTGTGTGTGTGTGTGTGTGTAAGAGACAGAGGAAGAGAGAGAAAGAGATAGAAAGAGGTTGTGAAAGCTCGTTCTGGGGGGACTGGTTTGAATGTTGTGGTCTTCAGTTAAAGAGCAGTATGGTTTGGAATTCAGCCCTGCGTTCAGTTCTTGACTTTTCCCATTTCCAGCTCTGTGCAGCCTTGGGCATGTTACATTGCCCCTCTCAGCCCCAATTTTCTCATCAGTGAAATGCGCATCGTGCTTTCTAGGACGGTTATGAGGGTTCTAACAAAAGGGTGTTCACTAGTACAGTGCCCGCCACGCAGAAGCAGAACTCTGCCTCTCAGTGGTTGTGACCCTGAGACAGTTACTCAGCCTGTCTTAATCTGTTTCTTCCCCTGCAACATGGGAAAGAAGGTCAGCAACTTCACATGCTTATTATGAGCATTAAATCATGTGATGTGTGCCAGGCTGCTGGGAGTTTGTACAGAAGAGACCCTCGGTGCCGGAGCTGCGCTTCTTGTTCCCGTCATTCATCACATTTCCCCTCTTTCTTCTAGTTCCCATTTGGCCGCCGCTTGCCTTGTGACATCTACTGGCATGGAGTTTCATTTCACGACAGTGACATATTCTCCGGTCTAGTGAACAAGTTTCCAGGTATCCACTGTTATTGTTGGCATTTAAAAACGTTTCCAGGGCTGAGCCTCAGGGTACGCTCTTCAACAAAAACATAACAGTGTTTTGACATCAAACTGGAGGGCTCTTAATTGGGAATGACTGCCTACACGCTGCCTCAGTGCCGTGACCTTGGGAGGCAAGGTGATCAGGACTTAACTCACCAAGGGTTTTAAGACTGGAGGTTCCAAAACGTAAAAAGACAGGCTCTTCCGGTCTAATTCCACCGGCAGAAGAACATGACTTTCACCTTTTGGATTTCAGATATAATATGGGAGCGTCATGAGGGGACTTTACATGTGTGGCTTGCCCAGGTAGACCGTGAGGTCCTGGGAGGGGCCGTGCCTCCTACACTTCTGGATGTTCCCACGGCTCCTGCAGTCCTTCCAGGCACACCGAGGCCCTCCATAACTGCTGTCTCACCTACTGATGGCAAATCGGAGGCAGCCCTAGTTTTATGCCCATTGGAGGGAAAGGAGAAAGCAGGACCTTAAAGCAATAAAATGAACCGTTTCCCCTACAGAGTTAGTCTAACATTAATAAAAGCTGCATGTTGCACTAAAATAATAAACAAACAAAATAAAATAGACCATTTCAATTTCTATTTAATATGCGGGAGACAGAAAACAGAAGTACTAAAATTCTGGGACAGTATCACAGAAATGGGGTTCGCAGCTTCCATTTTCTTTAAGTATCCTATTTGCAGGTACCATTTTAAAATCAACATACACCAGTCTCCATACTGGGAACAGGAGCTGCGAACTGCCTCTGCCTTTAACCTGAAGGCATTGTCTAGTGAGACTATTGTTTAGTGAGACTGCAAGGGGGGCTCGGTGCCACCTAGGTGTCCCAGCCAACACTCTGAGATGCCCCTTCACTCCACTCCCAGCCTCCGCCCTATCATATACCTTTCCGTTTTACTATTAATCTCTACCACCCTCTTCTACTATGATTACTATTCATTATTTTGAATGGCTAAGTGAAGACGCTGGTTAAGTTAAGTGGGCATGTGTAGGGAGAAGGGGACATTTGGTTAATCTGGGTATGGTCCCAGCCAAAGGGGTCCCACTTATTTTCAGAAGTTTTAACATAACGGGCACAAACCATATAGGATACAATAATATATAATTTTTAAAAAGCACACCACCACGAATCCCATCCCTCATTTAACAAAACCACAAGGTGAATATTTCTAGAATTTCTCCCAAACCTTAACCATGTTTATGTATCACTTTTACGTAGTTGCAGCCAGAGTGTAGCTGTTTTCTCTAGTTGTTTCATTTATGCTTATTTTTAAGAGGAGGATCAACTTATTCTTTTTTTTTGGAATTCCATGCCACATCTTTAAGAAAATACCTCTCACAAAACCCAATAGCCATACGTTATACATTGGCAAGTTATGCCATGTCCACTAGCGGGTTTTTCAACTAAGCAAACAGACCACCATGGGCCACTTGGCTCAGCTTTACTTACAAGGATACAGGACAGGAAACACAGCTTGCCAGTCAGTCAGTGTCAGACATTTCTTCTCAGTGGCGTCATGGCAAGGGTTCCAGAGCTAGTCTTTGGCTCCGTAAGTGAAAGCTCAGGTGCAAAGAGACAAGATCCACATTGGTGGATGTGGGTCTACCTTGACTTAGAAACCCTGTAGGAGCCAATAGCTCACATAGCTCCTCCACAGCACAGCTTCCAGGGTCCCCACCAGGGTCATGCTAAGTTACAAGATTCACTACACTCAGGAAAGCCCGGAGCTGTGGCTCCCTACCAGGTATTTATGCAAGATGACAATAAGGGATCGTTTTAACCATATGCTTTGTTGTCTAGTCACACAGCTAACTTTCTCCCTTTATTGGTTTCCTGGGGAACAGAGCTAGAAAATTAACCCAAGGTCAGATTGGTTCTTAGAGGAGAAAGTGTTTTGTCAGAGAATAAGGAGGACTCTTGCAGCCAGGGTCCTTGCACAGTTTAAAGGGATAGCTATTATTTTCTCTGTCTTGCTGCTCATAAAAGATGACGTTTGATGCCACTAAAAGAACTTATTGGGAGAACATAATTTGGAAGAGAACAACTCTTTGAATATGGACAGAGTTCCCAAGACATGAATTATCAAATGAGGCTCCACTGACATGTTCCCTATTTGCTCACGCCTCATCTGGTGGCCGAGAGTAGGAAGGAAGGAGTCGCTATAGCTCTACATTTGGGACGCAAATAGAAATACAGAAAAAAATACACTCAAAGGGCTAGTTTCGTTAAAGGTGATATAAGAATATTCATTCTAAAGAAGCACATTTGCCCCATCTCATGTTCCATGTGCCAGTGATAGGTACGTACAATTTTCCACTTTACTAACAGCAATTAATTAGCTCCAATGACAAAGCAGGCCTGCAGGCAGTGGGCCAGGGCCGCTACACTCTGCCCTGTGAAAGACAACAATCCTTAGTGATGGGGTGATTCCAGAATGGTCTGTCCTTTGGCTCCAGTTGGTGTCCATGCTTATCTTCTGTCTGTGACGTATCCCATTATTCTGAAGATGCATTTTGTATGCATTGTGTATTACTTAGAGCAAGTTCTAGTGGACGTGCCAGGCAAGGATAAACACTTCACATGCTGAATAAACTGAAAACTTTTGGATACGCATATGGAAGTAATTTATTTTGTTCGTGTCAGCACGTTAGATTTTAGCCACTTTTCTATGGGCAATTTCCTTCAAGATATGTTATTATATCTTAACTGATGAATTAAGACTTCCACTAAAAATAATCTGATTTAGATATGTCTTTGCCTTAAGAAAGCCCAGAACCATCAATTCTCAGCTTTGCAAGCAACAGAACCATCAATTCTCAGCTTTGCAAGCAACAGTTTTTTTGCTGAGTTTCCGGGCCTGAGATGTATGGCAACACGTGGCGGGTGGTGCCTGAGAGCCCACCCTGAGGAGGGGACTTTGTCAGAGGAGGAGGGGGCTCCAGGGAGGGATCTCTGGGGACAGCCATCTGCCAAGCAGTGGTCTGGGCTAGGGATACAAACACAAGGAGAAAAGCACGTAAAGAGAGAAGTCAAATACAAAATAAGCGCCATGCCAGAGGGATGCTGTGCGAATTTGGAACAAGGGCACGTGACCTAACCCAGATTTGCTTGAGGGGGCAGGCAGGGCAAGAGATCCTGGAAAAGAGGATTGAATGTGAACTGAGCCTCCAGGGATGGATGGGCCTGTCCCCCTTGCAAATCAAGGGAGCAGATGGGGTGCAAAGGCATGGAAAGCTTTGCACGTTGCTCGTTCAGCAAAGGGCATGTGACCCATGCTAGTTAGAAAGGGTCAAGTTTGATAGGGCGGTGGAGAGGTGAAAGGCGGGGCCCAAACTTCACCGGGAGCCACTGAGAAATTTCTAAGCTAGAGAGTGACGTGGCCCAGCCTGCAGTTTGGAAAGATCTGCCAGAGGGGATGCATTGGAGGCAGGGTTGCAGGTGGGGGGTTTGGGGTGGAAAGGCTGAGAGAGGAAACAGCTAAGAGGCCACTGCAGTATCCGGGATCTGAAAGTATCAATGTTTGCTTGCTGTTTGGTCGTTTTAATGTGTTTTTGCCAAGAATTATTGTTATAAATGATACTTGGATTGAATAGCACTCCCAGCATAGCTCAGATTGTGTGTTTGATTTGTTTTGTTTTGTCTTAAATTGGGCTAAGTAGGCCTGCGTGGGCAAGCCTGAGGATCAGACTCCTGTGTAACACCAATGGGCCGAGACCACCCGAGGCCCTGGGACTCCAGTGAGGCAGACAGAAGAACCCGGGCCCAGAAGCAGTGACAGGAGGCAAGCTCTTGGGTGAGAAGCTGCAGCCTGAGTTAGGAGCTTTCCCCAACCGACAGGGGAACGGCCACAATAGGGACATCTAGGAACAGACCTTCTTGAGAAGTGCAGGTAGACAGTCAGCCTCAAAAGCACCTGTTAGTATAGCAGGAGCCCAGCCAGTGGGCTCAAGTCACACGAGGACTCCAGCCGTTGCAGGGGAGGCTTAGGGGGAACAGAGGAGGAACACTGTAGACTTCAGGGCAAAGGCATCACTGAGGCAGCCACTCAGGCACCGGGAGCTAAGGACCGGTGACCAAACTTTGGGGACAGGCAACAGAGCCTCAGAGAAGTAATTAAAATCCTCCTTATCTAACTGGACTACAAAGAAAGGGTCCAAGCTCCCCAAAGGGGAGCTAATGGTTGGACCTAGAGCTTCTACCTCAGGTCAGAATGGGTCCCAGAGCCTCGGGCAGGGGTCACAGGGAGGGGTCACGTGCTGCAGCTGCTTGGAGAAGGTAGACAGAGTCTGGAGTCAGCATGGCCTGACAGTGACCTCCCTCTTTACAGATTTACTCTGGAAGCATATGCTCTGGAGCAGCTACTCTTGTCCGCATCTTACTGAGAGATGACAGAGCCCACATCTCTCTCTCAGCCCCTGCCAGAGGCAGGGATGCTTGCAGCTACCACATGGGGGCTCAGGAGGGCTCAGAGATGCTTTTCCCTGCAGCTTAAAGATGGCGGAGGAACAAAGGTGTCAGTAAAAGTGGATTGAGGGAGGTTGACACTGCTGCCTTCCAGAGACAGGCATTGAGGCAGGGTTCGGGGTGAGCCGTCTACAGCCTGTGGGAAAAGTAGCCAGTGGCTTGAAGGGATGCTTCTTAAGTTGGCTGGTTTTTGTAGAGAACTATCTGGAGACAGACGCAGATGTAAACTCAGAAACAGATCTGTTAGCCGGCATGGGGGCTGGTGACCCGCATGGCAAAAGGAGCCATTGCAGATTTCAAATGAATACTTACTCCATTTGCTGGACATTGGTTTTCACAGAGCTTCTCTGGAGCGTTCGAACCACACTCCTGTATTCACAGCACTCCTGTGTGTGTTATGTGAGTCCTTCTGACCTGCCGAGGGATTTCTGAAAGCAAACCTTCTCCTGTCACATCGCCATTAAAACTCGGACAATACCACAGCACTGTTTGGCCAGGGGGCATCACGTATTTGCTGTAAGGTGCTGTGTTGCACTCAGTTAAGCAGGTTTTTAGTTTAATACTATAACTAAAATGTGAAATACAACTAAAACATTTCCAAAGAAGTTGGAATTTCGTGTACTTTGCGTTCAGCTCCAGTGTTTGTAACTCAAAAATTCTAATCTCATGGGGGAATAAAAGGAAATAGCTCTAATTTTCTGGACTCATACTGATTTCTTGGGAAGTTCAGAAAAGTGTCCTCAGTGAGTTTCCTCTAATATCAGAGAAGCCGTGTTAGAGCACAGTTTATTAGTGCCTTTAAAGCTCCTTTATTTCTTATTTAATCCTTCTCTATCTCCTTCTAAACAAGAACTCACAACCTAGGCACTGACATCTTGAAGTTGCCATCTTTTAGATTTTTATTGCTCTTTTTAATATGCTGAGGGAAGCAAGAAGTAGATTATTAAAGCCTTCATTCTCAGTGTTCACCCTTTGCTTCCTGAACGTAGTTTAGACAAACCTCATGCATTCTGACTTTGCCCATTTGCAGTGCAGTAATTTGGACCTGCCAAGCTGACTTGGAACTTTGTACTTTCTATTAAAAATGACTTTGCTAGCAAATTTCTAGTTATTGATGGAACTGTGTAGCCCCTTTCAGGGTGAAGGCCATTTTTAGTCTCCATTTTTTTGAGCAGTGATATTTGCCTTAAGAAATAAGCATGCTAAAATTTTAAATAATTTTTACCTATTTGCCTAAAATTTGCTAAGATATATACTCCGTTTCTTTTCTTGTCAGCATTTCTAAAGATGTGACAAGGAAAAAAACTACCATTCTTTTAAAATGTTTCATAAGTGAGACATTTCCATCCCCTCTGGGCAAATTAATGAGCTATGATCAATGTCAATTTCAGTACTCATAACTGAAGAACTCCTACAGATTCCATTTTTTCCCCTTAAACTATAAATTACACTGTGCTAACCTCTCCACTTCGTGTCCTTATTTCAAGGAGACAGATGTTCTGCTAAAAGGTGTGTATTTTTCTGTTTTATGCCTTTAATACTCATGAAAGATTAAAACAAAGCAATATAATTAAGCTTCTCATAATGTAACCAGAGTCCACTAGTTAATATTCTCCAGGGTATAAGATGGAAGGAATCCCAGAGGTATGCATGGTGGCCCAGAATTAGAGCGGATATTAAGTTTTAAGTGCAAGATATAAATTCTTCTCTTTATTTGTTATCTAGGGGGCTGACAAAGAGTGGAATAAGAAACTAGGTGGAAACTCATTCTTTTAAATTGATGCTTCATTTTTATGAGGAAAAAATATCCATCTATTCCCTCAAGTTTTTCATTAATTTGCTAGGTCTTTCCAAACCATGAATCACTGCTGTGGGGAACCACTCAGACCTTTTTTTAAAAATCCTGTCTGAAAAAGTGAATATGTCGGGTGGGTGGTTTTAAAAGTCCCCAATTATGGCTGTTTTATCGCTAGTGGCCCACTGTTGTTAAAACCTCACAACTTCTCTTCTCCCCAGGCATGACGGAGATGGTGCGTAAAATTACTCTGAGCAGAGCAGTAAGAATCATGCAGAATCTCTTTCCTGAGGAGTACAACTTCTACCCCCGCTCATGGATTCTGCCTGACGAGTTCCAGCTCTTTGTGGCTCAGGTAGGTGGCACTCCGTCCCCATGACCCTTGAACTCTATGATGGTTGCAGCTTGGTCCTGGGTCCTTTGTGCTGGGAGCTGGGGCAGGGGGTCCCCAGGAAGCTGAGACTGGTGTAGGGGGTGCCTTAACAGGACACAGCAGGTGTTGCCGCGATCGAGGCAGCTTGCAGAGTTGAACGGGTAGGATGACAGGCAGGTAAACTGAAGAAGTGGGTCCTGACACCAGGAGACAGGCCTGAGGATGGTGTCAGGAGCTAGATCATGGGGTCAGGGCGTCTGCAGAGCCGGGGAGTCAGACCTGGAGCAGAGCGTTGAGTCCACACGTGGACTGGGGCTGTTTGGGTGAATCCCAGAAGTGTGGTCTCCCTGCCATCTCGTGGCATGAAACGTGGGAGGTTGGGCTCTCATTCGAGACCACTGAGTAGGTCTGACAAACTGAGGGGGAAACCTTCTAAGTGTCCTGCTTTAAATTTGTTCCAGAATCAATTTTCAAATGACTCATTCCATATCCAAACAGTAAACAAAAACAGCTTGAAGTGGTAATTTTGAAAAGGAAGCTCTCTATGGAATGGTGGTCACATGAGACTGTATACATTTCTTAAAATTCTTCGAATTTTCGACTTGAAACGGGTGCATTTTGTTGTATGCAAATTATGTGCACAGTTAATTAAAAAAAAGATCGGCTGGTCCCTATATCAATCTCCCACTTCTGTGGTTTTGCTCACGCCACTGTCGCTACGTGGAGTAACTTTCTGTCCCATTTCTACAACTCTTTATTTAAGTATTCTGCAAGACTGAGCTTAAATGAGATAGATACCAACTGTCTTCAAAATCAGATAAGTGAGAAGAGCATTGCTATCATCCCCAGAAGTTCCTCTGTGCCTTTTTGCCATCATGCCTCACAACCCCCAGCCCAGGCAACTGCTGATCTGCATTCTCATTATAGATTAGTTCTGCCTGTTCAGGAAATTCATATAAATGGAATCATACAGTATGTACTCTCTTGAGTCTTTTTTTTTTTTTTTTTGAGAATTATGTTTCTGAGCTCCATCCATGTTTGTTGTGTCAGTAGTTTGTATTTTTATTGCTGGATAGTGTTCCATTATGAATATACCCCAACTTATTTATCCATTCACCAATGGATGGGCAGCTGGGTTATTTCCAGTTTGAGGATATTATAAATAAAGCTGCCATGACTCTTCATATGCAGGTCATACACCCATCATCTAGCTTCTCCTAACATTAACATCTTGTATAATTACTGAAACTGGGAAATTAACATTGATATAGTCTTACTAAATAATCTACACACCTTGTTTGCATTTTTCCTGTTGTCCTACTAATGACCTTTTTCTGGTATAGCATCCACCCCCTATTCCCTCATTGCCCTTAGTTTTTATTTCTCCTTATTTGGTCTCCTCTGAGCCGTAACAGTTCCTCAGTCTGCCTTTGTCTTTCATGACCTTGATTCTTTTGAAGAGTACTGACCCGTTATTTCCTTAAGAGTGTCACTCAACTTGGTTCTGTCTGATTTTTCTCATAATTAAATTCAGATTACACATTTTTGGTAGAATACCACAAAAGGTGATGCTGTGACCTTCTCAGTGCAGCATATCAGGAGAGATACATGATGTCAAGATGTCTTAATCCTGGTGATGTTAATATTGATCCCTTAGTTAAGGTAGTATCTGCTAGATTTCTCGACTATAAAGTTACTACTTTTCCCTTTGTAATCATTAAGTATCTTATGGGGAGATATTTTGAGACTATGCAGATAGCTTATTTGTCTCATAATTTTTTTTTTAAAACAGCTTTAACTAAGGTACAGTTAAACTGCAAATATTTAAACTTTGCAGCTTGCTATGTTTTGATATATGTATAAAAACCCATAAAAGCATCATCACAATGAAGATAATGGACATATCCATCACCCGCAGTGTTTCCTCACGTTCATTTATAATCCTTTTGTCCCTCTCCTCCCTGCCCTCTACCTTCCACTGCCAGGCAACCGTGGATGTGTTTTCAGTCAAGATTAGTTTGCACTTTCTAGAATTTTATATAAACGGAATCATACAGCAGATACTTTTCTGCGTGTGTTGGGGGTGGGAGGGGTCTGGCTTCTTTCACTCAACATGTTTTGAGATTCATCCGTATTGTTTCTTAAATAATTCATTCCTTCTTATTACTAAGGAGTGTTCCATTAAATGTATTTACCACAGTTTGCTTATACCGTCAATTGCCGCTGGACATTTGGATTGATTCCAGTGTTTAGCTGTTACAAATAAAGATAATATGAACGTTCATGTATAAGTCTTTGTGTGAACATATGTTTTCATTTCTCTTGAGTAAATGCATAGGAATAGAATGTCTGGATCATATAGTAGGTGTCCATTTAATTTTAAAGAAAGTACCAATCGTTTTCCAAAGTGGGTTGTGCCATTTTGTATTCCCATCAGCAACTATGACCATTTTAGTTCTTCCACATCCATGCCGACTCTTGGTAACAGTCAGGCTTTTTAATTTTAGCCATTCTGACAGGTGTGTGGTGGTTTCTCATTGGCTTTAATTTGTATTTTCCTAATTATTAATGATGTTGGGCTTCCCTGGTGGCGCAGTGGTTGAGAATCCGCCTGCCACTGCAGGGGACTCGGGTTCGAGCCCTGGGCCGGGAAGATCCCACATGCCGCGGAGCAACTAAGCCTGTGCACCGCAACTACTGAAGCCTGCGTGGCACAGCTACTGAAGCCAGCATGCCTAGAGCCCGTGCTCCGCAACAAGAGAAGCCGCCACAATGAGAAGCCCGCGCACTGCAACGAAGAGTAACCCCTGCTCGCTGCAACTAGAGAAAGCCCACACACAGTAACGGAGACCCAATGCAGCCAAAAATAAATAAATAAATTTATTTTTAAAAAATGGTGTTGAGCATCTGTTTACGTGCTTATTTGCCATCCAAATATATTCTTTGATGAAATGTCTATTCACATCTTTCACCCATTTAAAAAATTGAGTTATTTTTATTGTTGAGTTTTGAGAGTTCTTTATATATTTTGAACACAAGTATTCATCAGATATACCAACTGCAAATATTTTCTCCCAGTTTGTGCCTTGTCTTTTCATCCTTTCAACAGTATCTTTTGAAGAGCAAGTTCTAAATTCTGATGGATCAGTTAATTGATTTGTTCTTATATGGATCATGCTTTTGGTGTCATATATCAGGAATCTTTACCTAACCCAAGTTCACAAAGATGTTCTCTTATGTTTTCATCTCCAAGTTTATAGTTTTAAGTCTAGGTCTATGATTTGTTTTGAGTTAGTTTTTTAATATAATGTGAGGTATGGATTCACTTTTTCTTGTTTCTTTGTTTTACATGAGATATCAGATAGCTTCAGAAATGTTTGATGAGAATACTAACCTTTCCCCCCATTGCCTTTGCACTTATGTTGAAAACAGTTGCTCAGACATGTGTTGGGTGTATTTCTGAATCCTCTATTCTGTTGGTATATTTGTCAATCTTTATGCCAATACCTCACTGTCTTTGTTATTACAGCTTTATAAGGAGTCTTGAAATCATGTAGTGGAAGTCCTCCAACTTTGTACTCCTTTTTCAAAGTTGTCTTGGCCATTATAGTCTTTTGATCTGCCTTGTGAATTTATTTATTTACTTTTATGTTTTTTGAATTTTATTTTATTTATTTTTTTATACAGCAGGTCCTTATTAGTCATCCATTTTATACACATCAGTGTATACATGTCAATCCCAATCGCCCAATTCATCACACCACCACCCCCGCGCCCCCACCGCTTTCCCCCCTTGGTGTCCATACATTTGTTCTCTACATCTGTGTCTCAACTTCTGCCCTGCAAACCGGTTCATCTGTACCATTTTTCTAGGTTCCACATATATGCATTAATGTACAATATTTGTTTTTCTCTTTCTGACTAACTTCAGTCTGTATGACAGTCTCCAGATCCATCCATGTCTCCACAAATGACCCAATTTCGTTCCTTTTTATGGCTGAGTAATATTCCATTGTATATATGTACCACATCTTCTTTATCCATTCATCTGCTCATGGGCATTTAGGTTGCTTCCATGACCTGGCTATTGTAAACAGTGCTGCAATGAACATTGGGGTGCATGTGTCTTTTTGAATTATGGTTTTCTCTGGGTATATGCCCAGTAGTGGGATTGCTGGATCTTATGCTAATTCTATTTTTAGTTTTCTAGGAAACCTCCATACTGTTCTCTATAGTGGCTGTATCAATTTACATTCCCACCAACAGTGCAAGAGTGTTCCCTTTTCTCCACACCCTCTCCAGCATTTGTTGTTTGTAGATTTTCTGATGATGCCCATTCTAACTGGTGTGAGGTGATACCTCATTGTAGTTTTGATTTGCATTTCTCTAATAATTAGTGATGTTGAGCAGCTTTTCATGTGCTTCTTGGCCATCTGTATGTCTTCTTTGGAGAAATGTCTATTTAGGTCTTCTGCCCATTTTTGGATTGGGTTGTTTGTTTTTTTAATATTGAGCTGTATGAGCTGTTTATATATTTTGGAGATTAATCCTTTGTCTGTTGATTCGTTTGCAAATATTTTCTCCCATTCTGAGGGTTGTCTTTTTGTCTTGTTTATGGTTTCCTTTGCTGTGCAAAAGCTTTTAAGTTTCATTAGGTCTCATTTGTTTATTTTTCTTTTTATTTCCATTACTCTAGGAGGTGGATCAAAAAAGATCTTGCTGGGATTTATGTCAAAGAGTGTTCTCCCTATGTTTTCCTCTAAGAGTTTTATAGTGTCCAGTCTTACATTTAGGTCTCTAATCCATTTTGAGTTTATTTTTGTGTATGGTGTTAGGGAGTGTTCTAATTTCATTCTTTTACATGTAGCTGTCCAGTTTTCCCAGCACCACTTATTGAAGAGGCTGTCTTTTCTCCATTGTATATCCTTGCCTCCTTTGTCATAAATTAGTTGACCATAGGTGCGTGGGTTTATCTCTGGGCTTTCTGTCTTGTTACATTGATCTATGTTTCTGTTTTTGTGCCAGTACCATATTGTCTTGATTACTGTAGCTTTGTAGTATAGTCTGAAGTCAGGGAGTCTGATTCCTCCAGCTCGGTTTTTTTTTTCCCTCAAGACTGCTTTGTCTAATCAGGGTCTTTTGTGTCTCCATACAAATTTTAAGATTTTTGTTCTAGTTCTGTAAAAAATGCCATTGGTAACTTGATAGGGATTACATTGAATCTGTAGATTGCTTTGGGTAGTATAGTCATTTTCACAATATTGATTCTTCCAATCCAAGAACGTGGTATATCTCTCCATCTGTTGGTGTCATCTTTGATTTCTTTCATCAGTGTCTTATAGTTTTCTTCATACAGGTCTTTGGTCTCCCTAGGTAGGTTCATTCCTAGGTATTTTATTCTTCTTGTTACAATGGTAAATGTGAGTGTTTCCTTAATTTCTCTTTCAGATTTTTCATCATTAGTGTATAGGAATGCAAGAGATTTCTGTGCATTAATTTTGTATCCTGCAACTTCACCAGATTCATTCCTTTAGCATTTGTTGTAGAGCTGGTTTGGTGGTGCTGAATTCTCTTAGCTTTTGCTTGTCTGTAAAGCTTTTGATTTCTCCATCGAATCTGAATGAGATCCTTGCTGGGTAGAGTAATCTTGGTTGTAGATTACTCTACAACCAATCTTGTAGATTACCAACCAATCTTGGTTGGTTCTTCCCGTTCATCACTTTAAGTATATCATGCCACTCCCTTCTGGGTTGTAGAGTTTCTCCTGAGAAATCAGCTGTTAACCTTATGGGAGTTCCCTTTTATGTTATTTGTCGTTTTTCTGTTGCTGCTTTCAGTAATTTTTCTTTGTCTTTGATTTTTTCTGATTTGATTACTATGTGTCTTGGTGTGTTTCTCCTTGGGTTTTTCCTGTATGGGACTTGCTACGCTTCCTGGACTCCAGTGGCTATTTCCTTTCCCATGTTAGGGAAGTTTTGGACTATAATCTCTTCAAATATATTCTCGGGTCCTTTCTCTCTCTCTCGTCTCCTTCTGGGACCCCTATAATGCTAATGTTGTTGAGTTTCATGTTGTCCCAGAGGTCTCTTAGGCTGTCTTCATTTCTTTTCATTCTTTTTTCTTTATTCTGTTCCGCAGCAGTGAATTCCACCATTCTGTCTTCCAGGTCACTTATCCGTTCTTCTGCCTCAGTTATTCTGCTCTTGATTCCTTCTAGTGTATTATTCATTTTAGTTATTGTATTGTTCATCTCTGTTTGTTTGTTCTTTAATTCTTCTAGGTCTTTGTTAAACATTTCTTGCATCTTCTCCATCTTTGCCTCCATTATTTTTCTGAGGTCCTGGATCATCTTCACTATCATTATTCTGAATGTTTTTTTCTGGAAGCTTGCCTATTTCCACTTCATTTAGTTGTTTTTCTGGGGTTTTATCTTGGTCCTTCATCTGGTACATAGCCCTCTGTCTTTTCATCTTGTCTATCTTTCTGTGAATGTGGTTTTTGTTCCACAGGCTGCAGGATTGTAGTTCTTTTTGCTTCTGCTGTCTGCCCTCTGGTGGATGAAGCTATGTAGCTATGAGGCTAACTTGTGCAAGTTTCCTGATGGGAGGGACTTGTGCTCTGGTGGGCAGAGCTCAGTAAAACTTTAATCCACTTGACTGCTGATGGGTGGGGCTCGGTTCCCTCCCTGTTGGTTGTTTGGCCTGAGGGAACCCAACACTGAACCCTACCAGGGCTTTTTGGTAGGGCTAATGGCTGACTCTGGGAGGGCTCACGCCAAGGAGTACTTCCCAGAACTTCTGCTGCCAGTGTCCTTGTCCTCATGGTGAGGCAGAGCCACCCCCCGCCTCTGCAGGAGACCCTCCAACACTAGCAGTTAGGTCTGGTTCAGTCTCCCATGGGGTCACTGCTCCTTCCCCTGGGTCCCGATGCGCACACTGTTTGTGTGTGCCCTCCAAGAGTGGAGTCTCTGTTTCCCCCAGTCCTGTCGAAGTCCTGCATTCAAATCCCACTAACCTTCAAAGTCTGATTCTCTTGGAATTCCTCCTCCCGTTGTTGGACCCCCAGGTTGGGAAGCCTGACATGGGGCTCAGAACCTCCACTCCAGTGGGTGGACTTCTGTGGTGTAAGTGTTCTCCAGTCTGTGAGTCACCCACCCAGCAGTTATGGGATTTGATTCTATTGTGATTGCGCCCCTCCTACCACCTCACTGTGGTTTCTCCTTTGTCTTTGGATGTGGGGTGTCTTTTTTGGTGAGTTCCAGTGTCTTCCTGTTGATGACTGTTCAGCAGTTAGTTGTGATTCTGTTGTTCTCGCAAGAGGAAGTGAGAGCACGTCCTTCTACTCTGTCATCTTGAACCAATCTCCTCATAACAAGAAGAAAAAAATCATATATGTACTCATGTGGCTACCATTTCCAGTGGTTTTTATTACTTTGTGTAGATTCACATTTCTGTTTTGTGTAATTTTTCTTTAGCCTAAAGAGTTTCCTTTAGCTTGTGTTAAGGGTCTTTTGGTGATGAATTCTTTCAATGTTTGTATTTATTAAAGTTTATTTTGCCTTTGGTTTTGAAAGATATTTTATCTAGGTATACAATTCTAGGTTGATATATTTTTTTTCTTTCAAATCTTTTAGTCTGTTACTCCTCTGTCTTCTTGCTTGTATTGTTTCTGACAGCAAATCTGTTGTAACCATTATCTTTGATCCTCTGTATATAACATGTCCTTTCTCTCCGGCTGCTTTTAATATTTTCTCTTTATTACTGTTTTTGAATAATTTGATTGTGATGTGTTTTGGCGTAATTTTGTCTATGTTTTTCATGTCTGGGGGTCATTGAGCTTTTAGATTTGTGGGTTTATAATTTTCATAAAATTTGAAAAATATTTGTCCATTATTTCTTCAGGTATTTTTCTGTCCATCCCACCTCCTCTCATTTGGGGGACACCAATGACACATATATTAGGTCACTTGAAAGTGTCCCACAGTTCACTGATGCTCTGTTCATTTTTTTAAAATTTTGTTTCATTTTAAAGTTTCTGTTGTTTTTGTCTTCATGTTCACTATTTTTTTCTTCTTTAATGTCTAATCTGCTGTCTAATCCCATTTAGTCTACTTTTCATCTCACACATTGTAGTTTTTATTTCTAGAAGCTAGATCTGGGTCTTTTAAAATACCTTCCGTAGTTTTACTTAGCTTTTTTAATGTATGAAATGCATTATAACAACTGTTTTAACGTCATTGTCTGCTAATTCTAATTTTGTGTCCATTCGGGGTTGGTTTGGATTGATTGGTTTTTCTCTTCATTATGGCTCATGTTTCCTTGCCTCTTTTCATGCCTGGTCATTTTTAGCTGGATGCCAGACTTGGTGAATCTTACTTTATTTGGGTGTTCGGTATTTTTGCGTTCCTATATATATCCTTGAACTTTGCTGTGGGATCCAGTTAAGTTACATGGAAATAGGTTTGGGGTCTTGTTTTCAAAGTTTGCTAGGCAGGACTGGAGTAGTGCTCCATCTAAGGCAAGTTATTCATCACTCCTGAGTCAAGGATTGTATATGTACTCTTCCTAATGCTCTGTGCATAATGGTGTTTACCCGTCTCTTGGTGAGAACAGACACTATTCCAGGTTCTGTGTGGCTCCAGGCACTGTTACCTCCAGTCCTTTTTGGTGGCTCTTTCCTTGGCATCAGGTGGTTTCCTCACGAACATGCACTGATCTGTACTCAGCTAAATATGCAAGGGAGACTCTCTGTGGATCTCCAGAGTTCTCTTTTTGTGCAAAAGTCTCTCCAGGACTCTTCCCTGAGAACTCTGGCTATCTTAGTCTCCCTTGACTCATAGTTTCATTTCCTCAACAGATTGTCCACTGGGCTCCACCGGAGTTCTGCCTCTCTGTGCTATAGCCTGGACTCTCCCACAAGACAGTAAACTGAGACAATCACAGAGCTCACATCATTTGATTCCCATCTCTCGGGAATCACTGTTCTTTGTTGCTCGATGTCCAGTGCCTTGAAAACCATTGTTTAATATACAGTAAGTCCCTTACATACAAACAAGTTCCATTCCAAGAGCACATTCGTAAGTCCAATTTGTTCGTTAAGTCCAACAAAGTTAGCCTAGGTACCCAACTAACACAATAGGCTATATAGTACTGTACAGTAATAGGTTTATAATACTTTTCACACAAATAATACATAAAAAACACAAAAACCATTTTTAATCTTACAGTATAGTATCCTGAAAAGTACAGCAGTACCATACAACAGCTGGCATACAGGCAAGTGAGTGAACAGGCACAAAGCGTTACTGACTGGAGGAGGGAGAGGAGGTGGGAGATGGTAGAGCTGAAGGATCGCCAGCAACAGGAGATGGAGGGCAAGCTACATTTTCATTCATGCCTGACGTTGATGGCGCAGGTTCTGGTTCGTTGCTGGATTCAAAGCTATCTACCCTCTTGAAAAAACGATCCAGTGATGTCTGGGTAGTAGCTCTTTTTTTCTCGTCATAGATGACACGGTGGCACTGGATTGCATTCTGAACGGCTGCTGCAACCTTTGGGTACTGTTCTACGTTGGGGTCCTGTGCCTCAAAAGCTAACAGTGCCTTCTCACATAAAGAAAACCCCCTTGCCATTTCCTGTGTCGTGAATCTCTTCAGTTCTTCAGTTACTTCTCCTTCCTCTTGTCTCTCTTCGTCCTTTCTCTGGGCCTCCAAATCCATCAGGTCTTCATTAGTAAGCTCCTCGTGTTGCCCAGCAAGGAGTTCAGTGAAGTCGTCCTCTTGCAGATCTGGCTCCAGCTTCTTGCTGAGGGTCACCAAGTTGCTACAAATCTCTTTGGACTCCTCATCCCGGGCAGCTACCATATCTGCACTCGCTGCCTCTCCACTTACGTTTACGTTGTGAAGGTTGACTCTAGCCCTGAACCAATGAAACCAGCTATGGAAGGCATTAGAAGATGCACCCTCTGATTCTTTGCCATGTTTCTGCTTCAGGTCTTCATAAAGGCTTTTAGCTTTCTCTTGCATCAGCATTAAGCTGGGTGGGACTCGGCGCTGACGCTGGTCCTGCGTCTGCACACTGAGAAGTGTCTCCATCTCCTCCATCAGTTTTCCTTTTGCTTCTTTGATATTATTGTTGACATCATCAGCACAGCGGACTTCACATGTTCCATGATCTTGTCCTTGTTCTTTAGATTCATGCTGATGGTTGAACAATTCATGTTGTAAGAACAAGCGACGTCTACCATCTTTTTGCCTTGCTCCACCCTCTCAATTATTTTCTCTTTTGTTTCCATCGTTATCGCTTGGCGCTTCTTAGCAGTACCAGCTACGTCGCCGCTGCTTTTACTCTTGCTTTCGGACATCCTGGGCTTGAAATAAAGATACTATACTACTGTACTCTACACCGTACTGTACAGTAAAGAACACAAAAGCACGAGCACTTGCAGAGGATGCACGCACGTGACAGTGTACGCCAGACACGTGAACTAACTTATGTGATTGGACATGCAAATGCATGTTCTCATCTTAGAAAGTTCGCAGCTTGAAGGTTTGTATGTAGGGGACTTACTGTATTTTGTCCATTTTTTGGTTGTTTCGCTTGGGAGAAGCTGAAGGTTCTTAGAACTGGAGAGTTCTCTAATATAAAGGAGGATTTCTCTGTTTCTAAAAGAGCACTAATTTGGAATCCGCTGATTCAGGGTCTGGCATAGGCAGAATAAGACTATGAGACCCCACCTTAGCTGTTTGCTGGAAACCCCCGGCCCTGTCACTTATTCCTCACTTATGTCACTGCTGCATAGTATTCCATTGTATGAACGCAGCATAACTTTTAAAAGCATTCCCCTATTGATGAACATTTAGGTACTTCTCATATTTTTTTGGTTCAACAAATAATGCCGTAGGGAACACCCTCGTACAGGTATCTTTATACACCTGTGCCAGCATTTCCTTCAGATAGAAATCTCAAAATAGAATTGCTGTATTAAAGGATATGTGCATTTACATTTGTGACATATAAAGCCAGACACGAGGCTTCAATAACAGCACACTTGATTGTGAGGTTAAACAGTGTCTTCCCAGTGCCTTGGAAGTGAGCGCTCAGAGGTGTGTGTTTTGGGGGGTGGTGCTCTGGGATTCCTGCCAACAACAGGAAAAGGTGTGAGTAACTGTAAAACATTCTAAAACCTGACAATATGTGGGTATTTTATTTCTTCCATCGATTAGGATTAAATTTACTTTGTTCAAGAAAGGGGGAGATCCACATCCCTACCCCCCATCCATTTGCAAAACTGGTACCCAGATACAATCAGCAGGTGGCACTAGGCAGAAGCAAGCAGGATTCTCAGTGGAAATTTTTGTGAAGTCTAGAGGAGGATGTTGGCTTTCTTTCCAATTTTCGCAGATGGCCAATAAAAAAAATTCCTTAGAGTTTATTTTGCATATGGTCTTCCATCTGGGTATTTGAGAAAAGTACAGTTTTGTTATCACAACAGTATTTATTATGGTGAAGGAGTTTGCATTTTGTAGCAGAAGAATTTTTCAGCAAATCAAGCCCAAAACTTGGTCCATAATGGTTTGCAGTTTCTTGGAGGGAACCAGAAAGCATGGGGTCCTTCCATTTTCCTCTCCGGCTTCATCCTCAGTTAGCTTTTATTGATTCAGCTCCTCGAGGCTGAATGAAATGCATTATTTGCAAAAAAACCCAGAGAACAATGTTCTCCACTGGGTTTAGGAACTCGGAAAATGTGGAGTTCTAAGTGGGTCAGAGTCAAGGCAGAAAGAAAGCCTGCAACGTGGAACTTATATTCCTTGTCCTGATTCCACGCTTGTCAAAGAACCTTCTGGTGAATAGATTATTTGAATCACTTTCCTTCATATACACGAGATGCTGATATGGCTGGCTTCGGACCACCTGATGGTTTATCCAGAGTATGAAGTTTGGACCTCTGCACGTGCCTTGTAGAGCCCCTCCGACCTCTGCGGCCTCAGCTCGTACCATTTCCGACCCCTTCCTCTGGTCTCCTTCCATAGTCAACTTTTGTAGGCACTCAGCAGCACCCCAGCCTCTGCCACCTCTGCATTTCGTACCCGCCTCTCCCTTTGCCTGGGGCACTTGCTCCCACTTGCAAGGCTGCCTCCTTTCGCCTGACCTACTTTGCCAATGCTTCAGAATGCTGCTTATCTTTTACTTTCTCTATAAAGCCTCCTCTGCCCCCCATGCCTGAGGGGGTACCTTGTTTTCCTCTCTTTATGGTACTTTCGCCTATCACACTGCTTAGTGACTACACGTCTAATAATCTTTCTTTCCTGCTCTAAGTACTGCAAGGGCAGCGAGTGACTGGCTTCACCTTACTTACCTTTGTATTGCTGGTGCCTATCACAGGGCCTGTGCGTAGTTGGAACTCAAGTATATTTGCCCGATTGAATGGCAGATTAGTACGCGGATGCTGTGGTTTAAAAACTTCGTCTCTTGTGAGTTCAGTCATCAAAGGTCAGCTTCTCTGCGGCCAAGGGTATCAGCAGGACCCAGCCTGTCACTTTACAGGAGTGCGGGCCAGAGTTGAGCCGTGAGGAGCTCACCGAAGCGATGCCAACCAGGGACAGCTCCGGGTGGTCGGCCGCCAGCCTTTCCCTGTGATGCCCCAAACCCCACCCCCACCGCCACCCAGAGCTCTCAGGCTTCCTCAGCAAGCTCGGGAGCCCATGCAGAAGCCAGAACGCCTCCTGCCGGTGCAGCACGGCATCCTGAGAGGCTGAAGCACTGGCCCAGGGTTGTGAATAACTAGTAAAAGACGGAAGCGAGGGGACTCCAGCTGTCAGAAGAAGGCAGATGATTCAGGGCCGCTGGCAAAGACTCTGTAGGAGCCATGGCTTCACCTCCCCATCTGCTTCAAGTTTTACTTCACCTCCTGCTTAGATATGTCATGCTGTTCTGGGGCCCCTCTCTTAACAGCTCAGTTTGTTTGTTGGAAAACTGATATCATCTGAAACTCAAGATGCTGCTCCTCTCTGGACAAGCATCCTTAGGTCCTGTTCATCAGGAAGTCCTTTTAAATAGCCCAAGGGACAACTGACATCTGTGCAGTGCTTTGCAGTTTACCAAGTGCTTCTGATAGACATGACCTTTTTTGGCTTCTCACTCAATTTGGGGAGGTATCATTACCTCCAATTTACAGATAAGACAATAGAGATCCCGAACTGAAGGTACTTGCCCATGATTATGACGTGACTCTACAACTGCTAGCACACTTAGATCTCTGACTTGGTTTCGTTCAGACATTTTCTGAGACCTGCTAAGTGTGCTGGGATACAAAGCAAGCTAGATGTATCCTTGCCCTCATGGAGTTTCTGGTATAGACGGGTGATCACTCACTGATTCATTCATTCATTCAGACATTTATTGGGTCAAGACCCCATTTTCTTCCCACTGCATCATGTTCTTATTCATCACCTTACAGGTGAGAGAGCTGAGAGTCAGGGGGTTAAGTAACTTGCCCAGAGTTACATGGCTTATAGGTGCATGTAGCCAGGACTAAGACCCATGTCTTCTGACTCTGCCATAACTTCCTTTAATGCCAACAAACATTTACTGAGTCTCTTTTATGTGTCCAGCATTGGTGGACTGGAGAGTCAAAGACGAAAGATGGGGTCTCTGCTTAAAAGGGAGGGCCCTGCTTAGCAAAGGAGATAGACGGTATAAGCTGATACAGGCTGTGATGGAATTAAGCACAAGTGCTATGGGAATCAGAGTAATATGTGATGGTTCGGAAGATGGGTGACGGAAAACATCAGGAAAAGCTCCTATGCAATCAATTAATGTGGAATGAAACTGGGCCAGAGTCAGGACACCTGGGTTCAAGTCCTGGCTCCCCCTGTTTATTTTTCTTCCCCCCTCCAGCTTTATTGAGATGTAATTGACATATAACATTGGGTCAGTTTAAGGTATACAACACGATGATTTGATCCATGTATGTATTATGAAATGATAGCCACAATAAGGTTAGGTATTACATCCATCACCTCACATAGTTACAATTTTTTTTTGTAGTGAGAACATTTAACATCTACTCTCTTAGCAATTTTCAGGTACATAATACAGTATTGTTAACTATAGTCACCACTCTGTACATTAGCTCCCCAGAACTTACTCATCTTATAACTGGAAGTTTGTACCTTTTGACCAACATCTGCCCATTTCCCCCAGCCCCTAGCAACCATCGTTCTACCCTCTGTTTCTATAAGTTCGACTTTTTTTTTAGATTCCACATATATGCGACATCATCCAGTATTTGTCTTTCTCACTGTCAAGTGAGAGAATACAGTATTTGTTTTATTTCACTTAGCATAATGCCCTCGAGGTCAATCCATGTTGTTGGAAATGGCAGGATTTCCTTCTTTCCTGTGTCTGAATAATATTCCTTTGTGTGTGTGTTTGGTGTGTGTGTGTGTGTGTGTGTGTGTGTGTGTGTGTAAAACTCTAACTTGGATATATACAGGTCACATTTTCTTTATCCATTCATCCATTGAGGGACACTAAGGTTGTCTCCACCTGTTGGTTATTGTGAATAATGCTGCAGTGAACATGGGGATGCAGATGACCCTTCAAGATACTGATTTTAATTTATTCAGATATATACCCAGGAGTGGAATAGCTGGATCATATGGTAGTTCTATTCTTAATTTTTTGAGGAACCTCTGTACTATTTTCCATAGTGACTGTATCAATTTACATTCTCACTAATGGTTGTGAGGTGGTATCTCATTGTGGTTTCGATTTGCGTTTCCTTGATGATTAGTGATATTGAGCCTCTTCTCATATCCCTGTTGGCCATTCGTATGTCCTTTGTTAGGAAAAATGTCTTTTCAAGTCCTCTGCCCATTTTAAAATCGGAATTTTTTTTTTTTGCTATTGAGTTCTATGAGTTCCTTATATAATTTGGATATTCACCCCTTATCTGATACATGGTTTGCAAATGTCTTCTCCCATTTCATAGGCTGCCTCTTCATTTTATTATTTCTTTTGCTGTGCAGAAGCTTTTTAGTTTGATATATTTCCACTTGTTGATTTTTGCTTTTGTTACTTGTGCTTTTGGTATTATGTCCTGGTACCGCCTCTGGCTCTGGGAACCTGGCCAAGTCATCTGTCCCCGCGCCCCAAGGCTTCAGTGCTTCCTCTGCAAGAGGAAAAGATTGTAGAGCATCACCAGGTCCCTTCCAGTTCTAATCTTTTGTGATTCTGTGAGTTGGCTTTCCTGGACTTCCATAAACTCCCCGCGGGAGTTAACATTCTGCGCAAATTTTTGCTGCCAAGGTTTCAGGTGGAGCACAAAGGGCCTTATGTAATCAATCATCTTGCTGATGCCGGGTCAGCATAGCCTGGGGCGTGGGGAAGTGCTGGTAATGAAGGCTGCCCTACAGCTGCATCTGGACCTGCCCTTCAAGGCTGCCTGAGGCCCGGCACCCAGGGCAGTGACAGTCTCCTCACCTGCACCCACCCTGTCCCAGGAGGCTGACTGAAGCTGTGTCTGCACCTTCCTTCCTGAGTCGTCCTGTGTTGTGGGCAAATGTTGGCTAAGCCAAGACATCCTTCCTGTTGGTTCCCTCCAAAGCGCATTCAGAAAGATTCACGTTTGCCCAGGCTCTCGGACCTCTTGACTGTTTCTTTTGCCGAGGATTCCCTCCCTAAGTTTGTCCACTTGACAAACTCTTTTTTTTTTTTTTAATTAATTAATTTTTTTTTTGCGGTACGCGGGCCTCTCACTGTCGTGGCCTCTCCCGTTGCGGAGCACGGGCCCCGGACACGCAGGCTCAGCGGCCACGGCTCACGGGCCCAGCCACTCCGTGGCATGTGGGATCCTCCCGAACCAGGGCACGAACCCACGTCCCCTGCATCGGCAGGCGGACTCTCAACCACTGCGCCACCAGGGAAGCCCCACTTGACAAACTCTTACTGAGTGTCCCTGTGTTAGAGCTGATGTCAACAAATCTGTGAAGATCTTTTCTGACAACTCCTCTCCCCCTCCCTGTCCCACTGTCCTGCCGCCCTGACCCAGGGACCCCAATTCTATACTCTATCAATTATAGAACCCCCAAACACAGCATTTTCTATCAGTGTTCCTGGCTGGGAGAGAGTGAGGCAAAGGTTTGGGGTCAGTATAGAACTAGGTTAAAACCCTTCCTTCATCACTCTCTCAATATGTACCTTGGGCAAGTCAATCACTCTGAGCCTCGGTTTCCTCATCGGTAGCACCATAGTGATGCTATGAGAAGCACACTGTACCCCTCGGTGAATGGACCTTTACTTACCTGCTGTCCCTGTTAGACTGGGGGCCCTGGGAAGCTGGAACCTGGTCACATTCATCTCCATTTGCCCGGTGTGCAGCACAGAGAGGACCTGCAGGCATTTGTCTGATACGAATGAACAATGAAAAAGGTTTGGCGGTCTTAAGATGGAAATTTAAGCTGGAGCTAAGAATGCTTAGACAGAGCATTCTGGGTGTTTCTGGCTTATGGGAAATGTGGAAATGGACTTATTTTAATTTTTAATAAAAATCTAGGCTTGAGACTAATTGTCTCATTATTTGATGATAGATCATTTAGGAGAGGGAAAAAGCTAAGAGTTCTCTTTGACTGAATGGCATTTCAGCTTGGCTTAACCTTTTTTTCCCCTTCGATTCCCCACCACCCCTCCCCGCTCCCAAGACAGCCCTATGCCTTAATACTTTTTAAGAGTAGATGCTCTATTGTTTAATTTTCTAAGCTTCAGTTGGGCCCCAAATACATTTCGTGTTTTGAATCACAGCTATTTTAATCTTGCTACTTTGCAGTACTGATTTACTATTATGTGGAATTTTGAGATGAATATGATCATTAGAGGGCCATTGCTTTAATGCGCTTTTTTCCCTCTAATGGCACGCTTTATAGAAAAAAAAAAAAAAGTGAAAGAGGTAAACATTTTTCTGGGAGGCTATTCTAAAGGTCAAGAAAACCCTGCTTCCCAAAGCGAGTAAAAGGTCATCTTTCACCCTTCAATTTCTGTCCTTTCATTTCCTTCTGCAAAAGTTCTTGGTGATGTCGCCTTAGTCACTTCAGTTGAGATGTCTAATTTTCTACAGGAAAATGGTGGAGCCAATTTTGACTTCAGTGCCTTTTTCAAAGAGAAATTATGAAAATTGCTCTTGCCTGTCTGTACCTTCTTTCCTCATCTCCAAAGAAATGAAAAAAGATCGCTCCTATTCTTTTGCTCAACTTTCTGTATAATCGCTTCTTGGAGGAGACCTAATGAAAGGAGAAGCAAAGTAGAGATTCGGATTTAGAAAGGGGTCGTAATTGAATTCTCCGGCCTTGTTAATGACATCATTCTCTTGTCCTTTCCTGTCACCCAAACATACAGCCCTGCTTCTCCCCTCCTTCTGAAATTAACCCCATATGTTTTCTAGGAGCATTAGAAGAATAAGATACAAGGATTTCTTTGGCTGGGGTGGATCTAACAGCAGTGTTTCTCCATCCTCTTGGACCTAGTGTGCCCCTTCTATTTTCTTTTAACGTTTTAATTTGATAAAATTTCATACTTACTGAAAATTTATAAGAATAATACAAAGAATTTCTATACATCCTTCACTCAACCCCAAATCTCAACGTTTTTCCGCCTTTACTTTCTCTCTCTCTCTCTCTCTCTCCCTCTCCTTTTTGAGAGTAAGTTGCATATATGATACCCCTTTATCCCTAAATGCTTCTGCGTGCCTTTCCTAAAGAAAAGAGCATTTCCTTTCATAACCACAGCGTAATTATCAACATTGTGAAATTAACATTAATCCGACACTATCGTCTAGTCTAGTCGCGTCCAGAATTTATGCAGATTTGGACCATCGTCCCAGTAATGTATAGCACCAGAAAGTCCCACATCACACACTCCATCTAATTGTCATGCCTGTTTAGTCCCCTGGAAGCTGGAAAAGCTTCTTTGTCTCTGTGTGTGTTTCATGACATAGGCATTTTTGACGAGTACAGGCTAGTTACTGAGTAGACTGCCCCTCAATTTGGGTTTGTCTGGGTCTTCGTCATGATTAGATTCGGGATATGCATGTTTGGCAGGAATAGTGCAGAAGCAGTGCTTTGTTTTTCACAGGGATATCATCTCTGGGGACACATGATGTCAGTGTGTCTTATTACTGGTGATGTTAACTTTAATTATTTGGTTAAGGCGGTGTCTGCCAGATTTCCACTGAAGAATTACCATTTTCCCCTTTCTAATTAATATAAGTATCTCGTGGGAAGATGCTTGAAGACTACCTACTATGCCGTTACTCCTCAAACTTTCACCCTCTAGTTTTAACCTCTGTTAATGATTCTTGCTTGAATCAGTTATTGTGATGGTTGCCAAATGGTGATTATCTAATTCCATCGTTCCTTCTACACTTGTTAGTTGATTTTCTACTGCAAGGAAGAACTCTGCCTTCTCATTTATTTATCTATGTATGCATGCCTATTAGTGTAGACTGGTGGATTCTTATTTGATTCGATGGATTATAATCCTTTACTATCATTATTTATTTCAATGTTCAAAGTACCCAAGATTTGGCCAGTGGAGGCCCGTGTCCTGTTAGCAGTCCCTGTGACTCTTTTGAACACTCTCTTACTTCTGCCCCAGCAAGATGTTCCAGGCTTTTCTTGAATTCTCCCTGCCGCAGCCTCGGAATCCTCCAAATCTCCAAGAAGCCCTAGTTTCTTTCGGTGGGCGCTAAGTGTGCTCATTCTACAGGGTTGTCATTCCAGTGTCCTTCTCCTTTTATAAAAAATATTTTGTGACATTATCTTTACTATCCTGAAATGAAATACAATCAACCTACACACATAGCAAACAAACAAACAAATCCACCCTAAATAATTCTCTGAAGGAGAAAATAAAAGTTCCGTATGTTTCAATAAGTAAATACTTTGGCACTGTTACGCTAAAAGATGTAATGCAGTGGTTGAATGCTTGCACCTACCTGTAATGAAGAAATTTCGATATAAGAAAAGTAAGATGATTTGATTTAACATTTTGGGGTCTCTCTCTCTCTCTCTCTCTCTCTCTCTCTCTCTCTCTCTCTCTCTCTCTATATATATATAAATGTGTATACACACATATATATATTTCTTTATTTTTGACATTTCAAGATATTTTTCATATGGAATCACTGCATGTTGTACGGGTGACTCAGGTACCATAAACCACCATGTCATCAGTCATATGACGCTTCTGAAATATTGAACAACTCTTGACAAAATTCCAGGAAAAAAGGGGCAAAGTATAATCTTCCCTCCGTTTACATGATTGTTGCATCCCTGGAAAATTCTGATGTTCCATTTGAATCATGTGGAAAATTCTTTTTGTTTGCATGTGACGTAGAGTTGGGTTCTGGGCTATCTTCATGTTTGCTATAAACAGGTCTTTCACTTCACGACTGCCCAGTGCACTACATTGGGGCTGCCCCTGCCCACCAAATGCTAGCAATACCCTCCATTCACTGTGATAAGCACTCTTCCAGAAATTCCCCAAACCCTCCCTAGATGGCAGTACCAGCCTCACTGAGAACCATGGATGCATCTATGTGGAACAGACGTATTTTCATCTCTCTTGCTTAACAAACACAAATCCTGTTACATTGCTTGAAGGTGTTTAATAGTTAACACTTTCCAGAATTACGTCTAACATGACAGTTTCCCTGATTCCCACCTTACTTTCAGAATGAGGATGACCCTCATCTGTTCCCCTGCCTGGGTGGGGAAGCAACCTCAGTCACCGCCTTGGGCCGTCAGAGCAAGCATTCAGGGACGGTGTCGGAAGGAGGGAGGAAGGTCTGTGCCCTCTGAGAGCACAGCCCCATCCTTCTGGCAGTCTCGTCGTAACCCTTGTTCATCAGAGAGTGTGTAGAAAGAATGCTGGTAGCCCTAAGCAGACAGACACCTCCATTGTACAGACGAGGAAACTGAGGCCCAGAGAGGGAAAGAGACCCGGCCAAGTCACAGAGTGAGTCAGAGACACTGATTAGGCCTAGAGTTGAAGTTGGTACCAAAGAACCATAGGGATTGGAAAGGACCTGAGAGAGCATCCAGGCCACACCCCTCTGGGTGAATCCCCTCCACACCTGGACACGTGATCATCTTCAGAAGTGGGCAATTTAATATTTCTCTAGGCGGTTCATTCCACCTTGAGACTGCTCTGAATTTTAAAATATTCCTGAGCGGAGACCTTTCTACGTGTATCTCATCCTTCCTTCCCTGCCCCTGCTGGATGCAGTTTGCCTCTCTTGGTCCCGTGGAACATGTATGTTCCCCGTAGACCCTAGGACAGCCTTTCCAAAATTTCAAAGTTGTATCCATGTCTCCTGAGCTCTCAGTCTGTGGCGTTGAACTTGGCACTGAGATTATTGTGATAAACATACCTGACATAGTTCTTGTACTTGCATAGCTTTTAGTGTGGTAGGAAGGCAAATACTACACAAGTAGTGACACACGGGGTGAGGCTAAATAATCCCGTTTCTTTTTCCAAAGTGATCTAGTGGAAAAGCTTGGGTTCTGAAGCTGGCCACACTTGCAGTGATACCATCCATAGCTACACCCGTGGCCTTGAATTATTTGGACAGCCTCTACAACATTCAGACAATGACTGCCCCATAGGGCTGTTGGCTGATGAACACAGAGGATTAAATAAGGATGCTGCACAGCACCTGGCACCGGATGCTCAAGAAATGGTCATTTCTTTCTCTTGTTCTTCTCCTTCCCAGCGTGTGACATGTTTGAAGCAGCTTCTAGATATTTAGACAGGGCTTAAAGCTCGGAATAAAATAACTTATCAGAGTAAAGACACTCAGACTTATCTCTGCTGTGCTTGACCTTTGTTAGATAACCGTGGGATGCTTTCAAAATGATACGGGCAAAACACTAACAAAGAAATCATGCCTATTTGGATTCAAGTTGAAGGCAAAAAAGTAAATGGTCTCGGATTAACTGTTGTGTGTTTAATGTTATAATATATATATTGACTCATATCACCATTGACTGATGTCACTATATCACCGTATCTTCTACATTGAAATTACAGTCAGTCCACATTATTAATCTGAATACATGTGAGCTGCTTCAGTGTTCTCCAAGTGCGTTATTATTTTTAAAGTGTTCCCTGGCCATGCATGTCTGGGAAAGGCTGGACTAGAGAGGTTTATTCTGATCTTCATTTGATGGATAAAGATATTTATGCTGTAGTGTTACAAAGCCTACTATATCTTAGACATATCTCTATGGACTGTTTAGTTTGTGGGATTGTATCCTGAGATCCTGAAATGCTGTTCTGTCGAGGTTGTAGCATAGCTATCATGACTTTATGGGTCATAGGTGAGGCATCCCCTGGAGAGGCTGGTCTTTCCAACATCAACATCAGGGGATCTGTTGGCCAAGCCTCTGGGGAATCTGGCTGTGCTCCTAGGTCATGGGAAAACACTGTCTTCTGCCATATGAGGGCACATGGAAGAGCCCTGTCGTGCTGGGATGAGAGTGTCTATAAACAGAATGAGCTGGTAGCTCATCTCTGTATTTATTTCCCTTCTGCCCTCTCTGAGTCATTAATAAAGTCTTTTAGAGCCTGGGCGCATCTGGGCTTCAGGGAACTGAGTAGAGTTGGAGCCCATGATTGGTTCAGAGCATTAAAGGGGATCAAACTCCCCTCCTGTCCTAAGTGTATTGCGGTGGGGACAGTGCCTCGTGAGATAACCCCAAAGGGAAGGTGGATTTGGGGGGAACAGTCGGGCAGCCTGTTCGCACACAGAGAGACGGCCTTCACCACCCCTCTCTGGTTTATTGAGAAAGCAGGGAAGTTTCCTTACAGGTGACCACCGAGGTCAGGAAGGGGACACTAGGCCAGCATTGCCTGTGAGCCATCCAAGAGCTTAGCCAAAAGTCCTGTTGTCCAGTGGCCACCTGCTACCATTGAAATAAAGCTGGGAGGGAAACATACTGTTTATTTAAGGAAAAGTGGCTTACAGAGCTGGCCTTCAGGGCACAGTGGGAGTTCCTTTGTAAAACTCAGCCCAGCTGCCTTCCAACCATCAGGCTCACTTAGAATGCCACAGAGCTGCATGGTGATCAAAGCCATGTAAAAGTAATTCCTTACGTGTCAACACCTTCCTGCTTCTCCTTGAAATTTAAACCAGCGATTGAAATCCTGGGGCTTGCAGGAGGTCTGTTCTCACTCTCCTGGTGTAAATGATCAGGGCTTCCTGGATAGACACTTGGCTGCCAGGCCACATTCTCAGAGGAGACTAGTTTCTTGGCTTGTCGGTTTCCCCCCAGTGCCCTTGTGGCAGAGATCAGAACTGTCACCCCGCGGCGTCAGCAGCGCAGTGCTGTCCATGCCTGCCTGGCCAGCTTGAGCCGGCGGACCCGGCGACATTCCACGCCATTGGGACTTAGGGCAGCGAGTGCCCAGGTTCATGCCCCTGGTCCCTGGAGTCACCTCAGACTTCCTTGCCTCCTCCTATCTTGCTGTTGACCCTTCCTGCCTTCCTGGCATTTTGACTCATCACTTCCAGCCGTGTGATTCACAGGTCACCTGACTTCTCTGAACCTCTTATTTGTAACAGTATTAAAAACAATAACATGCACATACACAAAAGATACTAAAGAATAAAGCAAAAAATCAAAATATTTGGGGCGAAATGGGTGAAGGTGGTCAAAAGGTACAAGCTTCCACTTATAAAATAAATAAGTCTTGGGGATATTAGGTACGGTATGGTGACTGTGGTTAATAATACTGTATTGTATATTTAGAAGTTGTTGAGAGAGTTGATCTTAAAAGTTCTCATCCCAAGGGGAAAAAAAAATTATGTAAGGTGGAAGATGTTAGCTAGACTTATTGCAGTGATCATCTTGCAATATATACAAATATCAAATCATTATGTTGTACACCTGGAGCTACTATAATGTTATATGTGATTATATTTTACTTTTTAAAAAGCTTATAAATATATATCTTATGTTTAACTAAGAAGTGATAGCTAATAAACTGAAAACCTGGTAGTCCCTACCCCCCAAAAAAGATAATAAGAGTGAACACTTATGTAGCACTTAATATATGCCCAGCACCATATTTTAAGAGACCTTTACATACATGAAGTCAGGGGTCCCCAACCCCCAGGCCAAGGACCGTTCCCGGTCTGTGGTCTGTTAGGAACTGGGCCACACAGCAGGAGGTGAGTGGCGGGCAGGCGAGCAAGCGAAGCTTCATCAGTATTAACAGCCGCTCCCCATCACTCACATTACTGCCTGAGCTCCCCCTCCTGTCAGATCAGCGGCAGCACTAGATTCTCATAGGAGCGTGAACCCTACTGTGAACTGCACACGCGAGGGAAGAGCTGAGGTGGTGATGCTAGCACTGGGGAGTGGCTGCAAATACAGATTATCATTAGCAGAGAGGTTTGACTGCACAGAGACCATAATAAATCAACTGCTTGAAGACTCATATTAACACCGTATCAGGGCTTCCCTGGTGGCGCAGTGGTTGAGAGTCCTCCTGCCAGTGCAGGGGACATGGGTTCTTGTCCTGGTCCGGGAAGATCCCATATGCCATGGAGTGGCTGGGCCCGTGAGCCATGGCCGCCGAGCCTGCACGTCCGGAGCCTGTGCTCCGCAACGGGAGAGGCCACAACAGTGAGAGGCCCGCGTACCGCAAAAAACAAAAAACAAAAAAACAAAAAAACCCTATCAGTTTAAAGATGATACAAATAGATGGAGAGATATACCATGTTCTTGGATTGGAAGAATCAACATTGTGAAAATGACTCTACTACCCAAAGCAATCTACAGACTCAATGCAATCCCTGTCAAACTACCACTGGCATTTTTCACAGAACTAGAACAAAAAATTTCACAATTTGTATGGAAACACAAAAGACCCTGAATAGCCTGAGGCAAGGATATACAATGGAGAAAAGACAGTCTCTTCAATAAGTGGTGCTGGGAAAACTGGACAGCTACATGTAGAACAATGAAATTAGGACACTCCCTAACACCATACACAAAAATAAACTCAAAATGGGTTAGAGACCTAAATGTAAGGCCAGACACCATCAAACTCTTAGAGGAAAACATAGGCAGAACACTCTATGACATAAATCACAGCAAGATGCTTTTTGACCCACCTCCTAGAGAAATGGAAATAAAAACAAAAATAAACAAATGGGACCTAATGAAACTTAAAAACTTTTGCACAGCAAAGGAAACCATAAATAAGACCAAAAGACAACACTCAGAATGGGAGAAAATATTTGCAAATGAAGCAACTGACAAAGGACTAATCTCCAAAATTTACAAGCGGTTCACGCAGCTCAACACTAAAAAAACAAACAACCCAATCTAAAAATGTGCAGAAGACATAAATAGACATTTCTCCAAAGAAGATATACAGATTGCCAACAGACACATGAAAGAATTCTCAACATCATTAATCATTAGAGAAATGCAAATCAAAACCACAATGAGATATCATCTCACACCGTAAAAAAAAAAAAAAAAAACCCTATCAGTGAGTGGCAAGTGAAAACAAGCTGAGGGCTCCCACTGATTCTGCATTATGGTGAGTTGTAGAATTATTGCATTATGCATTACAATGTAATAAAATAGAAATAAAATGCACAATAGATGTAATGTGCTTGAATCATCCCGAAAGCACCTCCCCGAACCCTGGTCCGTGGAAAAATCGTCTTCCACGAAAACGGTCCCTATTACCAAAGAGGTTGGGAACTGCTGCGTGAACTCATTCAGTCCTCAAGATACCCCCTGTGAGGTAGATATATTATCCCCATCACATCCATGAGGAAACGGAGGCAGAGAACTTAGGTGCTTTGCCCAAGAACACATAGTAAAAACATCTTTTAAACTAAAAAAAAAATAAGAAAAATCAATATCAGTAGATTTCTCAGAGCATAGCTGTGGGGATTAAGTAAAGTAATGAATGTAAGGCATATAGCAGGTGCACATTAATGGTAGTTATTCTATATTATTATTAGTTACATTTTAAAATGTTAAGTGGTGAGCTTTCCTCTTAGAACTGGTACATGAACCCTGAGAGATGATATGGTTTAGCAGAAAAAGTATATATAGCCTTTGGGGTTTTGAACCCACACCTGGGTTCAGATTCTGGCCCCCTACGGTACAACCGGTCTGGCCTTGGGGAAATAACTTACCCTTTAAGTCCCAGTTTCCTCACCTGTGATAGGGTGGCGATAACAGTATTAGGTTGGACCATATGAAATTGCTGATATCCCTGTGGCTGTTTTTGACCTATAAAAATAGCAATTTCATCTGACTCACCCTTTAATGCCTACCTCACAGGGTTGCTTGTAAGGATTGAAAAGCATACATGGGACCACCCAGCACAGAGCCTGGATTGCAGGGCTTCAGGTGACTTAGGAAGCTCTTCCAGTATTAATCGTTGAGGAACACGAGAGGGGTTGAGGTCGGTACAATGTGTAAAGAAGGAGAAATGTCAGAATTGGGGGACTGGGTGCGGGTGGGTGATGTGGGGGAAGGTAGAAACTAGGGTGACTCCCAGATTTCTGGCCTGGGGACATGGTACTATTTACTGATACAGGGAGCGCAGGAGGAGTAGATGTGAGGAGAGAGACAATGGATTAGTACTGGCCACGTGGAATTTGTGGTGCCTGTGGAGATGTCTCATTACATGGGACTGGAGCCCAAGAGAGAAGTGTGTGTCAGAGACAGAAAACAGGGAGTCAGCTGCATCCAGGGCGTATGGAACTGAGGTCCCCGGGCTCAGATGAAATCACCCAAGATTAGCATTTGAAGTCATGTTTCCTGTGATCCTGGACCAAACACAACAACAATTGAACAAAGTGAGACGGTGAGTCGGCTTCCAACCAGCGTTTGCTGAGTCTCACACCGTCCGGGTTCCCTGCTAGGTGGGGACAGGACGGGGCAGGGAAATCTAGACATGCGGGAGTCATCTTCCCTGTCCTTGAGGAGTCAGCAGTTAACTCAGCTTCTCTTTTATAGGGTCTCGGAGGGTGGGGGGAAACCTCTGATTACAAAGTAGAAAAGTGAAAATGCTATTGCCCATCTTGTAGGACTGGATCTCATCCTGACATGCTTAGCCCGACCCTTCGCGCTCATCAATACTGCAAACAGCGATGCTGTTTTAGCCTGAAGTACATCTGGGGGGGTTGCGGAGGACACCTGGTCTGAGTGTTGCAAAATACGACGTTGATCTTTTATTTTTTTAAAGTTCAATGTAAAGTGTGGCAGGAGTGCAAGGGACAGACATAAGGACTGTGGTGTTGGAAAGCAGGATAAAGCTAGGGCTGGTGGTCTGAGGCGCTTTTGATTATAACATGGTTGTATGTATTTGGAGGTGTGTGTGTTTAGCCCGTTCATTAGCAGGAAACCCTCAGTGTTGGAGAAATGTGTTTAGCTGGAAGGGGGCTTACTCAGCAATCGAGTGTTGTGTGTTCCAGGTGGGATCAGCTGGGATGCCCTCTGGGATCTCAGTAGGAAACTGTGGGGAAGAGAGGATGGGGGTGGGGGTGTGAAGCTGGTGATGCCAGGGACTCTGCTGGGGTGACCCACACAGGAGCACAGAAATGTGAGGCTGCCATCCAAGGGGACCAGCCGACAGACAGCTGAGGGTCAGAGACAGGCCCGGTCACCAAGGGCAGCGCTGTGGACCGTGCAGGCAGGCGTTCAGACTCCAGCCAAGTAGGTTGGGGATGAGCTTCAGTAGGGAATCTGGAGGATGATCAGGGAACCGAGGCAGAATAATAAAAATGAAGTAAAATGGAATAATAAAGACTGATACTGTGTTAAGTACAAATGGAAGACATTATTTAATCCTCACAGTACCCATAGGAAGCAGGCCCTATTCTTCCAGTTTTACAGATAAGGACACTGGATGCAGACAGGTTAAGTAGCTTGGCCAGGGTCGTCCAGCTAGGCTGAGTCTAGGAGATTGGAACCCCTTGCCCCGGCTCTGCTGCCCCGCACAGACACTCAAGCACAGGGACCTGGTGGAGGTGCAGGGCAGCTGCAGCCTGGGGGCCCCCGTGTGCTCAGGGATCCCCAAGGCCCGTAGGCTGCAGCTTCAGGCTGGTCCTCAGCCGGCCTGGTTGGAGCCTACATGTTCGGGGATGAGAGGGTGTTGGGGAGTGGGTGGGGGAGGCCAGGCAGTGAGCCGGCTGTCCTCGTGTTCCCACTCTCCTCACTCAGCTCCAGCAATGAGGGGTTGGTGTTGAGGGCAGACCTGAGAGGAAGATGGGCAGTTTCATGAAATGACAGGCTCCTTCCTATGAAGCAGGTTTTATAGTCCCAGGTGTGTTCTATCCAGAGTGGCTTTCTGATTGCTCACTAATGATGGATAGATTATGGCCCACATAAAGTTGCTGTTCACTAAAAGTGGGATCCATCCATTACTTTACGTTGACAACAGGCTGGGTTTGGGGCAGAGCTGGTGGAGAGGCTCCTCTCTCATCATCAGAAGCGCCAGTCTCCCTAGCAGCCCAGTGATGCCGTGTCTGCCTTCCAGGTAAATCGGAGACCATCTTCAAAAGAAAGGACAGGTGAGCCCAGGGCTGCTGCTTCGGTTCTGCCTTCTAGCTGGGTGACTGCAGGCTTCTGACTTTACACTCTGGGCCTCAGTTTCCTCATTCGCCCCAGAATGGAGATTCGAGGATTAAGTAAGGTGATTTCTCTGGAAAGCAGTGAAATTTATTATAACACCAAACAAATGTGATGTTACTTTGAGAGAGGACTTACTCCCAAGGACTCTTCGAAAGACCTCTTCAGATGCCGAATCCCGAACCCATTAGTGGAGAAAGAACTTTGGGTTGGAAACCTGGAGATTTTATGTTTTAGGACTGCCTCTGCCAGTAGCAGTGTGGCCCTGGGCAAGTCTCCAGTTTGTTTGTAAAGTGTGTGTGTGTGTGTGTGTGTGTGTGTGTGTGTGATGGTTCCTGGTGTGCAGGCTGGGTGTGAAGGCACAAGGCAGCTCTGGGGCTGTAGAGAAGCCCTCTTCTAACCCTGGGGGCCCCAGCAAAGGCGAGTTGAGCCCTGTCAGCTGGCCTGTTACTTTGCTTTCCCATGACTCTCTCTTTCCTCATTCTACCTATTAAACAGAAGTTCAACTGCTTGGAGTTTTCCCAAAGAACATGGTTGTTATGGAAAGATCTCAGACTTTAGACTCTGACCACCTTGGTTTCAAATGATAACTTTACGTTTGTTAGCTGTGTGACGTCGGCCCTGGGACTCCACCTCTCTGAGCCTCTAGTTCCTTGCAGGGTTTTTGTGAAGATTCGGTAGCTCATGGCTGTAAAGCACAGAACACAGAACGTGGGTTCTACAAATGGTCGTTTTTCCCTTTCCTCTTTCTCATTAAGATAATTTTGTTTCTACAGGAGAGGCTCGTTTATCTGGCAATCATTAGTTAGGTATGTACTAACTAATGTCCCTGGGGTTCATAAATGCCATAGTAATCAAGCTTCCTAATAATTTCATTTCAGAAAATGTTTATTGAGCACCCGCTTTTCTGGGAATAGTGAGTAAAATAAGGCTTGGTCTTTATCGTCAAGGAGCTCATAGTCAAATGGGAGAGAGATAATAACAATGAATAATAATAATAGCCCACCATATGTTAGCCCTGGCAAGTCACATTCTTTAACTCGTGTAATCCTCACAACAACCCCACGGCAGAGGCACTGCTCTTACTCCCATTTTCCAGCTGAGCAAACGGAGGCACAGAGAGGTCAGAAAACTGTCGAGGGTCCCACAGCTAGTAAGGGGCAGCAGCGCTGGGCTTCGGAGCCTTAGCTCCCACAATATACTTAAAGATGCAGCTATGATACACCATAGCTGTAGACCTGAAGACACACACGCAGTCACATTACGGTGTGATGGGGATGTTTGCCATGGACGGGTTAAGATGTCACAGCCACGGGAGCACAGAGGACAGACTCGAGGGGCCTTTCTGGAGGGTTATGGGCTAGGAAAGGGTTCTCAGTGGGAATCTTTGAGCTGGGCCTTTGGGGCTGAGGGGTGCAGAGGG
>NW_020175018.1:7915996-7932376 GCF_003031525.2 Neophocaena asiaeorientalis asiaeorientalis | reverse complement strand
CGATCCGCTGTACTTCCTTGGGCATAATTAACGTTATTTCTTTTAAACCGTTCAAGTAAATCCAGGGCACTCATCAGTGATAAAACAAACAGGCTTTTTTGGTTGTTGTTGTTTGTTTTGTTTTACCATTTAGGTTTTCTTAATTGGACCTCTTGGAAAGCCAGGGAGTGGGGGAGTGTTTGACAGGTGCAGTGATAGTTACTCCCATGGGGCCCATGGCTCCCCCTGCTAACCACTGGCCTGAGGGTTTTCTTTGGATACTCTTCCTTCCGTTCACCATATTCCACGTCTGCGTTTAATCTCGGAGTCTCAGGCCTGCCAGACAGCAGTTGTTATTTTTGCTAACACGGGGAGAGTCGCCGTTATCAACATTAACCATCTATATGAGTGATTGGACCACACAGTCCTGTTCCGTCAACATTAACCATCTATATGAGCGATTGGACCACACAGTCCTGTTCCGATGAACAGTGAGCGGCTTGAGGGAGGAGGTGACGTAAAATCCTAAACTGGCTTTGTGGCTACAGGTGCTCAATTAGTAGTCAATGAGGTGAGCTGCTCATCTCCCCACTCCCCCCAACCCCAGACCCGCTCCTCTTCCTGTGTCCCCTAAATCTGTAAATGGTACCATCCCCCCCACCCTGCTGACAACCCTCTCTTTCCCCTTCACCTCCATCCAGCCACCAGCTGCCCCCGAATCCACCTCTGTACCATTTCTGCATCCCAGCCCTGGCGCCACTGCCCAGCTCAGGCCCTCGGGCCTTGGATGGCCCTGTATCTTCCTGCAACTAGTCTCCTCCCTGCCAAACCATCCTCCTCACGGACGCCAGAGTGATATGGGTGCCATGTCACCCAGTGGTTGAAAATCCACTAGTTGCCCTCAGATCAAGTACAAACACAAGGTGTCTGGGAATCTTTTCTGCCCGTTCCCGCCTTGCATTCGTTCCCAGGTTCATCTCTCCCTCTCTGTACTTTCCCTGTGTAACCTGGTCCATCACGGAGGCTTCCTCCATCATCCGGGGGCCTGAGCACACCAGACCTCTCTCCTTCCTCCTACCCCCCCTGCCGGCGTCCACTCATGCCTGTCCTCTCTGCCCGCCATGTCTGCCCACTCCAGTCCAGCCAGAGGGATGTTTCTCCGGAACACATCAAATTGTGTAATTAAGTTCTCAGAACCCTTCAGGGGCTCACCATCACTTTGCGACATTGTCCAAACTCCCCTAAAATGATATTCAAGACCCTTCCTATCAGGCCCTGCCTCCTCCCCAAGCTTGATCTTCTTCCATTGCCCTACTTCACACACATCCCGCATTCATTCTGGACATGGGCTCAGGAAACTGAGTGCCTGCATTCAAAACCTGGTTCCACGTCCTTTAGGCTGTGTGACCTTTGGCAAGTTACTTAACCTCTCCGGGCCTCTGTTTCCTTATCTGTAAAATAGAGTTGTAGAGGATTAAATGAGATAATACTTCGAACAGCACCTGACCCATAGGAAGTCCCCGTTCGTGTGTGCTAATGTTGTTGTTTTTGCTGTGGTGATCTGGCCTCTGTAAATCTCCCAAGTGGGATTTCCAGGGCGCTTCCCACTCCACTCGCTGTCTGTTCTCCAGCCATCGGAACGTATGTGGCTCTCTCCTGCCTTCGCAAAACCGCACCCCGGCAGCACGTTACCTGTTCTTCCTCCCCGCCTCACCTGTCCATCTCCCACCCTGCCCCTTCCTGCCTGGCCCTCAGAAACCTGACTGTAGAGCGTCTCCTTCTCGCCTGCCTCAGAAATCGCCTGGCACACTGGGAGTAGGAATTTGCCTCCACCAGGTACGAGGCTGCCTTGGCTGAGGCTGGAAGGGGCTGCTCCCTGCCCCCTGTCCAGCATGTACTTTGTGACATCTGCTTGTCTACCAGAGGCTTGTTTTTGCCGAAGATCTGCTCCCTGTGCCTGTGACACCAAGGGTCTCAGTTGCTAAGATTGGATGCAAATCCACCCGCGTGACAGAGGACTGCTCTAACTGGCTTTGACTTCCCTGGTATTGCAGACATGGTATTTCTTCAGCAATTGTCCTCTTACCCGCCCCTCGCTGCTAATAATGTTTTGTGGCTTGGTATTCGGTGGCTGAATTTCTCTCCTGAAATATTTTAGCTTGCTTCTCCCAGATGCCCAGCTGACTTCCTCAAGTGCCTCATGAATCTCCCATGCAGAGCTCCTGCTCGTGTACGGCATCCCAATGCGCTGATCACAGCAGCCCAGTATCAGCCCTCTGCTGACCAATGTCACTTGCGTGTTTGTAACACAGCCGTCCACTGTGGTGATGTCAAGATAAATCATTGTTCAGAACCTGTTCGCTGGCAGAAGCCAGGGACCTCAGTGTGACCCCCTTTATTGTATAGGTGAGTACAACAAAGCCCAGGAGGTTAGGTGACTTTCTCACAGTCGCACAGTCAGAAATTACCTGACTAAATTGGAACTAGAATCCAAATTTTCTGGTTTTCACTTCAGTATTCTTTCAAACTCACCAAAAGCTATTTCTTTTCTTTTTTTAATTAAATTTTTAAACAACTTAACAGTGGTAAAATACGCATAACGTAAAATTTACCATCTTTACCATTTTGAAGTTCAGTAGTATTAAGTATATTCATATTGTTGTACAACCATAGCCATCATCCGTCTCCGGAACTTCTTCCATCTTCCCAGACTGAAGCTCTACCCATCACACACTCACTCCCCATTCCTCCCTACTCCCAGTCTTTGGTAACCACCATTCCACTTTCTGTCTCTATGAATTTGACTACTGTAGGTACCTCGTACAAGTGGAACCATATAGTATTTGTCCTTTTGTGTGATGGCTTCTTTCACTTAGCGTAATGTTTTCAAGTTTCATGGTAGCGTATGTCAGAATTTCCTTCCTGTTTATAGCTGAATAATACTCAATTGTATGTATGTACCACATTTTGTTTATCCGTTCATCTGTCAGTTGACATTTGGGTTTCTCCCACCTTTTGGCTGTCTTCAGTAATGCTGCAATGAACATGGGCGTTCAAATATTTGTTCGCCAAAAGCTATTCCTTATGAAAATATAATTAGAGATACTTGCTGCTACCTACTGTTGCCACTTGTATTTTTTTTTCCTAATGGTAAGTTTGGAAAATACGAAAAAACACACAGTGAAGAATATAAAAGTTGCTAATTTTATGTGGCATATACTTACAGGATTTTATACTCATGTTGCCCATGATTTGAAAAGTTTTATACAGACTGAGAGAGAATTTTAACAGGTAGCCCAATCTGTGTATTAGGGAGAACGCTTGAAATATATTTAAGGGACAGACAGCGTAAGAACTGAGTGTGACCTTGGCCAACCATGGCATTTTGGAGATGAGTCTATTCAAAGTATGAACTTAACAGTAATACAGAGGGAACTTTTTGTGGGGGTGCTTCCTTAAGACTATTTTAACATCCTCTTTTAAAAAAATTTTTGTTGGAGTATAGCTGATTTACAATGTTGTGTTAGTTTCAGGTGTACAGCAAAGTGAATCAGTTACATCTATCTATCTATCTGTCTATCTGTATCTCAACTCTTTTTTTAGATTCTTTCCCCATATAGGTCATTAAAGAGTATTGAGTAGAGTTTCCTGTGCTGTACATTAGATCCTTATTAGTTATCTATTTTATATATCGTAGTGTGTATATGTCAATCCCAATCTCCCAGTTTATCCCTCCCCACCCCCTTACCCCCTGGTAACCATAAGTTTGTTTTCTACATCTGTAACTCTATTTCTATTTTGTAGATAAGTTCATTTGTAGCTTTTTTTTTTAGATTCCACATATAAGTCGGACAGAGAAAGACAAATATATTTTAACATCTTAATAGAGTATCTTACTGCTAAGAAGAGTCGAATTTTGAATGGGGGTCTTTCCCAGTCACATTTCTTAAATATCCACTAGAGGGCAGTAAAAGACATAAAAATTTTCAACAGGGCCGATGAGTGCCTGGCAATCAGGTCACTGCATCCCCTTTGCATCTCTCTCAGCTCTCCGTGCATACAGTTACAAGATGATGAATTTCACATCCAAGAGTATGTTTGGGTGAAACTGGCGATACCATCAGCTGTAACCCAATCGCAAGTCTTCCTCACATTCAGGCTAACATTAATGCATAAAACTTCATTCAATGCGTTGGGCCCAGATTGTATTTTTATTTAATTCACGTTAGTCCAGCGATTCTCAAACGGAGTGAACGTCAGAATTACCTGTCATGCTTTTTCCCAAATACACATGCCCAGGTCTCATCCCAGATCTAGAAAATCCGAATTTCTGGGGCTGGGGCCTAGTTATATAGACTGTCTTTAGATTCTGGCCCATGAGGAGGGGTCACCCTTGAGTAAAACCTCAGAGAAAAGTGAATGTGAATTCTGGAATTTTTTTTTCTCTTTTGAAGATAGAAGTTGCTGAAGGGTCTGGTGGCTTTGGGAACCACATGCAGAACAGCTATGAAGTTTTCCCATAAATGGTGCCTGTAGTAGACCAAGCCAGGAACCCAGACAGAAGATCTGGCATTGAGGCAGGCCTGGCCAACTCAGTATCTACAGTTACAGTTCCAAGAAGGCCATGCTCCGGGACCAAACTGTGCAGAGTGAGGCCAGAGCTCAGATACTGTCTGCTATATTAAGAGAATCTTTCCTCTAGCATTCAGGGAAAAGAAACCTTTAATTTTACCTCAGCAGAGGTAAAGGTGGCACAGAGGACCTGCCGTGAGGTCAAAAAGACTTCAGTTCTCACGCTAACCTTCCCACTAGCCAGTTAGGGAGCCCAAGGCAAGTTATGTCACCTCTCTGAGCCTCAGCTTCCCTGTTTGAATTATGAGAGGATTAGATACCATTGATCTCTGAGGATCCTTCCAGTTCTAAAAATTCAGTGATTCTATTAGTATTAATAACCTTGATTTGTATGGCTCTACTCTGGCAAAGAGCAGAAAAAATATTCAGTAATGCAACGAATGACAGAGACTATTGACCATGTAGTTTAATTTATTTAAGGCATATGCAGTGAATTCAAAGGAGAAAATATTGCAGCCAATAATATATTGAACTGTTAGTGTCTTCAGCATAGCAAAAGCTTTCCAGAGGGAAAAGTTACCCATTAGTGCAAACTTGACATTTTTAACTTCCTGATCCATAACTGCCATTTCTCCAGTACGTTTATATTTACTGTAAAGCGCCAAATGTATGAATGCTTCAGGTGAATATTAAATAACTACATAAGCATCAAGGTCATTGTCGCAAAGAAGGCTCCGTGGAGGGCCCTGGGAGGCTGGCATTGATCTCCTGTGAAGTTGCATTCTCGAATCCTGCTGACAAGGGGAAACAGTTGGTGTGGACCATTATTAAAGCTTTAAGTGTTTCTCCATTGTTAAAGATCTTTTACAAGCCCGGAGTAACTGATAGTGCCCCAGGAATTGGCAAAAGCTTCACTTAGAAATATAGGCTGGTCAGAGAGATAAGTAAAACCCAGAGCACAGTTGTCCTGGGTTGGGCTTACGCAGCAAAGGTGCGTATCTGGTGCGAGTCCAGCTCTGGGGCAAGCCGGCACCGCTCTGAGTTAGGGTTCAGAAAGGAAGGAAAGCTTGTTCAGGGGCTCTTTCATACCAGAAGCTGCAGAGAGAGCCGCTCCGTCTTTCAAATTCACCTTTAAATTTCCTCCAGCTTGTCCCGCAGGACAAGCGTCCGGGTCAACTGGGTGTGTGTTGAGTGATGCAGACCCGCAGAGCCAGACTTAACTGCACTGGTCAAGTGCCCAGGGTAATTCTGTGGGTGTCCTGCTGCCCTGGAGCTAGGAGGAGAGCAAATCTTAGGATGACAGAATCCGGTTTCAAAAGGTCTCAGCAGATTAAAGGATTGGCTGAGTCATGATGAACTTAATGAGAGATGCAGATGGTAAACTAACAGCTCCCGTGCCGCCCTTCTGTGTAGTGTGGTGTTCCACCCTGTGCACATTTCAGTCGATTTCCTCTTTACGATGACCCAGGGAGGAAAGATTTTTATATCCCCATTTTTAAAACGAGGAAACTGAGACATGGAAGTACGGAGGAGGGCGCAAGCACTTCAGAGCCCTCGATCTAGATTCCAATCCCACTTCTGCCCCTCAGTCTACCGGCAAGTTACTTCACCTTTAAAAAATAGCACTAGCCAGGCTTTATGGCTGCCTTTCATGTGTCAGGTTCTGTGGGCTTCACCCTTTGCATTTATCATCTCATTTAATCCTCAGAACAATCTTTCTCCTGTTTTACAGATGAGGGAGGCACAGATAAGTAACTTGCCCAAGGTCACACAGTAAGTAGCAGGGCCAGGATATGAGCCCAGGCAGTCTGACTCCCAGGCCTGTGCTCTTCACAAGTACGGTACCGTCTCGGTTTCCTGTACCATGAAAAGGGAACAACCGTATGTTCTGTGAGGGTTAGAGGAAATAACTTATGTAAAGTGCCTCCCTCATGTAGTCGCCACACATGGTCGGCATCATAGATAGTGCTAGGCTATCATCATCACCATCACTATACCGTCATCGGTTAGATGACTCGCTCAGGGTTAGAGCTAATAACCGGCAAAGACCTGGCATTCAAACCCAGGTCCTGTGACTGAAAATCCGCTGGACTGTGGGGGACAAGATCTGGGGCAGTTATTAGGTCACTGTCTCAGTGCCTAGTACAGTTTTTACCTCCCTGGTAGGTGCTGAGTGAGTCCTCACATAGGTGGGGCCTGTATTTTTCACTCATTCACCAAACATTTGACGAGGTCCTGCTGTGTCTCGAGGGACCAGAGAGGACAAGAATACAATGCTAACCATCCTTTTTCTCCCCCCAGGTTCGAATGGTGAAAGATGGGGACCCCTCCTGGAAGCCCACTTTTATTGTGAAACCTGATAGTGGTTGTCAGGGTGACGGAATCTACCTCATTAAAGACCCCAGTGACATCCGCCTGGCAGGGACCCTCCAGAGCAGGCCGGCGGTGGTCCAGGAGTACGTCTGCAAACCTCTCCTTATCGACAAGCTCAAGTTTGATATCCGTCTGTATGTCCTGCTAAAGTCCTTAGAGCCCTTAGAGATTTACATAGCCAAAGACGGACTCTCGCGGTTTTGTACAGAGCCCTATCAGGAGCCTCACCCCAGAAACCTGCACCACCTCTTTATGCATTTGACCAACTATTCACTGAACATCCATAGCGGTAACTTTGTCCATTCGGACAGTACCAGCACAGGCAGCAAAAGGACTTTCTCTAGCATTCTTTGTAGGTTGTCTTCCAAGGGTGTTGACATCAAGAAGGTCTGGTCTGATATCATCTCCTTGGTGATTAAGACTGTCATTGCCCTGACTCCAGAACTCAGAGTGTTCTACCAGTCAGATATCCCCGCAGGGAGGCCGGGGCCCACGTGCTTCCAGGTAACCATCGCCAATTTCCAGCCTGAATTCTTGACCTTGATGGGGCCTTTGGAGGGCTCCTTGGCCTCGTGTGGGATGAGGGATGGGGTGGGACGGCCAGAGGGATGGAGGGGTTGTTGCTGCCATGGGCTTTGGTGTGAAACCGGGGTCCAACTTTCTGCTTTCTGTTTGCTGGCTGTGTAATTTGGAGCAAGTTACTTCCATTTTCCTACCTGTAAAATGGAACCAGGAGTACCTCCCTTAAAGGACGCTTGTAAGAGTCAAACGAGATGTATGGAAAACGCAGTGCCTCCCGTTCATTTGCTCATTCTTTCTTCTAGCAATTTTTACCACCTGCTTAGTAGGGGCCAGGCACTGTTCAAGGCAGTAAGTCAGGTCCCTGCTGGCTGATGCAGAGAGTCTGCTATCGTGGGAGACAAATAAGTTAAAAAGCAATTAGTATAAAGTGTCACAAGTGCTAGAATAGAGTAGGAAGTGTACCAGGCGCTGTGAGATTGGGGGACCGTCTAACATTTTCTGAGTGGGAATGAGGGTGGCTGGGAAGACTTCCCAGAAGTAGCAGCAGTTAAGAACCTGGAGTAAGAGTTAGATGGAGCAGGTGAGGCTGGATAGGGCTGGGGAGACGAAGCATCCTAGGGGAGAGATGTTTGCAGCCCTAGAGGTGAGTATGGCTGGAGGGTGGGGTTTGAGGCAGAGATATGGAGGGAGATGAGGAAGATAAGGTGGAAGAGATAGGTAGGAGGTATGTCCTGGAAAGCTACGGGCAGTAGGGGCCACAGGAGGGTGCTAGCCCGGCACCGATGCACTCAGGTTTGTGTGTTGCAAAGAACCAACTGGCCACAGGGTGGAGAGTGGATTGTGGGGAGACTGGGAGCTGGGTGGAGCGGGGAACTGGTGAGCCGACTGCTTTCCTACGAGCAAGAGAGGATGCTGGCTTGGATTGGGAAGGGCTTGGTGGAGTTGGAGAGAATAGATTTGAGAGCCATTGAAGAGGTAGAATGGCCAGACTTGGTGATTGGCTGGGGCTGGGGGGCAGAGGAGAGATGGTGGCAGGGGGGGCGTGGGGAGAACCCAGACCAACTCCCAGGCTTAGGCACTTGGGTGGATGGAGAGAAGCCACCAATGGGGGACCAGCTTGTAGTGGCAGTGGGGGCAGGAGTTGGACTTGAACTTGCCTTTGAAGGACCTGCGTGACATCCAGGTGGGGAGGTTGGATGGACATTGGGCATCTGGGCCTGGAGTTTGGGAGAGAGAGATCTGGGCAGGAGAGAGATTGGGAACATCAGCGTTCGGATGGTCACTGAGCCCTGAGCGGCTACAGGGTGAGAAGAGGCCAGGAAGACCCCCGTGAGCACTGCCATTCAAGTAAGGGACAGGCAGGGGGAAGGGGGCAGCAAAGGAGGCCAAGAAGAAGTGGCTTGAGCCATAGAAGGGATGTCAGGAGAGGAAGCAGGCTAAATGCTTGGAGAAGAAGCACGCGGGGGCCAGCCATGGCAAACGCTGCTGAGATGTCGTGTCAGACCCGAACGGAAAGTGTCCATTGCACTTACTGACCCGTGGGGTGATGGGACAGGGCGATGGTAGAGGACGATGCCAGTGTACGGTCGGGGAGGAGATGGGAATGGGGGTGGCGCATTCTTCCAGTTCCTTTGGCCATGAAGGTTGTGGCGGGGGACTCGGAGTCCAGGCCCTTGGTAGGCACACAGTTTCCTGCCACCAGATAAATCGGAGTAGGGAACAGACGGTACGAAGGAACACCTCTGGGACCCTCTCCATCCAATCTTTAAAGTTATTTTGTAGCAGTTAGTGTATAAGAAAGAATACATGGAACATGTATGTAAGCTACAAAGCAAAACCACCAAATCATCATCCCCAGCCCACCTCCCAACCCAAGATCCCCAATTACTGTGCTTCTCCCCCATCCCATTTCTCACTCCGAGGTAATCAATCATGATCCCGAATTTTAGGTTTATCATCTCCTTGCTTCAAAAAATCCTTTTATTATACGTGAATGTGTCCCTAGACAGTATATTATTTTGCTTTGCTTGTTTTTGAGCTTTATAAAAATACTACGGTCAAGTCCATAGTCTTCTGCAACCTTCTCTTCCGCTCTGTGTTGAGGTGGGTCGTTGGTGCTCTTTCGTCTGCACTGCTGGGTCTTCCATTGTAAATACGCACACTGCGTTCATCAGTCCTTCCGTCAATGAACGTTTGAGTTGTTTCTGGTCCTTTACCTAAGACTGTGGCAGGAGAGAAACGGGTGGCGTGGAAGGGAGGGGAGGCAGTGGGGCAGCGTCTCTGATGCGTGGGGTGTTCCTTCAGCAGCAGAAGAGGAGGCTGGTCCCAAGGTGCGGCCCCAGATCCAGAGAGGTGACCCGGGCGGCTGGACACCCGTCAGCGGGATTTTCAGGCAGGCTGGCAGAAGCCTGCTTGCAGGGGGAATTCAGGCAGTGATCAGTTCCAGGAAGGGCTAATTGTCACCCAGAGGTCTGTCCTTAGGCACTTGGCTCCAGGTTCTTGTTCCCAGGCAGGGTGTCTAGCTCAGCCATCAGGTAGGTGGCTTAGGGCCTTAGAAAGGGGAAGTGGGCAGAGCTTAGAGGCAGGACCAGAGAAAACAAGTCCTGGCTTGAGCCATCAGAAGGTTAGGGCGAAGGAGAGAGTTGCAACTTTGGAGGCCTCCAGGGGTCATCCCGGGGGACTGTGTGGTCACATCTGTTCGACAGTGACAGCTATTCCAGGAGTATCATGTGGGCCGGCATGCGTGGCCAAGCCACAGAGCCCTGGCACAGCGAGGGTGCAGGGTGGAGGGCCAGGGCGGTGGTTTTGCTGCTTGTCTTGCTGTGGACAGGCGGCATGCGGCAGCCGTGGGGTGGAACCAGGGGCCCAACTGGAGGGCAGACAGGGAGGGAGCCACTGGTTTGGACAGATCACATCTAGCAAATGGAACCACAGGCCTGTGACCGTTTTCCACGGCTTGCCCACACGAAGTGCTGCCAGGCCTGGGGTCAGGAGAGGAGCACAGGCCGGAAGTAACCCTCCCGGAGGACCTCGTCCTCTTCCCAGCGGTGGGACCTCAGGCACGTTTCTTCACCACCCTGAGCCTGTTGCTTTCTCTGTGAATCCCCTACCTGCCTTCTTTGGAGGAGTGTGAAGTAATGAAGGCGAAGGTATAAAGTGATAGATGTTTAAAATCTGTTTTATCATATATTTCAGATTCATAGTGATTGAGAAAGGAGTTTTTTTTTCCCCTTGGATTCCTCTCTTGCTTTCTTTAGTCTTATCACTTGTTAAAACACTTGGTAGTTTGGGTCTCAAGCACCTGAACTAACTTGGAACCCAAAGATTTAGGGACAACGTATGGTCTGCCGTTGCCTTGCTGTGTGATTTTATATTAGTCACTTAACTTCTCTGTGCCTCAGTTTCCTCACCTACCTCACAGAGTTGTTGTGTGACTCACACAAGGTAAAGATGATGAACGCTTTGTGAACTCTAGTGTTCTGTGCATACATAATGAATTATTTCTTTGTCATGGACGCCCGTTTTGCTTGTAGCCTGGGCCTGGCCCATATTGTAGCGTTCCCGGACATACACTCAAAGCCAAGAAAATTACATTTATCTTAAACATGTGACCGTGACCCCTTTCCAATCACAGCTGCAATAACTACTTGGGAAATCGTGATGGCCCAGAGCAGGGGCTGGCACAGCCAGGCTGTGGGCAGGTTTCCTGTAATCTGTTGCCTAGGAACGTGGCTGCCCTGTCATTCTGGCCTGTCCCCCTGTCATTGCCCAGGCAGCCCCAGCAAGATATCCCCCGTCAGTCTTCTTGAGGGCAGCTCTGTGACCCTGGCTTAAAGAGCCAGGTCCGTCTGGGTGTAGATGATTCATGTGGCAGAAATGCACACACAGAGGAAAGGTTTCTAGCTCAGCTTTCATGGACATTCTTTCCCAATTTCATCGCTTGGTTTCTATCTTCCTCTAGCCCCGGGTCCACTTCTCTCCTTGGCCGCGATCCTTTCCCTTCAGTATCGGGAGGAGGCACCTTCCCTAAAGGCTGAGGTGCTTCTCCTTTTCCTTCTTTGCTCTTTTGATCTCCTCCCTCCCCGTCATCCCCAGACACCCCACGGGAAGGAGGCAAAGGAGCAGCCTGGGGCTCACGCTCTGGCTCGGGTTTTGTTCTCGGGTGTCCCGGGCTTGAGCTAACCCCAGCTCCTCCTTCCAGCAGCTCTAGCTGGAGAGCTTGGCAAGTTAACCGTTCTCTGCCTCAGTTTCCTTATCTGCAAATAGAGATAATATTGTATTTGGACCGGCCTCACAGTTGTTGTGAGACTGAATGAGAGAAAGCTGTGTGGAATTCCAGCAGGTGGGGGGAATCCCTTAATGAATGATATCATTATTACATTGTTTGTTATCTGTAACAACAATCGTTCTCAAACTGATCTGTGAAGAAATGCCTTGAACTTACGGGGAAACCATGAAATATTCACATTTCCAACTTAATGGAACGCCGGTATTCCAAGGACCACAGTTTGAGAAACAAGTCCTGGCACTGGTTGCCTCCCAGCCTGGCCCCAGCCTCGCTTCCCCGTCCTCCCTGAGCCCCGCGAACCGGCCGAACAAAACTGATTCCTGTCTCCTGGACATCATTGGTGTTTCCCCCAGTTCTGCCTGTTTGTTCTGTCTTGGCTGCCATGCTCTCTCCTCTTCTCCCTCCTTTTTGAAATTCAATGCTGATAAGGTGGTGCTCAAATCCCACCTTCTCTGTAAAGCCTTCCTTGACCACTTCTGACATTTAAGCTTTTTTTTTCTTCTAGACACATTTGCTGGTCACCCACTGAGACAAGCCCTGAGCTAGCTGTGGGCCGTGTGGTTCTGGATAAGATGCAGTCTGTCCCTAAGAGGTGCACAGTGTAGTGGGGAGACTGCCACGTGGGAGTAATAAATGCTGTAAGGGGGCATGTACAGGATGCAGGGAGAGCACAGAAAAGGGAGCAGTTAACTTTGCCAGTTAACCCAGTCAAGGAAGGCTTCCCAGAGAGGAGATGCTCAAGCTGGAGCTTAAGGCATGGAGAAGAATTTGCCAAGCAGAGAACAGTGAGTGACACCACACCCTCCTGGTGTCCCTCCTCTCTCAGCTGCTGCTCCTCAGCCCCTTCTTCTGCGCCTGCCAGTGATGGCGATCCCAGCTCCTCTCCTCGTGTCTACAGTCGCTCTCTAAACGATCTCTTCTAGCCCCATGGCTTTAAGTACCAGCTATGTGCTGGTCACTCCTATATTTGTATCTCCTGCCTTGACTTCTGCTTGAGTTCCACACTGGTCTATCCAACTGCCCACTTTACTTTTCTACTTGGATTTCTGGTGGGCATCTCACACTTGACATGTCCAAAATCAAACTCTTGATTTCCCTTCCAAACTTACTCTCCCACTGTCTTTCCTATTTCAGTAAAGGAATAGCATTCAGTTACTCAGACTAAACCCCACACCCCCCTGCCCCCCAGTTTTAATATTTCTTCTTTTCTCCTCCTTCCCACATTTAATCCATAAGCAACTCTTGCAGATATACTTTAAAATGCATCCTAAATGCAACCACTTCTAACCAACTCCTCTGCTTCCATCCCAGTCTAGGCAGCCATCACCTTGTACTTGTATCACTGCAATAGCCTCCTAATTGGTGTTCCTTTTCCCACCCTTGCTGCTTGTAGCCTATTTTTCTCACTGTAGCCAAAGTCATTCTTTTAAAACATGTCAGATCAAATTACTTCCCTGTGTAAACTCTCCAGTGGCTTTCTCATTGCACTTAAAATCCTGGCTCCTTACCATGGCCTACAAGATGCTGCATGATATGTCCCCTGTCATTCTATCTGACCTCATCTCCTATCTCCCTCTTGCTCAGTCCTTGCTGTTTATCAGAAGTGGCCTTTGTTCTTGCCATTCCTCCTTCCTGGAAGGCTCTTCCTCAGCTCTTCAAATAACTTATTTGCTCACTTCATTCAGTCCCTGTTCATACATCACCTGCCAAGTCTTTTGCTTCTGGTCATGATGGAGTAACAAAGACTGGACTTAGCCTTCTTTAGAAAACAACTAGAATAACACACAAAATGCATGAAATAAGTGTTTTCAGATTTTGGACAACACTTAGTTATGCATTGTGATCCCCGAGGAAAGGGGGGAAAAAGCCAAGATGTGTCTACGGTTGCCTCAGCTTTCTGTCTGGAGGCAATCTCCAGAAGATGGGCAAGGGTGGGGGCCACCTAAACAGAGCCCTGTGATATCAGTGAATTGAGGAAATGGAGATCAAAGTTCAGGAATGCCGAGGTGGTTAGGATTCTGTGGGCAGAATTCTGAAAGGTAGGGACCCAACCTGGAAAAGAGCTCCAGGAACCTGTGTGGGATCCCTGTGCATCTTTGCCAAGTGCTGGGCCATTCATATGTGGAAGGTTAATCCACAAAGCTGTGCAAAGAATGACCAGGGAACTGAGAAGCTGAACTACTTTCAGAGCTCACACAGAGCAGGGAGATAGATGTTCAAGCTCCAAAGAGTCAGTGTGGAGAGTGCTTGGTGGTTACTGGACGCATTCAGTGGAGACTCCAGAGAAGTTCTGCCTTAATGGACTGAAGCTTCCCTGGAATGAAAGTTACTCTAGGCCCAACCTAGTAAAGCTTGAATAATAAGCCTTGAAGGTATCAAAATAATCTGCAAAGAATTGACTGTCTAAAAACCTAGCACTTTTTAAAAGAAGGCAAAATCCAGACACTGAACATTAAATGTCCAGCTTCCAATAAAAACCCACTAGATATTCCACAAGGCAGGAAAAGGCAACCCATACCTAAAGAGAAAATCAATAGAAACAGACCCATAAATATTAGAAATAATGAAACTAGTAGGAAAAAGATATTAAAACAGCTATTACAACTATGTACAAAAATTTAAAGGAAAATATGAGCTTAATGTAGAGAGAAATGGAGCTATTAAAAAAGAACCAAATGGAACTTCTAGGAACCAAATGGAAGGAAATATCTCTAATGAAAATTTCACTGGACAGGATTAATAGCCAATTAGATTCTGTAGAAGAAATGATCAGCGAACTTGAAGACATAGCAATAGAATTTATTCAAAATGAAACAGAGAGAGCAAAGTGACAGGAAAAATAAATGAACAGACCCTGAGTTACCTATGGTACAATACCGATGGTCTAACGTATGTGTAATTGGAGTTCCCTGAGCAGAAGAGACAAGGAAGATGCAGGAGACTATTTGAAGAAATGGCCACACACACAAACGTGTGCACACACACACCAAGGCTTATCATAATCAAATCAGTGATGATAAGAAAATCTTAAAAGCAGCTAGAGAGACAAATTATGTTCAGAGGAGCAAAGAATAACCAACAAGTTCTCATCAGAAACTGTGCAAACCGGAAGGAAATGGGATGACAAATGTCACCTTCTTAGAAAGGCCTTCCCTGACCACCAGACTCTCCCCTCCATCCACTGTATCACACTCGATGTTCTTACCTTGTTTTAATTATTCACTTGCTTGTGGTCTCTCTCCTAGAATGTAAGCTCTAAGAGGGCAGGAGTTAAAACATACCTTGTCTTATTTGCTGTTTGATCCCCCGTGCCTAGAATAGTACCTAGGGTTTGGTAGGTGCTCAGTAAATATTTGATAAATAAAGTTGTCTTTTAAGTAGAAGAGCACAAAGAGAGCAGTAAAGCATCCTAGAGCTACCAGTAGTTTAGCACAATTAGAGCCCAAGATGTGCAACAGTGAGTGCGAGAAAATAAAGCTAGAGTCTGAGACAGACTCTGGTCATAGAGGAATTTGCAGGACATGTTCTGGAACTTGGACTTCCTTCTGTAAGCAGGGATTTTTAGGCAGATGAGTGCTAATATTTTATTTGCCTTTTATAAAAATTACTCTGGCATCCCCTTGTGCCAGGTCAATTAGAGGGGCGAGTTTGAGAGCAGGGAAACTAATGGGGAAGGTGTTAAAGTAGTCCAGGTGAAAGATGGTGCAGGCTTGATCTAGACTAGGAGCAACAAGGGATGGGCCAGATCTCGAAATCTCTTTAGAAGGTAGAATGTACAGAGTTGGCGAGCAGCTAGATGTAAAGGAGGAAGGAGAAATGTTGGCTGACCGCTGCTGGCACAGAGTCCCTCACAGGCTACAGTTAACATGTTGTCCAGACTGCAGTCATGTCAAAGCTACTGGGGAAAGATCCCCTCCCCAGCTCACTCACATGGCTGTTGGCTGGGACACCAGTTCCTTGCCATCTCAGCCTCTCCATAGGACAGGTTACAACATGGCAGCTGGCTTCCCTCAGAGTGAGCAAATTAGAGAGTTAAGAGAATGCATCCCAAGATGCAAGCGACAGTCTTTTCATAACCTAATACTGGAGGTGATATGCCATCATTTCTGCCCTATTTTGTTTGTTAGAAACAAGTCACTAAGTGCAGCCCACACTCAAAGAGAGGAGATTACATAAGGGTATGAATACCAGGAGATGGTATCATTGGGACCATCTTAGAAGCTGCTGACCACAGATAGTGAGTTTGGATATGTTGAATCTGAGGAGTCTGGGACCTCCCAGTTGGGAATACTCTGGGTGCAGATGGATGTGTAGTTCTGGGGCTCAGGAGGGAATCCCCTCTCATTGAAATGTAGTTTGGAGCCTTTGCATGAGTTTACAATTAATGGCTCGGAGCCCTTTTCTCCCCAACTTGCTTTGGGAGCCTCTAGAGGTAAGGGATGAAGGACAGATATCTTTAAATCCCTAGGGCACCCCTCAAGTAGCAACACATAATTGCTGACTGAATTACTTGGAGGGGTGGAGAGTATCACATAATTGAAAAGTTCTCTTTCTCCATTTGGCATTTCCTACTCTGCCACCAAACTGGAGAGAGGTTTTCTCATTTCTAAGCTGCAGGTTTCTAGTCTGCAAATTGGGTGCTAGAC